>NW_012148230.1:1617730-1670880 GCF_000956105.1 Propithecus coquereli | reverse complement strand
TGACGCCACGGCACTCTAGCCTGGGCAACACGGCGAGACTCTGTCTCAAAAAAAAAAAAGAACTCTGTTCTGATTGCTTTATAGAGAAATAAGTTCTTATATAAATTAAAAATCCCTAAATTCCCAGAAAATAAAGAAATCACATGTCTAATACTTAAAAAGCATTGTACTTAAGAAAATCTCTCTACAGAAACATCTAAATCAGAAACACTTTAGAATTCAAATTTGTATAATTAAGGTGACTCTTTGGTAATAGAGTTTAATAATTTTGGTTTTATAACAAGCTATGTCAGGGAGGAAAAACTTTTCCTCTACCTTCTTAGGTTCCGTGTTTAGGGGCCTGAGAACTAAACTGACAAAAGACAGATAAATGTAGGGATAAGGCAGAAAAGGAAGGTCAAGAGAGCCTAAGTGCAGCCATTTTGACTGATACCAGACCCTAACCTCTCTGAACAAGGAAGTTGCCAGCAAGTCACCAGCCTGGGACCACTCAAGGATGGATGAATTACTAAGGCAGATGCCTTACAAATTGTTTTTACTTACCTTACTGTGACAGTAGTTTATGATTAACCTTTATGGCCTTGCCACAAGACAATGCTGGTCACATGTGGCTGTTTCCTAAGAGGGTTTTTGAACACACAAAAAACGTTAGCATTGCCTCATAAGGGGTCCCCTCCTGCTTGGGAAAGGACTCCTACTCTGTCTGTGGAGTAGGATCTATTGTCTGCCTCTCTCTCAATAAAATTTCTGTCGCTAGTTGGCCCGCTCTTGAATTCTTTCCAGCACAAAGATAAGAACCCACTTGGTGAGTTCAAGAGACTTTCCTCCCTTCATTGGGACACCTCCTGCGTCACCCTTCTGGTGACCCCAGATGGGATGAAGAGAGACCCCCACACGAACCCCAAATTAAGACTGTATAGCATTATTTGAAACCTGTTAGATGGGTGAGTCTCCCTTTGTCTAGTTTGATTTGGTAACCTTGGGTTCTTTCAGTTCTTTTGCCTTCTAAAGTCTGACTCTTTCATTCTTACTCGAATCTCTGACCTGAGTGTTCCTCTCAATTTTGGACAAGTAAGGGAGGTGGCTGCAGGGTCCCAGACTTGCTAGCCAGTGTGATGAATGTTCCTGTCGTCTGGGTGTCCTGGACAAGAATACTGCCGGCTGGTCATGTCTTTAGCAGCTTGCCCAACCAGTCTGTCTCTTTCCAACTCTGTTCTTGAGACTTTTCTTCTGAATTAGAGGACATAAACTCACTCCATCCACCTAACAATGGCTCCCGTGGTAACAGGATGGCAGGGGTTTTAATCCCTGTGCTATAAAGACTCAAGTTGTTGGCAGACACTGGATGACCCTGGCCTTGGGAATTGGTGGGGATTTTCTCTTGTACCAAGCAGGAGTCCAATAATTCACTTTCTTCTTTTACTTTTCCTCCTCGGTTTCTTGTGTTTTGGATTGCGACTCATTGATTTGTCTTGCATTTTAGTGCATAAATGCATGCTTATGCTTATTTTGTTATTACATTTACAATATAATCTCTGCTTTGGCCATTTGGGCAATTGTTTCTATTTTGTGTAGTGCAGGACATTTTCCTTGTTTACTTTGAAATTCTTTTTTACTTTTGTTTGGACAGATACCTTGTTGTGGTGACTCTGGGACACTAGAGCCATGTTGTTTCACTGACTCCAATTTGGTGGCTGAAACAGGCCACATGGCCACCCCTCTGGATGCTCTGGGGTTTTTGGCATTTGGAAAAGGGATCCTCATTGATTAGCTTTACTCTACTCATTTCCAGTGATCTGATCTATCTTTTCCTGCCCTACAGTTAAGACTTATCATTTCCGCCAGCAGTGGGCTGATTATTTTTCCTTGGGTTGTTTGCTTCCCCACTGCAAGGAATGCCACTGGGATGATGGGCAACAAAAGGATTTACTTTTACTATATTACTTGCAGTACATAGGCCAGTGGTGTGCATCTAGGACTTTTAAGCTCCAGCTTTATCCTTGGTTTATTAAGCGAGCTGGGTTTCTAATTCATTTGACTCACTTGGGATCTCAAAAATCTATTCCTCTGTCTAAAGTCTCTTCTTGCTGGCACTCAGGTAGCTACTTCTGCCATCACCTTTCTTTCTTTTGCCCAAACCCTAAAAAGTTTATTTGATTTTGGTGGAAGTCAGATTATAATTGCCCTTTGGCCCCCAATGTTGTATTTAAACTCAGACCGAAGCCTGCTCTGGCCACCCTACTTTCATCCCTGATTCTGTAATTTGTGGTTGAAGCATTTGTTTTGCCATGTCCCTCACACTAGAGGACATAACCCTCATCCTTCTGCATAGATCTATCTTTTATCTTCTACTCTTCATGTTTTTTCACTGTGTCAGCTTTGACTCTGCAAGGTTTAGCTGTTATTGCTTTGTTAACTTTCCTTAATGAAAAGGGAAGTGAGAGTGGGAAAGAGAAAATAATTTGCTTACTACAAAACTTAGTAGGATCCCAGTTTCTAGCCAGGACACTTTTTTCAATATGGAGAAAGTGAAAGCATCCCAAAGGACTTGCCATTAGGGTGCCTTCTAAGCAATTGGGACATATTTAAATTGGAAGGGTTAAAGAAAAAGAAACTTATTTTCTATTGTAATGCAGCTTGGCCTCAATATATTAATAAATTAGAAGATCAGGAAATTTGGCCAGGAAATGGAATATAATACTATAATGCAGTTAGATTTGTTTTGCAAGAAAGAGGGAAAATGGGGAGAGGTCCCTTACGTACAAGCTTTTATGGCCCTTTATTAGGATCTTGACTTAAGGGATAGTTGCAGGATGCGCCTAGCTCATGTAACCTCCAGGCATCAGGAAGTCACAGCAGATATTCTGGATGATCCCCTCCTGGCTGCCTCTCCTAGGCAGACTGTACCACCCCCACCATCCCCAGAACCTCTTCAGTCTCCCAGCTCTGAGGGGGATTCCATTAGCTCCCTGCTCCTCGCACCCCACCCCCTGCACAGGATTCTACTACAAGGTCATTGGATACTCCTCTCCCTTACCCAATTAGCACCAGCCTATGCCATCCATTTCCAGAGGAAGGATGCCCTACCAACACCACCAGGAGTAGGGCCCCATATCAGCCCTTAAAATCAAACCTATGTCCATTGAAGAAGGTGGCTAACAGAGACAGGGGAATGATTAGGGTACATGTGCCTTTTTCTATGTCAGATTTGGCTATATGCAAGGAAAAGTTTGGTAAGTTTTCTCAAGGCCCAGGAAAATTTATTGAAGAATTTGTTAAATTAATTATGACTTTTGACTTAACCTGGCAGGGATTTATGGATACTATTGTCTACTTGTACTGTAGAGGAAAAACACAAAATCCTAGGCACTGCCCATGAACACACAGATGGGATGGCTGCTTGAAATCAAGGCCATGCCATCTACTGTGTAGGGGAAGATGCTGCTCCTGACTTAGACCCCCAGTGGAATTATCAGAGAAGATTATAGACTGTGAATGCCAAAACCATATGATATCTAATAGAAGGCATGAGAAAATGCATAGTGAAGCCAGTTAACTATGACAAGGTTAGAGAGGTAATCCAGGGAAAAGAAGAGAAGCCCACCCCATTTCAGGGTCGCTTGGTTGAGGCTCTTAGAAAATATACTAACACATACCCAGATTCCCCAGAGGTATGGGCCCTCTTAGGAATGCATTTTATCTCCTAATCCTGATATTTCCCCTCATATCAGAAGAAAGCTGTAAAAAGCACCAATGAGCCCTCAGACTCCTAAGAATCAGCTTCTGAATAAGGCTTTGGAATTTATAACAATATGAACAGGGCATAGGAGGTGGAGAAACGAAAGAAATAATCAGAATGGCTAATGGTTGGTGGCTGCCTTAAATCCCCTGCCATCTCAAAGTTACCTACCTTAAGGAAATACTGTGAGGTCAGTGTCTGGGATGTCCAGATGAGAGCCTCTGACTCACCAGCCCTTGGGTCCTAATCAATATGCCTTTTGTAGGCAGGAAGTCCATTAGAAAAAGGACTGCCCCAAGCTCTGAAGAAAGTCTGGGCCATGCAAAGCTATAATGGCTGCAAGAACAGAAGGTCGATGGGGCCTGAGGCCCCCTATGGCTCCCACTGGACATCTCACCATTTCTACAGAGCTGTGGATAACCCTGTATGTGGCAGGTAAGAATATTAAATTCTTATTAGATATAGGGGCCACCTTCTCAGTCCTGACCCATTTTTCAGGGCCACTATCTTCTTATTCCTGTACTATAACTGGAATTGATGGACAGCCAAAGATGAAAAGGTTTACTCACCTTTTAGATTACTCTTTAGGGGACCATTAGTTTTCCCATAGATTTCTGCTTATGCCTGAATGTCCAGTTCCCTTGATGGGGAGAGATTTGCTTTCCCAGTTATAGGCCATGGTTCAGTTTTGTAAGCCTTATAAAATAGCCAGCCCTGAGGAGAACTTTGCTTTTGATGTTGAATGCGCGTTTATATACAGATGGGAAGAGTCTAGCCTTCTGTCACATATTACCACCCAGGTGGACCCCTCTGGAACACTGAAGTTCCTGGCAGGGCTGTTAATGTGCCCCAGGTTTGGATTGCTTTGAAGCCAAATGTTAAGTATCCCTGGAAAAGGCAGTACTTTTGAAACCTGAGGCTCCAGAAGGATATGCAGCCCTTGACAACCAAGTTTTTTAAAACATGGGCTACTAAGGCCTTGCCAGTCTCTATATAATAGACCCGTCTTGCCAGTAAAGAAACCAAATGGAGAATATTGGTTTGTCCAAGACTTAAGGGCAGTAAATGCGGCCATGATTTGGTTCCATCTGATAATTTCCAACCCTTACACGATACTGATCCAAGTGCCTGCAGATGCTAGATGGCTTACGGTATTAGATTTAAAAGATGCTTTCTTTTGCATTCCTTTACACCCAGATTCTCAGTACATATTTGCTCCAAATGGACTGATCTTGATACTTGTGTGATGTCCCAGCTTACTTGGACAGTTTTGCCACAAGGGTTTAGAGCTAGTCCTCATTTGTTTGGAAATGCTTTGGCTGTTGAAAGAATTAAGAGAGTTACACTTAGATAAGAGGACTCTCTTACAGTATATAGATAATTTATTGATAGTCAGCCCCACTAAAGAGAACTTCAATGAAAACACTATCCAGGTCCTAAAGTTTTTGAAGCAGGGGTATTGAGTGTCTCCCCACAAGGCACAGATCTCTATTCAAGAGGTTAAATATCTAGGATATGTACTCAACTCCTGGAGTCAGGACTTTGGCTTGGGATTGGAAGGAGCCTATGTTGGCACTTCAGCCCCCTCAGACTAAAAAGCAGCTAAGAACCTTTTTAGGAATGGCAGGATTCTGTTGCATCTGGATTTCCAGGTTTGGCCTCATAGAAAACCTCTGTATGAGGCTTTAAAGGGAACTGATCATGAGCCTCTAAACTGGGACAGGACCTGCCCACCAGCCTTCTTAACCTTACAGGAAAAATTAGGGACTGCCCCTGCTTTAGGATTGCCAAACTTAGAAAAGCTTTTCACCATCTCACATGGCTGAAAGGCAAGGGACAGCCTTGGAGGTCCTTACTTAAAGACGCGGAAATAAGCCTAGGCTTGTGGCTTATTTCTCTAAACAGCGAAACCAGGTGGTGGCTGAATGACTGAGGTGCTTGAGAGCTGTAGCTATCACACTATTGGAGAAGCCAGTGAAGTTACCTTCGGGCGACAGCTGGAAGTAATGACTCCTCACCAGCTACAGGGAATTTTAGAAGTTAAGGGACACCAATGGTTAACAGGGAGATGTCTGCTTAGGTATCAAACCCTTTTGCTTGACATCCCAGATGTTATCCTTAAAGTGTGTCAGGTTCTAAACCCCGTCCCTTTGCTATCTGATTCTACCCTTCATGAGAAAGGGCCCCACCCATTCATTCCTGTATTAAAATCATAGAACAGACTTATTCCAGTAGACCTGACCTTAAAGATGAACCCCTGCTTAGCCCCATGTTGAATGGTTTACAGACAGAAGTAGCTTTGTCCATGAAGGAAAGAGAAAAGTGGGATATGCTATAGTTACTCAGCAAGAAGTTATTGAAGCTAGGACCTTACCTTCCCAGACTTTCGCCCAGAAGGCAGAACTAATTGCTTTAATCAGAGCTCTCCAATTGGGAAAGGACTTGAGAGTCACTATCTTTACGGACCTAAATATGGAGTTTTGGTGCTCCATGCCCATGAGGCTATATGGAAAGAAAGGGGATTATTGACTGAGAAATACTCCTCTATAAAGCACCATTCTGAAATCTTAGAACTTCGAGAAGTGGTTCAACTCCCCAAAGAAATAGCTGTCATTCATTGTAGAGGACACCAAAAGGGGGATACTTCCACTGTTAAAGGAAATGCCCTGGCAAATAGGACAGCTAAAACTGTGGTAAAGGTGGAATTGATACCGTAGGCTCCAGTGTTAATACTAGAGAAGCCAAGCTGCATGTGTTGAGATATCCATAACCACCTTGTATAACCACCTTGTTATACAACTGAAGAAATCAAATGAGCTGAACAAAAGGGCTGGCAAAGGGCCCCCTGGGATGGTTAATGGGAGAAAGCAAATTTCTCCTCCCAGGAGCTGAATAATGGAAGATAATTAAACACTTCTATGACTCATCACACCTGGGACAAGATTCTTTATTTAGGCTTATCTCCCAAATGTTTCTAGGAAAAGGTTTGTTTCAGACACTAAAAAGGGTCACTGGGGCCTGTGAACGCTGTGCTCATGATATAATGACCCTGGAAGCCACCCTATACCTCCGCCTTTACTCCCACCCATACATCAAGGAACATATCTTGGGGAGGACTGACAAATGGATTTCACCCAAATGCTGCCCTGCAAGGGACTAAAGTATTTGCTAGTATTTATAGATACCTTTAAGGGATGGGTAGAGGCTTCTACTACCAAGACAGAAAAGGCATTAGAAGTACCAAAATTCTTACTTAAAGAAATCATCCCACAATTTGGATTACCAAAAAGTTTATAAAGGGATAATGGACCTTTCTTTACAGCCAAAGTGACCCAGCAGGTTTCCTCAGTCTTAGGAAATTACCTATCATCTCCACTCCTCCTGGAGGCCTCAATCGCCAGATAAAGTAGAAAAAACAAAAAACAGCAACAAAAAAAAAAACAATCATGCCTTAAAAAGGACATTAGCAAAACTTTGTCAAGAGATCTCTGAAAACTGGGTTTTCCTTTTACCTATGGCACTCCTACAAACCAGGATGGCCCCAAAAGGGACTCTGAAGCTTAGCCTATTTTAAAATGACTTATAAGGCCGGGCATGGTGGCTTGCACCTGTAATCCTAGCACTCTGGGAGGCCGAGGTAGGTGGATCCTTTGAGCTCAGGAGTTTGAGACCAGTCTGAGCAAGAGCGAGACCCCCGTCTCTACTAAAAATACAAAGAAATTAGCTGGACAACTAATTAGCCGGGCATGGTGGCATGTGTCTGTAGTCCCAGCTACTCGGGAGGCTGAGGAGAAGGATTGCTTGAGCCCAGGAGTTTGAGGTTGCTGTGAGCTAGGCTGATGCCACGGCACTCTAGCCTGGGCAACAGAGCGAGACTCTGTCTCAAAAAAATAAAAATAAAATAAAATAAAATGACTTATAGGAGGCCGTTTTTAGCCTCAGACCATTATTTAATGAAGAAACACATATGACCCTATCTCATGTTGTCAACTTAGGCCAGGTTCAAATGGCCCTCTGAGAATATGGAAATAAAATGCTACCTTCCCCTACAAAGGAAGAGGTTAGTTCCCCTGTATGACCAAGAGACCTAGTCTTATTGAAAACCTAGAAAGGAGGATCTCCTGAGGACCAGCTACAACCAAAATTGAAGGGCCCCATCACATATTACTAAGTACTCCCACTGCTGTCAAACTCTAAGGAATTACTAGCTAGGTACACCTGTCTAGAATAAAATCTGTCTCTTATGATCCCAAACAGGCACCAGCAGAAGGCACCACAACCTACATGTGTGAACCCATACAAGACCTCAAATACCTGTTCAAGAAGTTGGCCTTCCAAAGATAGCCAAAAGGCTAAGTAACATCCTCATACTAATATGAAATGCTTGTTCTTTTTGGCGTTTGTTGGCATTTTCCTGATATTCTACTAGTTAGGCTTACTTTGCTTCCTAATGGCTGTCACCAAGTCTCTTGTTAATGGTATAATGCATCTCAAAACTATATTCTTATTGTTTCTAATTCTATGGATTCCATCTGTTCTGGCTAACTACTTGATAAGTACTTCAAATTTATTAGCAAAGAGACAAAATCTTTCATGTTGCTGGATATGTTATGAGGGACCACTAAAAGATAATGTATAACCTAAAAGATAGGTTACCATTGTGGGCAATATCAGCACACCTTTCTTCCTCTTAAAATTTTGCCAACGTGACCTGGAACCACCTGCTGCCCTCCTTGTTCCCTCACTTAGGAAACACTTCCAAATTGGACACAAACCCTGTGTTTCAATCTTACTTTGCACTTCCTACTACACATAATCACACTACAAAGAAATATTCCTATAACCAAATGACTAGGCCTTCTACTTCAATGACACTCATGGATTTTATATATTAATAGATAATTATAACATCACGTTCAAACCCCTTGCACAGCTCAGTAGTACTTATTGAGCTGGATCTTTTAATAAGGGCACTTGTAAGCTTAACGCTTATATGCCCTCACTCACCAGGATCTTATGATTCTTCTTGTTCAAACTGGAGAGTTCTGATCCCCACTCAAGTTATTTTTCTCCTTCTGCTGCCAAACCTCCCAAATGCCACCTTGCTACTGCATTAGCCTATTAATTTCCTATAGGTTTTTTCACTCCCTCTTGTCTATCACTACATGCTTCATGGGTGCAGTAAACTTTGTGGCTGCTCAAACAATGCCTATATGAATTTGTACACCACTAGGGTATATATGATTATGTGGGAATCCTTTTATTAAGACTATAAATAATTTCCCTCTCCATAACCATGGCATTCATGGTTACTATTACCTCAACAATGTCTGGTTTAAAGATCAGTGTACCCTGGGGCAGCTAAAACCCTCTAATATATACCTATATAACATCACCCATGCTGCTCCTCCTCAAGAGAAGTGTGCAATTGGCGTCATCTTGGCTGGAGCTGGAGCAGCTATCAGGCTCCTAGACCCTCGGGCTGTGTTTGCCCACCATGAAGTAACTCTCCAGAACTTTACCACATCACTTTGTACTATTTCACAAAAAACTGGGGATGCTTTGAACAACCTAAGGACTTCCCTTGATTCACTAGCAAATGTTATGGATAATAAATTAGTATTGGATTATCTGCTGGCTGTGTAGGAAGGAGTTTTTGCATGCTAAACACTATCTGTTGCACTTACATTAATACTTCTGGGCAAGCAGAAGAGGGTCTGATGCTTGCCCGAGGGTTCTAAGTTTTATCTTAGAGTTTGTGCCTTTACCAATAAGTACAGTCTTAGAGACTAGTGAAAAGGGATCAGACCAGCTACTTCAAACTGTTGGCACATCAAAAAAGAGACTCTTGCTCGGGTTTCTGAACTGATAGCACTTAGATAACTTTCAGACCCTGCCAAAGAGCTGATTCAGAATTTCCAGAACTCGTTTTAGTCCAGAAACTGGTGACTTGGTGAGAGCAGACTGTTAACTAAGATCCAGTAAAACAAAATTAATTACAGAGAACTGAGTGGAATGATAAGAAAAATTTTATTATGGCTATTTTTCTAAAATGTTGTTGATGTTGTATTATTATTCTATTTTCTGGATATATCAAAAAGCCTTTTTTTCCCCTTCTCAAATAATCTGTAACCCACAATTTAGTAGACTGCTTTTGTATACTGAAATGAAATATTCTTACATGGCATCTGATTTTCATTGACTCCCCAGAATTTAGAAACTTTTACTAAGTCTCATGCTTTTGACAACCATATATTTATTTGCATACATTTAATAAGAATTTATCTGCCCTTATACCAGGATATAATTGGACAAATTGTGCACCTAAGGCCTTGCCTAGAGTGCATGATTTGAGAATGATGCTCTTTTAATCAGATATGACAGGTCATTTTTATGAAAAACAAAAATTGACTTTACATATGGTACCAATACCTATAAAGCCCACCTAGTAAAATTGGCTTACAGGGTCCTAGGTTTACAGATGATTAAAGGAAGTTCACATACTGGCAAGCCAGGAGACTTACTCAATTTTGAGGACCTCGAAAAGAGAGGAAACTACCCAAATTTATAAGTATTGCGAAGAAATCTGGTGGAGAGAGGTTTTGGGGCCTGATTTCTTAGCCTCAAGATAGCAAATAACAGAAGCTTTAAGATACCAATCCAAGATTCTTTATGAAACCTCCTAATGAGAAGTTCACTTAGTGCTTAAGTTTAAATAACAAACCCAAGGAAGCTTATATGTTTAACACTCTTCTCATAAACTTTTCCATAAAAAGCCAGCTAGTAAGTATTTTAAGGTTTGCAGCAGGGCCAGGACCAGGTTGGGGTGAGGTGAGTGAGATATAGCAGTGCCATGCCAAGCCATACTAGAGCTTTAGGCTACAGGGGAGGAAAAATATCTTTCTTTCTGCCCATACTAGGTTCACAGCCCAGGCCCCTATAACAAAAGACAGATTAACAAGAGAAAAATGGACAAAATTATTTAATATAAGTTTTACTTGACATGATACGCTTCATAAGGAAATAAAGACCTAAAAAAACAGTTAAACCTGAGTGTTTTTTATAGTAAGTTTGATAAAAAGTGGATAATCATGGTGAGATATGATAAGGCGAAGAGTATGATAATGGTAATAAACTAGGGAAAACTTAGCAAGGCCTGTTTGTTCAGATTTTTCTTGGCATCTCTGGGTCTTTAGAGATAAGGATGCTCCTTTCCTCCAGAAATAGGGAGGATACCTCTCACATAAGGGTATTATTACCTACCTCAGGGGGTGGTCAGATAATCCTTCCTCATATTACTAGAATAAACCTTATATGATGATCATATTGTATTATTTTAATATGATAGTGCATTTTGTGAAAGACTTTGAAATGACAAAAAAGAAAAACTATTACTAGGTGTTCTATGAAATGCAAGATGTTGTCTAGCCCACTTTCTCATTTTGACTTTCATTGTTTCTGAGCTACTTTAACACAGTATTAGTTGTAGCAAACTGCTAGTAATGCAAATGATTTTTGTGGTGATGATGCAATTGATTATTTCCCTGTGGAGTTTGACCAATTTTGAATCTATTAAATTCATTTCAGAGCTCCTGATTGCCTCTATTTGTGTCTTGTCTTTGGAATCACTTTGAATTGGCTTTTTACCCTCTTCTAGTTCCCTTAATAATAGAGTTAAAACATTCTTTAACATATCTTTATTTCTGTACAATGTTCATGATTTTCTTTTTTAAAAAAATCTATCCTTTAATAATGAGTTAAGAAATACATAATTTATTATAAAAGTCCAGTTCCACACCCAGGGAAAGTGAAGATAGCTATTGGATCATTCATGTGATCCAACTATGTAGCAGGATGTTGGGTATTCAATCATGAATAAGGAAGGCCAGTTTACAATTCAGTGAACTTCCTGATCCTTCCTATTGATTCATTCACTCTCTCATACTACAAATACTTATTCAGGCCTACTTTTAGTACTATAGCTCGGTCATATTTGGGTTGAATAAACTTTTCCAATCTAGCCCTCAAGTTTTACAGACATGTTTAACAATGTTGCTATGGAAAAAATGTATTATGCATTCCACACAACTTTTGTTGATTCAATAAAAACCTGAATAACATTTCTCCACCTTTCTCAAACAGAAAAGGAAAAGGTCATACTCTCATAAATTCCTTATCACTGCAAGACTAGTAACAACTTATAAGTGAATTTTTAATTATTATTATATTGGGAACTGCTTTTATTATCTATGGAATGTATATACTTTTGCAATGATGCTGTTACTGCTGAAAATGTTTCTCAAAATTTTTCTTTGCAATGAAGTACACTATTATGTGAATATCAGTGTAGATATTCATGCATTTAAGGAAGATTTGATTTTAGAGAGGGTCAAAAGTCTTTTGAAAAGAATTTTAGTCTCAGACTAAGGATCAAAAATAATAAGGTTTTAGATGGTCTTCTTTGCCACTTTTCTTGAGGCTTTTTACCATAAGAAAAGTAGAAATCATCCAAAAGCCATTTAGCATTTTAAAGTAACATAAAGTATTAAATACAGAGTACTAAATGAGATTTCCACTTGGGTCCTTCCACTTCCTGCTCCCTTGCTTCATTTACTAATGAGTACCACTATTAATGATATGAAATATACCAACACCAAATTTTTCAGGAGTTTATAAAGCTGGAACTATATATACTAATCACACATAGATTTTAAAAACCTAGAATCATTCAATACACATTTGCCTATAATTTTCATTTTTATTTATTTCATTTTTATTTATAACTAATCATGAGCATGTTTTTAGCCATAATGAAAAAATTTGCCTCACTGATTGTAAGGGTTATTCAATTTTTTCTGTGGTGGCATATTATAATTTATTTAACCATTTTCCTATTAATGGTCATTTGTTTTAGTATATTGCCATTGCAAAAAAAAAAGTGCTTCAATGGATATCTTTGCACTTATATGTGAATATTCTTCTGCTATTATTTATGTAGGATAAATTCTGGGGAAAAGGATATAAACATCTTTAATTTTAATAGATTTTTCAACTTGCTTTTCCAAAAGATTTTAGAAATTATTACTCCTTCAAACACTCTTGGAGAATACCAGAGAAGAATACCAGTTCCCACATGCTCACCAACCCTGGATGGTATTAATCTTTTCAATTTTGACAATGTGAGGGGTGAAAATGGAATCTCATCATTATGGTAATTTGCATTTTCCTAGCAAATAGTGAAGTTGAACATATTTTCATGTATTCATTGATTGTTATTTTTTTTTCAAACATGCCTTTTCATATTTTTGCCCATTTTTTCCCCATTAGGTTGTTTATTCTTATTAATTTCTAGAAACCCTCTATATTTCAGTGATATTAACTCTTCATTCCATATGTATACCATCTATTTTCTCAGTCTTTTGAGTTTGTTCATATATGTCACTAACTATACAAACATGTATATATAATGTTTGTATGTACTCAAATCTCTCATTCTCCTCTTTAAAAGCTTCTAGCTTCCCTGCATTGTGTAGGAAGGCCATTTTTTTTGTTTCCCATTAAAAATAATAAAATAATGATAATTAATGTGTAAAAAGGATAAAAACCTCTCCAGTCTCTAAGTCAAAATGAGAAATCTTTAAATTAAAAAAAATTATGCTAGGCCTGGTGGTATGTGTCTGTACTCTCAGCTATTCAGAAGGCTGAGGTGAGAGGATTGCTCAAGCCCAAAGTTTGAGCCAGCCTGGGTAACATAGCAAGACTCTGTCTCTAAAATAAATGTTAATAAATAATTTTTAAAAAATGAAATAAAAATTTTAAAAATACAAACCAATTCAACTCATAAATATAGATACAAAAATCTAAATAAACTATAAACAAAATGATTATAGTACCATATTAAAATAAATATGATCATATAAACTTTATTCTAGTAATGTGAGGATGATAATATTTAGAAATCTGTTAATGTAATTTATCACATCAGTAGGGCAAAGATAAAAAATATAATTATTAAGGTAAATGCTCAAAATACCATGAAATTATATTTAACTTCCACTACTGGTTTTAAAAAAATAAAAAAATAGGAATGTAAGATAAAGAATACTTAAATAAGCAAAATCATACTTAATTTGGGAAGTACTAGAACTATTAGTTTTTATAAATTTCAAGTACAAGACAACTTTGCTTGCTTCATCATTATTATTTGATATTATGTTGAAAATATTAGGCAAATGAATAAGAGTAAGAAAAAGAAAAAGAAATGTACCATTTGATCCCACTATTGGGTATCTACTCAAAGGTAAAGAAGTCATTTTATCAAAAAGACACTTGTACTCAAGTGTTTATCACAGCACAATTCACCGTTGCAGAGATGTGGAATCAACTAAGTGCCTATCAGTTCATGAGTGGATAAAGAAAATGTGGTATATATAAATATATATGCCATGGAGTACTACTCAGCTATAAAAAGGAATGAAATAATGTGTTTTGCAGCAACCTGGATGGAACTGGAGACCATTATCCTAAGTGAAGTATCCCAGAAATGGAAAAATAAATACCACACGTCCTCTCTAATAACTGGGAGCTAAACGACTGGAAAGCAAGAAGTGGATAGGGTGGGAGGGGGTGAGGGTAAAAAACCTTACTATCAGGTACAATGAACACCATACCAGAGATGGGCACACTGAAAACTCCAACTTAAGCATTATATAAGGGTGTGGTCCCCAACCCCCAGGCCATGGACAGGTACTGGTTAGCAGCCTGTTAGGGACCAGGCCTCAGACCTCAGCTGCCCCCCACCACCCCCTGTAAAAATTGTCTTTCATGAAACAAAGGAATGGGGGGTGGTACACAACAGGAGGTGAGCTGCGGGGAGCAAATCAGGCTTCACCTGCATCACCACCTGAGCTCCACTAATCTCCCCCCCAACCCCCACCTCGTGAAAAAATTGTCCTCCATGAAGCCAGTCCCTAGTGTCAAAAAGTTTGGGGACCACTGATATAAGGTATCCATGTAAGAAAAACACTTGTACCCCCTTAATATTTTAGATTAAGAAAAAGAAAAAAAATGAAAGTTATTTATATTAGAAAATAAGTCAAATTAGATAATTATTAATTGAAGATTAGATGATTTCCTACCTAAGACAATTTTAATTCAAAAGCTGTAAGAGCTAATAAGCAAATTCATTAAAGTATCTTGTAACAAAATAATTAAACAACAAGCACTACATTCCTACCTACCAGGAATTACTAACTAAACAATATAATAAAAAAAAATCAATTCACAGTAGTACAAACACTATGAAGCAACGAGAAATAAGGATCGAAAAATGTCCTAGGAAGTGCAATACTAAGGGATATAAAGATTTGAGTAAATGCAGAAACATATCACACCCCTTAAAGAAATATTCCTATTTTAAAATATGTTAATTTTCTACAAATTAATTTGTAAGTTTAATTTAATACTAATCAAAGACCAAACAAGACAGTAATAAAATAATTCTAATATTCATCTGGGAGTCTAAATTGATGAAATGAATACTGAAGATTTTGGAAAAACATAGTGAGGATGACTTATCAGACATAAAAACATTATAAAATTACAATAAATAAAATAGGATGGCATCGGTATAGGAATTATAGCTGATAATGAATGGGGCAAAACAGAAATTTCTACAAATATACCTACAAATATGGTATAAAATAGAGGCATTATCTGGATAATGAAATATGTGCCCACAGATTCTTTACCTAGTTTCAATAATTATCAGCATTTCCCATGTTCCCTCCTGCTTTTATTTTCCAGTACCATTTGAAAGTAAGTTGTAAATACCATAATATTTCACCTTAAATGTTTCAGTATATATCTCCTAACAAAAAAGGGACATTCTTCTACATAATCATAGTATCCCTTTAATGCCTAAGAAAATTAACAAATAATTACATAATATCGTGTAATATGCAGGCCATACTAAAATATCCCCAATTGTATATAATTTTATCAGTTGTTTTATTGGATTATTTCAACCCAGAATACATTTATTTCATGCATTTCATTGGTATTTTTGTTTCTGCAGTCTCTTTAGATCTAGTTCAGATACCCTACTTTTTTTTCCTTATGACATTGAATTTTTAAAGAGTCTAGGTTAGATGTCTTATAAATTATTGTACTATAATCCTTTGTTTTAAAGTCAGGTTTATGAAGGTATAATTTATGTAGTGTAAAATTAATCTTTTTTAGTGTATAGTTCTATGAGTTTTTACAAATACATTCAGAGCTGTAACCACCATTACAACCAAGATAAAGAACATTTCTAACTCTCCCACAAGTTCCTTTTTGCCTCTTTGTAGTAAACCCTTCTCCACTCTGCAGGCTTCTGGCAACCACTGCTCTATTTTTTGTCCCTACGAGCTTTGCCTTTTCAAGAAGGTCATACAAATGAAATCATACAAGATATAGTCTTTTGAGTGTAACTTCTTTTATTTAGGGTTATTTGATATCTATCCATTGTGTAGATCTGCAGGCCGTGGACCAGTACCAGTCTGTGGCCTGTTAGGAACAGGGTCGCAAAGCAGGAGGTGAGCAACTGGCCAGCAAGCGAAGCTTCATCTGTATTTACAGTCACTCCCCATCACTCACATCATCACTTGAGTTCCATCTCTTGTCAGATCAGCTGCGGCATTAGATTCTGATAGGAGCATGAACCCTACTGTAAACTGCACATATGAGGGATCTAGGTTGTGCGCTCCTCATAAGAATCTAATGCCTGATGATCTGAGGTGGAGTTGAGGCAGTGATGCTAGTGCTGGGGAGCGGCTGAAAATGCAGATTGTCATTAGCAGAGAGGTTTGACTGAATAATAAATGTATGGAGCTTGAATCATCCCGAAACAATCCCCCACCATGCCCTGGTCCGTGGAAAAATTGTCTTCCATGAAACTGGTCCCTGGTGCCCAAAATGGGGACTGCTGGTGTAGATGTACCTCCACAGTTTGTTTATCCATTCACGAGTGGAAAAACTCTGAGTGGTATGTAGGTTTTGGAAAAACTCTGAGTGGTATGCAGGTTTTGACAATTATGAATAAAGCCACTATAAAAATTTGCATACAAGATTTTGTGTAAACATGTTTTCATTTCTCATTGGTAAACAGTTGAGCTGAGATTGGGGAATCATATTGTAACTGTAAGTTTAATTTTGTAAGAAATTGGCAACATGTTTTCAAAAGTGGCTGTACCATTTTGCATTTCCACCATCAATATATGGAGACTTTTAGTTGTTCCATATTCTTGCCAACACATGCTATGTTATATCAATCTTTTTAATTTTAGCCATTCTAATAGTTGTGTGATGGTATCTCATTATGGCTTTTAATTTGCATTACGTCAATGAACAATATTGAGCCCTATCTTTCTAGGGTAGGAAAGGATTGTTTTTTTTTTTCTCTTTTTGAGACAGAGTCTCATTCTGTTGCCCCGGCTAGAGTTCCCTGGCCTCAGCCTAGCTCACAGTAACCTCAAACTCCTGGGCTCAAGTGATCCTACTGCCTCAGCCTCCCAAGTAGCTGGGACTATAGGCATGTGCCACCATGTCCCGCTAATTTTTTTTTATATATATATTTTTAGTTGTCCAGCTAATTTCTTTCTTTTTTTTAGTAGAGATGGGGTCTCGCTCTTGCTCAGGCTGGTCTCGAACTCCTGAGCTCAAACAATCCACCCGCCTCGACCTCCCAGAGTGCTAGGGTTACAGGCGTGCGCCACCACGCCCGGCCTGGAAAGGATAGTTTTTAAGCTCTCTCTCCTTCGGCTGAGAAAATAAAATCAACCCCCAATGCTTGTCTCAGTTTACTTAAAGGCTGCCAGAATTTTTCTGACACTTTTACTTACTTGTGCAAATTATAGTTTCAATACCAAAGAGAATGAGTTAGAAATTGTTTGGAATTTCTTGAAAATTATTATATAGCAGACATGAGGAGCTTTATTTCTCCATCTCCAACCCTCACCCTCTCTTTCACACATTCATATATACATGCACCTCACATAGTCTAAAAAATGATGGCTTTCCAGAAAATGCATTCCATGCTTAGGTTTTATTCCAGAAACTACTATTCTCCCCATTAACCCTCCCTTCAAAGTTTCTTTTCAAAGTAATTATTTTCAGACTTGATCTTAGCAAATATTCCCTCTAATGTGCCTGAAAAGGATTAATTTTCTTCACAGACTATTCCCCAAAACTACATCCATAAGAGACTATGAAGCATATCTCAATATTGTTGAGGTGTAGACTGGAATAGAAAGGCACAGTCAGAAGTGAGACATTTCAAGGGTGAGTGGAGGCTGGTTGGTAATGAAACCAGATGAAACAGTATCAAATAGGCAATACAATTTAAAGTAGGCTTTGGGGTTAATTTCCCTTAGAAGTTCCTTTAGAAATAACAAAATTTCTTGCAGTTCTTGTCACTTTCCAACGACTATGTGCTCCATAAATTTTTTTTGATGAAGATTTCTACACACATTAATGCCCTCACAATTTCCAAAGTAAATTTTCTTCTTTCTCCTTCTTTATTTATAAGAGTGTGTCGAGTGGTGGTGATAGGAGAATATTATTTATACTTTTATGGTTGACATGGAAAACTAAATTAATTTCAGAAATAGTTTCTCTAGATCCACAGCACATGAAAACAGCACCTACCACTATCTGTAGTTGTGTTATCCATTGGTAACTCAGCAATGAACACCTTTGATTTGTAGTGCAATAAAGATGCAAATCATTCATATTGGACCTGATTTGTTAATGTTTAGAGATGTAATTTTTACAAATGTTAAATACAATATGGAGTAAATATATTGCTTTGTCAGGGAAAATCATAGGCAAACAATGGAAATTGGGAAGAAATCCTGACTCCTTGTGTTCTCCCCCAAGACACACACACACATTTCCAAAGTAAAAGTGAAATGAAGATATAAGGCAGTGGTGAAAGGAAAGGAGCTAAGAATGACAGCATACTACCCATGACAGTGGTTCTCAAGCTTTTTGGTTCAATTCTTCTGGAGGAAGCAAAAGACGCTAACACCCATATTTTACTCGTTCCCATTTTACAGTTGGGGTTGGAAGAGGTGACTCGTTATTAATAAGTGTTGTTGAACAATCAAATTTAGGGAAATTTTGTACCCATCTGCTTTAAAAATTGGGTTAAAGACAATATATTTTTTAATTCCTGTCACTTATTTTACTTAATGTTTAGTAAGTGGGAAATAATGGACCCCAAATAGGATTGATCCATTTGCATCACTACATACTGTAGGTGTGACTGAACAATACAGAATAAACTAAATTAAAAATGATAAACAAACAATTTGTATAATTCAAAAGCAAGTAGAACAGAATTGAAACTCAAGGCCACTCTATATAACACTGGTGATATGTTGACAAAGTGTCCTTCCAGAAAGTTAAGGGAGTTTACGTAATTTATGAGGTTAGAGAGAACAGATTCCCAAGTCATTTTTTCCATTGTTTTCACATGTAGGTATGACTCGAGCTTTCTATTTTTAGAGAGGAAAAACTAAAAAAAAAAAAAAAAAATCCTTTATCATCCTTTTCTATACCCAAGGAAAATGATCCACTTTCTGAGTGGTAACAAAGACCAGTGCCTCATCACTTGGTTCAAGGGGCAACATAAAGTAAAAAGTTCTGTAATCCAGGGATTACTAAACCCAGCAGTATCAGATAGAAGATCAGTGGAGAGGTGACAGCCATTGGCAGTGGCTCAGATGAGTGACCCATGCATTACCACTCCTGCCACCCTCCTCTGTTGCCCACCTTCCTCAGGAGGGACTATGCATAACTCGAATGGTTCCTTTAATCTCCCCAGTTTGTGGATCCTGGTTATGATTGTTTTATCTACAGATATAGGGAAGGGGTCAGGAAGGGGCAACCTGCTACTCCTCAGATTCAGGGTGGAGCAAACAAGTTTAGGGCATATACATTCGGTTGATTGTTACAATAAATTTTCAACAAATTTTCAACACTTGGAGTTGTGAAAGTGGTTTGCCATTTCTGAGTCACTAAAAGTAGTTTTAATCATTTGGCCTTTGAATACTGTAAGTATGTAATCATTTAAAAATTACATAAGAAACTCATGTTATTAAATTTAGGAGAAAAAACATGAAATGTTAGGGAGACACATGTTAACTTAATTCTTTTTTCTATGGGCACTATTTCTACTAGTTGAGGAAGAGAAAACACTAATTATAGGATATAGCTGGGCATAGAATTGAGGGAATATAAATGATAGAACATCCTTCTATTGTATTAATTCCATTTAAGTAAATGAAAAGATAAATATGTCTTAGGAAAAAAAAATAAACCTGTATTTTTGCCTCAATTATCCCATTAAGTGGAAGAACACTAATTATATATATGTATTAATTCCTGGTTAGTTGTTTTCTTTCATGAGCTTGAATTAATTTTTGGAGTTATGGATAATTGTTAAAACTACATCAATTCTTGGTTTCCATAGGACTGTGTTTGAATACATTTTTCATTCCTGCAAAAACATATTACCAGAAGCATAGTGACTTAAAAAAACTTATTTATTATTTCATAGTTCTGTAAGTCAGAAGTCCTGGCATAGGCTCAGCTTGGTTCTCTGCTCTGGTTCTCACCAGGCTGAAATCAAGGTGTCAGCTGGGCTGTGCTCCGTTCTGTAGTTCTGGGTCTTCTTCCAAGCTCATGTGGTTGTTGGAAGAATTAAGAATTCTGTAGGACTGAGGGCTTGCTTCTTGCTAGCCATTAGCTTGGAGTCACCGTCAGTTCCTAGAGGCCACTCACCACACAGTGCTCTCCACAACATGGGAGTTTGCTTCTTCAAGGCTGACAGAAAAGTATCTGCTGCTGCTTTGAATCTCCCTTTCTCCTTGTCTCTGATTTCTAGAGTTTCTTTTAAAGCATTCACTTGATCATGTCAGGCCCACCCAGGATAATCTGCCTTCAAAATTCAACTGATTAACAAACTTAGGTGCTAGTAATTGGGGAGTATGCAAAGCAGGGCTTAATTCTGATGGAGACTATATTCAACGAATATAGAAACATCACAACTGCAGACTGTGAAAACTGCTGTGAAGAAAGTGAACAGGGTGGTGTGACAAAGCAACTAGGGAAAAGCTGTCCTGACAGAAGGTGGTATCTGCGCTGAGACCTGGATGCTGAGAATGAATCAGTCAAGAGAAGAACTGAGGGAAGAATGGTCCAGGAAGCAGCTGAACTTTCACCTTATGTCCGAAACAAATTATTCCAGAGTCTAGATTGTTCTCCTGAAGGGAATTCTCTGAAAACTTGTGGTTTTCTCTATCATCCATGGCTTCAAATAGTTCAGCAAAAACACAATTCAAGAAAGAATTTAATTTATTGAACACCTGGGGTGTTCCATGATTTCGAGATGCATAAGATAATGTCTTCTGCCCTCAGAGAGTGTCCTTCTAGGCCGTCCATCACGTCTACCACAATCAGTGGGATTAACTGCACACCAACTGTGCTCTCCTTGTATCACTGGTGCTGTAGGATGTTTTAGCTATTTAATATTTACCACAACCATTAACCAACTGCAAGTATTAAAGCTTTTTATACAAGAGTGTCATTTTATAGGCGAATGTGAATTTCAAAGTGAGTGTATTCTGTGTTAGCAAAGAAGAAAAAAAAAGTTTTTCTTTTAAACTGTTTCATAACATTTTAAATGAACTGGCTTTCAGTATGAATCTCGGTGTAACTCAAGTCTACCCTAGGTTGGAATATTATTCAAATATATATTTTATATTATAGAATCCATTGTTTTACCACAATAAATTATACTCTGAAATAAATCATATGAACATACAAGATACAAGTAGCTATTTGGGGGTTCTTCATTTCTTCACTATCTACCATCCCCTCCCCTCTACCCAGTTCATAAGCAGTTCATTAAATCCTGAAAACTCCACATCAGAAACATTTCTCAATCCCACATCTATCCCCAGTAGGCCTTAATTTATACTTTTAATGCCTCCCATTGACCCTTTGGACAACCTTACCTAGTTTTCCTGCTAAGAGCCTGTTCCTATTCTAGTCCATTTTCTACACAGTAGCCTGATTATCTTCCTGGAAACTGAACAAAGTCCCTCCCTGTCCTCATGGAGCTTACATTCTAATGAAACAGACTGAAAGTAAAAAACAAAAACAAAAAAGATAAAAATCTATAAAAAAATAAAAGCTGGGTAAGAGGAAACAGTAAAGGATGAAATGACATTTGATTATAACAAATAGCAGCTAAAGACCAGCAGAACACACCTATAATCAAACCAAGTTACGTTTAGTAAGTAGTTATGAGAAGGCAGCACACCATGTGGAACTGTGGGTACTCTTAGCGAATTTGCAGAAAACCATTATAGAACTGGGCTGTGTTAGGTGACTTTGCAGAAGGTTCAAGGTTTTGCTCTGGATTGGATGCTGGCAGGAAACAGAGGTAATTTTATAACTGGATATTTTAATATTCATTATCTAGAAGGCAGGAAGAATGGAGCAAGGCTAAGGTCATAATTGGCCAAGCAACAGCAGTCACTTATATTAGCCAGAATGGTCATTTTTGTGGTTTGGAGAATGTTCTTTTATGTGCTGTGTTCAGACATAATTATGGAAGGGTCTTATTTTTGCCTCGTTAATTATGGTCACAGAGTAGTTATGACGGATGTTGATATTTTGTGAGATTGTTTATGTTCAATGGAACACTCAGACCTAGCTGAGAATGCAAAGCCAGTTACCAGTACCACCCAGGTCTAGCTAACAGCACACCAGTCCAGCTCCTGGCTGTCCAGAGCTGCTTTTTTTTTCTAACAAAGCCATCAACTGCTACAATTGTCTCTGTAATTGTGATTTATAACTCTTACTTATAATTGTTTCCTGAACATTTAGAATATGAATTAGTATTAATATTATATAGGGTAAGAGTTCCAAAACTTATTACAGCTCTGGTGACAATAGTAGTTGCTTACTTAGCCATTGGTAAAATATATAAAACTCTCTGCTGCATGCTGTGGTAAAGAAAGAAAAAGAAGAGCTAGAGATAATCCTAGGACTCAAGGAATTTGCCATTTTTCTGGGGAGATTTGGGGGACGATGATGGTGGGTAATGAGAACAAACATGAAAATCTCTTAACTATAAGACACACGTATCATTTGTTAAAAGAGAGGCCGAGTCCAATAGGTAGACCAAGGACAACCTGCTTTTGGCTGAATGGCTCAGGAATTGGGAGTAAGAAAACAAGTATTGTAAATTTTGGTAATCACTTCAAAAATCTGAGTCTGTTGCTTCATCTCTAAATAAAGAACTTGGAGTTAGATTTTATGTGTAGTTCTGATAAGTTTGCATGGTGCCAGGCTGTCAGCATCACATAGGGAGCTTCTGAAAATCAGGTATTCTAGGGCCCTAACTCCAGTGTGTGTGAATCTTCATAAGTTTTTGAGATTCATCCATGTTTTCTTACTGCTGAGTAGTATTTTATTAGATGAATATATCAGTTTATTAATCTGTTCTTCTACTGATGGACATCAGCGCTGTCTGCAGTTCATGAATAAAGTTGCTGTGAACATTTCTGTACAAGTCTTTTTGTGAATATGTGTGTTTTTTTTTCCTTTTGGATAAATACCTAGATGTGAGATTGCTGGTCATAGGGCAGTTATATGTTTAACTTATATGAAACTGATAGCTCCACAATTTTTTTTTTTTTTTTTTTAAAGATGGTGTTTCCCTATGCTGCCCAGGCTGCAGTGGAGCAGTAACTATTCTTAAGCACAATCATAGCTCACTATAGCCTTGAACTCCTGGGTTCAAGTGATCCTCCTGAGTAGATGGGACTACAGGCACATGCCACTCCATCTGGCTCTGACAGGCCCACAATTTTGAAATAGAGAAAGTAATGTCTTATAATACTCTTGCATTTTGCTGAAAGTGCAGCCTAGTAGAGATGGCAAAGGATCTGTTGTAAGGTCTCAAGCAACCCCTGCCACTCACCAATGGAGCTCTAGGGCCCTGAAAGATGCACCTACAGGCAGATGGATGAAAGCTGTGTGGATAATATCTGTAGGTAAATGTCATTCAGCAGTGAATTTGATAGTGAGTAACAGGTATGTGAGACTCTTTGACAAATTATTGTCTCTAGGTTTCTTGGAATTCCGTTTCATTGTGATCAAGCTCAGAAAGGGGGATCCCTGAATGTGCAGACTTAAAAATCATTCTGACAGAGACCAATAATAAGAAAAGTTTGATGGCACGTTTCAGAGCTGGGTAAGGCCGGCCACTGTAGTGGGAAAATCAATGTAGGTTTAAAAAGTGGTCTCCAAGCTGATGGGCCTTGAATCCTGCAGTACTGCTTCCTCGGTCAGCTCTCTCAAGTTATCCTTACGAGCGTTTAAAAACACCCACCACTTCTCTTCCACCTTTCAGCAGATTACCAGGCTCTACTCAAAGAAAAATAGAAACCATCAGAAAGGAACGCTTTCACCTTCCTGCCAGAAACGTCCACCTATCTGCTTCCTTCACCTTTCCTTTCCTCATTCCCTCCAATCATGATGAAGAGTGTATTACTAAAGTACTATCCATTCCATCTTCTCTCCCCGTCTCCTCCTTTATACAGGTTCATTCCCGTCCGTATTTGCCTCCTCCAATTTCAACCTCTCCACACCAGCACTGCTCTAGTCACTGCCCTCTCTTGCCTCATTCCCTGCAAAGCCTATTTTCTCCTTCTCACCCGGGTCACCAAGGTTTGTCATATAATAGGCATCCAATAATGATGTTTAAAATATATAATGAATTCCGAGAGTGCAGATAATAAAGTCAGGCCTAGACGGTGGATGACTCACTGGGTTGAGAACCTTTATCTTTCTGCTGTATTTTGATGTATGCTTTCACTTTGAAATAAAGTTGTGGAAAGGCAGTAATATGCAACAAGTACGAAAACAAGTGGCGTAACACAATGGGGCCGCACAACTAATCAACCCCTCACAAGGCTTGGGCACGCATCACCCTAGGGTCGCGCATCTGCCATTCCACCAGAGGGGCGGTCTGGGCCCATTTCAGCCCTTCCGGCGGAACCCGCTTTGCAGCCCCGAAGTGGCCTCGGTTTCCGAGCCGGGGGTGGTGATGGGGGTGGAAGGTGAGGGGAACAGCCGAACGGCTCCCGGCCAATGGCAGCTCCTGAACTTACACCTCGAGACGTCAGCGCTGCTGTGTAAACGGATGTCACACAGCTGGCTCGGAAGTGTCTCCTCCCGCCTCAGAAAAGGGGCGTGCGTCCAGCGTCCTCTGAGAAACCTCGGGCGACAGCAAGGAGGGGCGCGCGCCTCACCTCGCGAGCCCCGTGCCCTCGCCAGCCAGCTTCTTCCCGCAGTCCCACTCTGGCGGTCGTCCCGGGTGAGCAGCCCGGCGCCGGCGTCCCCGCCCCGAGCGCGCCGCCGCCGCCGGCTCCGCCCCCTCCCAGAACGGGCCGCGCGCTCCTGCGGCTTCGAGCCGTGTCGCGGGCGCGCGCGCTGCTGGCGGATCCGCAGTTAAAATGGTCCGAGCAGGACCCGGCCTTGCCCCTGCCGCCGCGCTGACTGACTGAGCCGGCAGGCCGGGCCCGGACTGGTCGCCTAGCCGGCAGGCTCGCTCGCTCCCTCCCTCGCATCCCCAAAGCTCGCGCCCATCGTTCTCCCGGCTTCCCTGGGCAAAGCATGTAGCCCCCGTCGGGCACCCCGGCGGCCCGCAGCTGACGCCCACCCCCCACCCCCACCGTCGCGTGTGTGCCCGTGTGTGCGTGTGTGTGCGCAGCGCGGGCGACCCCGCCGCGGGCCAGAGGCCGAGCCAGCGAGCGGCCTGCCCCGCTGCCGGGAGCCCGCCTCTCTGGGCCTCCCTCCCTCCCGTCCTGGTCCCCCTCCTTGGGGCCTTCTATATGGGCCACCTTCTCTCGAAGGAGCCGCGTAACCGCCCGAGCCAGAAGAGGCCTCGCTGTTGCAGCTGGTGCCGCCGCCGGCGCCCTCTCCTCAGGCTGCCCCGCCGGACTCCGGCCAAGGCGCCCCCTCAGCCGGCGGCGCCCCGGAGCCGGGACTGCTTCTTCCGCGGGCCCTGCATGCTCTGCTTCATCGTGCACAGCCCCGGCGCGCCCGCCCCCGCCGGCCCAGAGGAGGAGCCGCAGCTCTCGCCGCCGCTGCCGCGGGACGGGGCCTACGCCGCCGCCTCCTCCTCTCAGCACCTGGCGCGGCACTACGCGGCCCTGGCCGCCGAGGACTGCGCCGCCGCCGCCCGCCGCTTCCTGCTATCCTCGGCCGCCGCCGCCGCTGCCGCCGCTGCCTCGGCTTCGTCGCCCGCCTCCTGCTGCAAAGAGCTGGGGCTGGCCGCGGCCGCCGCCTGGGAGCAGCAGGGCCGAAGCCTCTTCCTGGCCAGCGTGGGGCCCGTGCGCTTCCTGGGGCCGCCCGCCGCTCTGCAGCTCTTCCGGGGGCCGCCGCCGCCGGCCGAGCCCCCCACGCCCCCCGAAATGGTGTGCAAGCGGAAGGGGGCCGGGGTCCCCGCCTGCACCCCCTGCAAGCAGCCCCGCTGCGGCGGCGGGGGCTGCGGCGGCGGCGGTGGTGGGGGAGCGCCTGCTGGAGGAGGCGCCTCGCCGCCGCGGCCCCCCGACGCCGGCTGCTGCCAGGGCCCCGAGCAGCCCCCGCAGCCACTCTGCCCCCCGCCCTCCTCTCCCGCTTCCGAAGGTGCCCCCACCGAGGCCGGCGGGGACGCAGTCCGAGCCGGGGGCACCGCCCCCTCGTCCGCCCAGCAGCAGCTCGAATGCGGCGACGCGGACTGTCAGGAGTCCCCTGAAAACCCCTGCGACTGTCACAGGGAGCTGCCCTCCGAAACCCCAGACATCAACCAGCTGCCGCCGTCCATCCTGCTCAAGGTGGGTCTGGGCGAGAGGCGCAGGGATGCTGGCTTTCCCCCTGCCCCGGCCCCCGCCTCCGAGCTTTTCTCTCTCCTCCCCCTGAGCGCGGAGGAGGGGGGTTCCCTGACAGCCGGGGGACGTCCGAAGGGGCGACTGGGAAGCCAGTGGGGCCTGTGCTTCTGTCCTAGTTTTTGAAGTAGACAAACTTGGGAATCTACTGAATGTCTTTTAACAGTTTGGGTGTGTTAACCCACAATTCAGGGTTCATCTATTAGATTCCCAACCCAATGGTTTAGAAACTATTCGTAGGTTTTCTGTGAAAAAATTTTTTAAATCAATTTATACCTTGCTCAAAGTATAAGCTTTGCATATTAGTATTTGAAAGTATTCAAACATTACTTTCAGGTTTAATGGCTGCTAGTTAATGTCAGTAACAATTAACTTTTATGGAGAGTTTACCGTGATCAGGCACCTTGCCAGAACTTTATGTATATAATATCTCATTTATTCCTCCAGTCAACGCTGTGAGAGAAGTACTGTTAACATCCTTATTTTATACAAGAGGAAACTGATTTTTCAGTACTATGGGCCAGGGTTTACAGTAGTGAGTTAGGCAGATGTGATCTTTGCTCCTGTGGAGCTAACAATCTTGTGGGACTTGAAGAGGTTGAATGACTTGTGCAAGGTCACACAAAGGGCAGATTTGGGTCTTGAGCTAGGGAATTTAGGCCAGCTCAACTTAAAAACTTTGTTTATGCTGTGTTGTAATGCCTTCCTACATTTTAACCTTACATAAAAGCATACAAATTACCAGAAGTGAAGGACAGATATATTTTTTGTTGGGTGAGTGAATATAGAAGTAGGTGTCCTGCCTGTGTGAACTTTGTCATTTTCAACTACTCGGTAGATTTTGTGGTTTTGTCAATGCTAGCGACAAACTTTATTTGTGATAGTTTGTATTATTATTAACTTAAATTCTTTTTTCCTCATTTTTTCTCTTTTTTTGCACTCCTCCCTATCTGGAGCTTAATAAACATAAACCTTTTTGATTGTGGATGATACTTAAGACTAGCCATAAATAACCTTGATAAAAATATGGCTACTTTTTTTTTTTTTATTTCAGCATATTATGGGGGTACAGATGTTTAGGTTATGTATGTTGCCCTTACCCCTCCCCTGCCCCCCAAGTCCGAGTTTCAAATATGTAATATGGCTATTTTTATTGTTACTAAAGTAACTGTCATCAATTACAATTGTTACTGTCACCAATATACTTTTTGATTAGACTTTTTGCATATTTATAATCCTGTGTGTTTGAATCTGTTTTACTGTGATATTAATGTTCTTGTAAATAGTACAGCAAAAGAGTGGGAAAGCTCACATTTCCTTCTGTCAAAATGTAATGATTTAACTCTTATGGAGCTATATTTGTTGGAGGAGTAATTGCCTATTCTTTGTGTGTAGAGCTGCATTTTAGGGCAGAGGGAACTTCCTCCAGTCCTTTAAATCAGTGGATGACACGGATAAGTATCAACAAATATTTGGCATAGAGACTTGATTGCTATCTTCTTATTTGGCAAGTAAAACCATTTAAAAACGAATTGAAACCTAGATACTTTCTACTTAAACCATTATTTCATGAGGTAAAGAACATTTTAATACCAAAAAAAAAAAATGACGTGATCTCATAATAAAGAGAAACCCTATAGAATAAATTTATTCTCTCTACTACGTTGTTCTTTTTTACATTTTTGTCGTGGATTGTGGAAAACTTGGTCTAAGGGACGTTTGGGGATTACCCATGAATGTGCCCTGTTGTGTGTATTTGGATATGTTATGTAGATAGATTTCCATGCCTTGTATTAGAAATTCAAATAAAGATTCTCTGTCTGAGTCTCATGGTCCTAGTGGTATTCAGCATGAAGTGAGTTGTACTATCTGAGATGAATTGAAATAGAGATTATTCAGTGTCTGCCAACCCCCACTTTTGGGAGACAGAGGCTCTGGGATTCATATCTTGTTCATTGTTCTGTCTCCTCCCTTAAGTGCAGTGCCTGGCATGTAGTAGCATTCAGTAAATATTTATGAAGGAGTGAGTGATCAGGTGTTTAGAGTTTAGGCTGAGACTCAAGGTGAATATGCCATACCAAGAGAAGTTTCTAAGGAATGTTCATATTCTGACTCAAGGTATTGTTTGAACCACAGTAGAATCATGTGATAGTGAAAGGGTTCTGGCTCTGCTTCTGGTAAGGACTGGAGGCGTTTGGCTTGGAGAAGAGAAGACTTAGGGGAGCTCTGACAATATTTTTCCTAGTATTAGGAGAGTTGTTGCATAGAAAAGCATGAGTCCACACCCCCATTGAAAAAACATTCTTAGAAAGTATGCCCTGCTCCCCTTATGGATCAATAACATTTTCTTTTGTACTAGCAAGTTACTATAGTTGTAAAACAAAACAAAACAAAAAGATGGGAAGAATTTGGGAAAGAAATGTGAGGAAATGTGATTGTAAGGATGTTTTTGGGAAAAGCTACTATACTTGCCCAATTCTTTTAAGTATGGCAAAAGCGAAAAACCAAACTCTATGTTACTTCCTTCACAGGCCAGTTTTGGGTCAATATCAACAAGTTTGTCTCTATTTTACTTTTATATGAGTAATAAATATTATTTGCTTTGAAACATTCGAAAAAGCAGATAGCCGTATATGCCTGTAGTCCCAGCTCCTTGAGGGCTGAGGTGGGAGGATCACTTGAGCCCACAAGTTCGAGGTCAGCCTGGAACATAGCAACACTCCATCACTGGAAAAAAAAAAAAAGGCAGGGGGCAGGTAAAGCCCAAGTTTGCCTTGTTTCACCCCTACTGTCCCATCTAATTTCCTCTCCAGAGGTAACTAACCACTATTACTAGTTTAGATTTTTTTTTCTTAGACCTGCACTGTCCAGTACATTAGCCAGTAGCCACATATATTTAAATTCGAAGTAATTAAAATGAAATAAAATTTAAAATTCAGTTTTTCAGTCATAATAGCCACACTTCAGAATTTATAGTCACATGTAGTTGGTGGCTACCATACTAGACTGTGCAGATCTAGAACATTTCCATCATTATAGCAAGCATTATGTAAGCCTTCATAGCTTTTTTCATAAATGGCATCAAGATGTACATGGTCTGAAATTTTAAAAAAAATCTTGTTAATATGGTTTGGAGGTCTTTCCTTATTAGTGAGTGTTTCCTTCATTCTTTAACTGCAGCATAGTATCCTATAGTATTATACTGTATTGTATTTCTTTGGTAATGAATGTTTCCAATTTTTTATTACAAACAGTGCTTATAGATGTTTCCTATGCACATGTGGTCGTTACTGGAAATCATAATTATGTAACTTCAGAACAGGAAGAGACTTTTGAGGTTATTTAGTCACTCCTCCCGCCCTTTTATTCTTGAAGAAACAAGCCTGGAGAAATGATATGGCTTACCCCAAGACGTTTTAGTGAATGGCAGACCCTGGGCTGGATCTCAGCTCAGTGTTTCCAGGTACACAGATCTTTTTCAGGTATCATTGTTTAAGTGGGCCTGAATAATCTCTCAGGGATTTTACGAAAGGGATTTCTGAATTGTGGGGGACTTAAATCAGATGACTTCTAAACCACCATGAATCAGAGCCTAATTTTATAATTGGGTCTGTAGGATTGAGTTGTGGTCTTTAAATGTAAGAAATTTGAGAAGCAGAGTATGGCTCTTCAGAGTCAACTCTGGGAGTAGCATTTTCTCAAGTACTTAAACCTGTTATAGTTGGTCTTTGGTTAATGGATTGTTTTGGATCAAATAAGCTAGTTTCAGCCTTTGCTACTGTTGCCTTTATAACTAAGCAATTCTGCCTACTAATAGCACAATTAGGTTTTTATATGGTGGAACCACTATGCAAGAATTTTACTAAATGCTAGCAGTGGAATACTTTTCTTTAAGTAGTAACTATTTGAGTAATTGGTTATCTTGAGATCTATATTTAAATATTAGAGACTTTGTGTGCTATATGTTTAGATATCTTGCTGTCTGTCAGCAGACCTATTTCTTTCCAAAGGAGACTGGGTGGGAGATCCAAAATCCATCACCACCATTAGAAAATCACTTCATAATGCATTCACCCCTGTTACTGTGTCAGTGCATATTAAATCGTTATAGGTTTATCATCAACAGGTTGCTTTAGTGGTCAAGGCAGAGTTTTGTGAGTTTAAATGTGCTTTGGAGGAAAGCTTATTTATGTACCTGATCTATTTTTTCCAGATATGAAAGCAGAGATGAAAGCACATGGAAATGGGAACCAAAGAAGAAAAGTAATACCTCTTTTTAAAGCTTTGAGTGTAGATTAGTAGTGGGTAGGAGGAATTAAGTTATATATACCATTTCATGAGTGCTTGATTTAAGGCACCAGTTACCAGATTATGGAAGGAATGTCTGTGGAGTTCTAGGGAGGGTTTTAGTGCTGAAATGGAATGTCCTTAGGAAGTCAGGTTCACTATTTTTCTTTGCTGAGGCATGCCAGGTAGTCTTGATTAACTTAATTAGGATACCAAAAAGTGAGATTTATTTATTCTTCTCGTTTAAGAAGTCTGTAAGTTTTGGTGCCTTTTAATGAATAGCTGTCAAGGGGGTAAACTTGAGCCTTTCTTTGTCAATTTGGGGTACCAGGTTGTATAAATGATAGGGAAAGGAAGGGTTGATAAATGAAAGCAAATATGGAAGCATTTCACTTTAGCATAAAAATTGTTTAGCTTTGGCTAAATATCATATTTTATGCTTATCATCCACTTATTAAATTCCTTTTCACTTGGATAAACAAAACTAATCTAGATCCATCTAGATTAATCAATGATCTATGGTTTATAAAAGTCATATCACTCTTACAGAAAAGAAAACTGACATTCAAAGAACATACTAACCAAAGTTAGACATGTTTCAAACAAGGTGCTGCTTGGTTCCGAGGACCATGCCTAACATATACTGTTTGTTAATGCACTAATTAGCTCTTTAAGACCACGTAATCCTTTAACCTTAAACAAATGATCTAGTCTCCCTAAGTCTTTATTTTCTCATCTGTAAAACAAGGAAGGTGGGCATAAAAATATCCAGGTATGGCTAAATGAAGAGTTTAGTGAATCCTGGTCAAAAAAACGAGTATTAAAACTAAAATTGCCCAAAACTATTTGGACTCTGGAAATCAACCAAAAGCAGAAAAAAACTGAGAGACATTAATTCTTAGGAAAACTTTTGGAGTTTCAGGTAAGAATAGTGGAGGTCTACAGCATTCTTGCATGGGGCCCCAACTGTGACCTTCTGCCCAGCGCAATTGGCAAGAGCTGTAGTTTGGAAAACCATAAGTTTTGCTTCCAAAGTGCTGACTGAATTTGGGGCAATGAGTAGAAACCTTTATTTGTCAACTAAAAGTGGTGAATTTAAGAAAAAAACAAGGAAAAACCACGTATTTGCTAGTCTTAGGTTGTTGTGCCAGTTGGGTTGAGTGAGACACTATCCTTAAACAGGCAGACCCTGGACATGAAGGAAGGGATAATCTCTCCATACATCCTGGCTTATTGTGGAACTATGTACATATGCAGGGGAGACCTGAGAGTGTCCAGCAGAAAGCAAGAGCCAAGGCAGATTTGAGAATTGGCTAAGCCTTGAATGTGCTCTTCTTAACCCCCACACAGATTGAAGAGCAGGCTGGACACGTTTGTGCATATATTTGCCAATTAACTAGCTGAAAATTAAGCTATGCAGACACAGGGTGACTTCCCTAGGAAGCCCAGCTAAAAAATATAAATGTGAATTAAAACCTCAGCAGAGATATCCATACTGCAGGGAACCTAGGTTCTATGTTAAAAAAAAATGCTCAGAAAAATTAAATTCTGCAGTTGCTACAATCTGTTATCTAAGACGTCTAGTTTTTAACAAAAAATTTTGAGACATGTTAAGAGACAAAAATATGTCCCATACTGAGGGGAAAAGAAAGCAGTCAATAGAAAGTGACTGAGTGGGCCCATATATTAGACTTAGCAAAGACGTAAAATTGCTGTTATAAACATGTTAAAAGAATGAAAGGACACATTATTCAAGTAGTTATATGAGAATATGGTGAATTGACCCAACAAATGGGAAATCTCAATAAAGAAATGGAAGCTATATAAAACCGTCTTATTCTTTTTGATGCTATTGTAAATGGAAGTACTTTCTTAATTTCATCTTCAGATTATTCATTGCTAGTCTGTTAAAGTATTTGCTTATTCTAAAATTTATTTTTGTGTTCATTCTTTAGAATTTTCTGGATATAAAATCATGACATCTGTGAATAGAGAATGTTTTAATTCTGACTTTTCAATCTGGATGACTTTTATTTCTTTTCCTTGCCTAATTGCCCTCGCCAGAATCTCCAGTACAGTGTTGCATATAAGGAGTGAAAGCAGACATCCTTGTTTTATTCCTGATCTCAGGGAAAAAACTTGCAGTCTTTTACCTCGAAGTATGATATTAACTGGGGATTTTTCACAGGTGCTATTTTTCAGGTTGAAGAAGTACTATTTTATTCCTAGATTTCTGAGTGTTTTAATCAAGAAAAGGTGTTGAATTTTGTCGAATGCTTTTTCCTGTATCAATTGATATGATCATTTTTTTTTACCTTTATAAATTTGGTATGTTATCTGGATTTTTTCCACATATTGAACTTCCTTACATTCCTGGGGTAAATCCCACTTGGTCATAGTGTATAATCCTTTTAATATACTGCTGGATTTAGTTTGCTACTATTTTGTTGAAGATTTTTGCATCTGTATTCAGAAGGGACATTGATCTGTAGTTTTTTTTGTGATTTCTTTGTCTGGCTTTGGTATCGGGTGGTGCTGGCTTCGTAGAATGAATTAGGAAGTGTTCTTTTATCCTCTAATTTTGGAAGAATTTAAGATGATTGGTGTTAATTCTTCTTAAGACACATCACCAATGAGATCATCTAGTTCTTTGTTGGAAGTTTTTTGATTACTGATTCCATCTTTTTACTTGCTGTGTGCCTATTCAGATTTTCCATTTCTTTTGAGTCAGTTTTTGTAGTTTGTATTCTAGGAATTTGTCATCTGTTTCATCAATTTGTTGGCATACAGTTGTTTATAGTAGTCTTTTATAATTCTGTTTTTGTAAGGCTGGTAGTAATGTCCCTGCTTTCATTCGTGATTTTGATAATTTGAGTCTTCTCTCTTTATTCTTAGTATAGCCAGAGGTATGCCAATGTTGTTGACCTTTTCAAAGAAGCAACTCTTGGTTTTGTTAATTCTGTTTTTATCTGCTATCATTTTTATTTCCTTCTTTTTGGTTTGTGTTGAATTTTCTCTTTTTTTTTTTTGTAGTTCCTTAAAGTGGAAGTTTAAGGTTATCTTTCTTTCTTTTTTTGTAATGTAGTTGTTTACATCTATATCCCTTAGATTTTACTAAGTGTTTTTGTTTTCATTCATCTCAAAGTATTTTCTATTCCTTTTGATTTCTTCTTACTCATTGATTGTTTAAGAGTGTGTTGTTTAATTTCCACATAGTTGTAAAATTCCCAGATTTCTTTCCATTATTGATCTCTAATTTCATTTCATTGTCATTGGAAAAGATACTTTGTATTAAAATTTATTGAGACTTAATTTTTGGCCCAGTATGTGGTCTGTCCTTGAGAATGTTCCATATGCACTTCAGCAGAATGTGTATTCTGTTATGCATAGATGTCTGATGGGCCTAGTTGGGCTTAAGTTTTGTTCAAGTCTTCAGTTTCTTTGTTTATCTTTTGTCTGCTTGTTCTATCCATTATTGTAAGCGGGGTGTTGAAGACGCCAAGAATTATTGTAGAACTGTTTATTTTTTCCCTTCAGTTTTGTCAGTTTTGCTTTATGTATTTTGGGACTCTGTTGTTAGGTGTATACATAAAATTATTATATCGTTTTGAAAGATTGACCCGTTTTATCATTGTATAATATTTTTGGTCTTTTGTAACACTTTTTGTTTTAATGTCTATTTTGTCTGACATTAAGGTAGACACTCCAGCCCCCTTTTTGTTGATATTTTTACTCCCCTCCCCTCCCCTTCCCTCCCCTCTCCTCTCCCTTTCTTCTCTCTCTTCTCTGTATCTACTAGTGAGTACATCCTTTTACTTTCAACCTACATGTATCTTTGGATCTAAAGTGAATCTCTTGTAGATAGCATATATTTGGATTATGATTTTTTTATTCCATTTTGTCATTCTTTGTTTCTTAATTGGAGAGTTTAGTCCATTTACATTTGACATAATTACTGATAAGGAAAGACTGCTACCATTTTGTTATTTTTTTTTCTGTATCATATATTTCTTGTTCATTAATTCCTTTAGTGCTGTTCTTTGTGTTAGATATTTTCTAGTGTAACATTTTGATTCCTTTCTCGTGTATACATGTAATTCTCATATTTTATATGTATATTGTAGAGAAAAATAACTACATATGTATATTTTAGTATTTGCCCTGGAGTTATAATTTTCACCATATTTTATTACTGTCTAGTTTGAATTAGTACTAGGTCAGTTTCAGTGGTATACAAAAAACTTTGCTCCTATATTTATGTTGTTATTGTCACAAATTACACCTTTATATGTTTTGTGCCAATCAACATAGATTTGTAATTATTGTTTTATGTAAGTTTTCTTTTATATCATAGGAAATAGGAGCGGTTACAAACCAAAAGTACATTAATACTGACTTTTATATTTACTGGTGTAAATACCTACCTTTATTGGTGTGCTTTATTTCTTCATGTGATTTCAAGTTACTGTCTGGTGCCCTTACATTTCAGCCTGAAGGACTCCCTTTAGCAATTTTTTTTAGGGTAGATCTACTAGTGACAAACTTCTTGTTTTTGTAAATCTGGAAATATCTTAATTTTGCTTTATTTTTGAAGGATAGTTTTGCCAGATTTAGAATTCTTGGTTGACAGTTTTTGTTTTCTTTCAGCACTTCAAATAGTTATCCCATTGTCTTCTGGCCTTCGTGGTTTTCAAAGAAAAATCAGTTGTTAATCTTACTGAGGATCCTTAGTTACATTTTTTTCCCTTAAGTTATTTTTCTCTTGCTGTTTTCAGGCTTCGTCTTTGTTTTTCAACAATTTGTTTATGACATAGCTTGGTGTGGATCCCTTTGCACTAATCCTACTTAGAGTTCATTGAGCTTATGAGTTAGATTGATGTCCTTCATCAAATTTGGAAAGTTTTAGCCATTATTTCTTCAAATATTCTTTCTACCTCTTTCACTCTCTCCTGCTTCGGTGACTCCTATTATGTATATGTTAGCATGTCTCATGATGTTCTACAGGTATTTTAGGCTCTTTTCATTTTCCTTCATTCTAATTTTTTTCTTTCTCACACTCAGTAATTTCAATTGACTTATCTTCAAGTTTGCTTGTTCTTTCTTCTTATGGGATTTGAGGGATGCTGATGCAGAACAAGGAAAGAGGTATGACCACAAGTGGCGGTAACACACAACAAGCTTAATTGGGTGCCTCTTGGGCAGGCTTACATGAGAGGAAAAGTTCGTTACTGTATGAAACTATACAGAAGCTTAGAGCAAGGGGGCACCATTCAGAAGGGTGGAGGGCAAGGAAACTCCTGGGGAAAAGGGGAGTTAGAAGGAGGGCTTACCTGTCTAGTTGTTGTAACTCAGCAGTATGCTGGTGAGTCTCTGGATCAGAGAACTCCAAAGGCAGCCGCAGCTTGGGGTCTTACAACTTTAAGGCCCTGTCTCAATTAGGTAATAGCTGTCAGGTGATGATTTGCAGGGTATGCAAAGCAGGAAAGCTCTAAATGGCTAAAGATAATTTGATGTGTAAAAATTTAAGTTTGGCACTAGTGAGCTTTTTGAGCTAATGAGTCTCATCCTGCAGTGAAAAAATAACCTAGGGTCCAATACACAGAGGCCATGTTTGGCTCATTTATATAATACTTCTGCTTGTTCTAATCGTCTACTGAATCCTTGTAGTGAATTTCTTATTTCAATTATTATATGATTCAGTTCCAGAGTTTTTATTTTATTTGTTTCCATGATTTCTACTTTTTGTTAATATTCTCTATTTGGTGAGACATCTCTACTTGATTCCTCTGGTTTCCTTTAGTTCTTTGTACATAGTTTCTTTGAGTTCTTTGAGAATGTCTTAAATGGTCAATTTCTTGTCTGTGTCTAGTAAGTTGAATGTATGGGCTTGCACATGGACAGTTTCTATTAATTTATGTTTTTCTTATGAATGAACCAGTATACTTTAGCCTTGTGTATGCCGTATCTTCTGCCAGTTTTTGTAAATAAAGTTTTATTGGCATAGAGCCATGCACATTCATTTATGTACTGTCAGTGGTTGACCTCAATTCCAAGCAAGGTGATAAAAGGGAGAATAAAATGAGGAAATTCATCTTTGTTATTGGTTGTTCTTCAAATTTGCCACCCTCCACAATTCATTCATTACTAACTTTTTGGAGTCTTGAGGTAATTACTTTTAGTATGTTGTTTAGAGGTTTTGATTGTAATTAGCATGAGTAAGAGGTCTTGGTGGGCTTAATCTGCCTTTGCTGGCATTGGAGGCAAAGTCACTAGGTGATGCTTATGCGTATTCTGTACTTCTCACCGAATCCTTTTGAAGAAAAACAGTGATTGTGAAAGGGAAAGACAATTGTTTTCCCAAGGCTCAATATTTAAAAATAATAGAGATTCTAGCTTATATGTCTACAACTTTTATCTGTATAGAGGTAAGTCATTTTAGGTTACAGTTATTATAGGAATCTTTTATATACAGCATCAGGTCCTTGAATGATGTTCTTTTGCTCATCATTTTGTTATAATGTTGATGAGAAAATAAATTAATTCCTGGTGAGGCCCACTGTCTGTGTGGAGTTTGCGCATTCTCTCCATGTCTGCGTGGTTTTTCTCTGGGTTCAGTACTCTGGTTTCTTCCCACATCGCAAAGCTGTGTATGTTAGGTTGTGACTAAGCTGTGCAAATGTTTCTATGGTCCTAGTATGAGTGTGAGTGTGAGTGTGAGTGCAGCCTGCCATAAAATGGCATCCTGTCCGGGGTGGGTTCCTACCTTGTGCTCTGAGCTGCCAGGATAGGCTCCAGCCACCTGCAACCCTGAACTGGAATAATTGGGTAAATGATTATCTTACTTGTTTTTATTATTTCTTAAGTGTATGTGTAGCTTACATTTATTTTAATGTTTAATATTAGACGTGTATTGGTCTTTAATTAGAAGTTTGGTGATGTTTTTGTGACCAGAAATATGTGTGTATAAATTAACCTATAAAAAATTGGTTTCGTTATATGTTTCACTTAAAGTTGCAGCTTCCAAGAATCTTTTGATGATATTAAGTGAGGATTTACTGTACTTTGTTCCAGACACTGTTCCAGAAACTTCATTTGTTTAGTTTTTACAATAATCCTATGAGGTAAATACTATATTATCCCAATCTTAAAGATGAGGAAATCAAGGTACAGGGAGATTAGGTAATTTGCCCAAAGTTACATAGATAATAATTGATAAAGCTACCATTCAAACCTAAGATAAGGCAATTTAGTGTTAGAGTTCATGTTCTTTTTGAAAAATTATCAGTTAGTGTTGTGGAAATGTTCATAAACAAACCAAAGTTGAAAATAGTATAATGACCCCTTCATGTATCCTACATCCAGCTTCAAGAGTTTTCAATGTTCTGCATTTCTTATTTTTATCTATCTTGGACCAACTTTTTTTGTTTTCAGTAAAGTATCTGAAAGCAAATTCTAGGTATTATATCATTTACGCCACAAACACTAAAGCATATATCTAAAATGGATAACAGTTTTTTAAAGATAATGTAACTATAATATCAATATAACCACAATATAGTCTCAACCTAAAAAGTTAAGAATAATTTCTTTTAAGTCATCTGATATTTATTTTGTGTTCATTTTATGTGATTGTCCCAGAAATATTATATCTTCTTATAGTTGGTTCAATTTAGGATCTTAGTATGGCCCACATATTGTATTTGTTGATCTTAATTTTCAAAAATCTTTATTGGCTCTAACCCCGATCCTAACCATCTTTTTATGATGTAACTTTTAAAATTTCTTTTTAAAAATAGCCATTTATTTTAGAATTATTTTAATTGTATATATTTAAGACACACAATATTCTGTTTCGATATGGAATAATTTTAGATTTATAGAAAAATTGCAATGATAGTACAGAGAGTTCTCCTGTACTCCTCACCTACTTTGTTCCTCTAATTTTATTATCTTATGTTACTGTGGTACATTTGCCAAAACTATGAAACCAGCATTTGTACATTACTGTTAATTAAATTTTAATCTTTATTTGGATTTCACCAGTTTTTCTGGTGATGCCCTTTCTGTTAATGCCCTTTTCTGTCCCAGGATCCAACACGATTACCTTAATTATCATTTCTCCTTAGTCTCCTCTGGACTGTGTTAGTTTCTCAATATTTCCTTGTTTTTCGTGACCTTGAATTTTTTGAGGAGTCTTGCTCAGGTATTTTGTGGAATGTCCGCATTTGACATATGTGTTTTTCTCGGGATTAGACTTGGGCTATGAGTTTCTAGGAAAAGATGCCAGAGAGGTAAAGTAACTTTCTCACAATTTACATTTCTTTATGATTTTTCTTTTTTTCTTAAATCACATGTAAAAAGTTCGCATGGTTCCAAGGTCAAATTATAAAACTTTAGAGTAATCTCTTTGATCACTCTCCATTTCCTAGTATTTTTTTCCCTTCCCTTAAAGGTAAGAATTTTTTAAAATTACTCTTTGGCTTATCCTTCCAATCTTTTTTAAAAAAAATAACAGCTAACACGCACACACGCGCGCGCACACACACACACACATACACACACAAGTATATGCCTGTTCTCTTCCCCTCTTATGTAAGAACAACATAAAACATAACATCAGTATATGTTCTTAGTTCCTTTGCCATACTTTCCCTTTAGGGTGGTCTCTTTTAACAACTTTTTCAATAATGGCCACTTGTATTCCAGATGATTTTCTTTTTAAAAAGTTATTTTTTTCTAACAAAAACCTTTTCCTATACTTTGAAAATGTTTAGCATATATTTTGTTGCTCCTTTGTTCTTCACAGATATTTTCCAATTTGTCCCTGGATGAGCGGTGCCTTTCTGCATCATTGGTTTGCAAGTACTGGCGTGACCTTTGCTTAGATTTCCAGTTTTGGAAGCAGCTGGATCTTAGTAGTCGTCAGCAGGTATGGGATCTAATTCTAAGAAACACTTAAGTGAACCTACTCAATTAAAAAATATCTTTATTCCTCTTCAGGTCCTCCATGTTGTTGTTTTTCAAGATAGTTCAAATAACTATAATCTACAGTTTTGTGCTTTTGTAATGTTTTTTTTTGTGTGTATGTAAGTTAAAGCTATGTTCTCATGGTGAACAAGATAGTTTTTAGTATAGAGTGATAATTTGGGGTTGCCTTTTAATCCTTTTTGTCTTAGTCATTTTGTTTTCTCCCTTTTTCATTACCTTTAAAAAAAATTATTAAACATTTTTCTTTTTGGGGGGTGGTCATATCATGAATAGTAGTTTAATAGTAGAAATGATGACGGACATTTATATAACACTGCCTCTGTGCTGTGTATTGTTTCTGAGGGCTTTAGACATATTAATTCATTTGATCCTCCCAGCAACTCTATGAGTAGATATTATCTCTGTTTTATAAATGAAGAAATGGAAGTAAAATGGGCTAAGATAGCTTTTTTTAAAACTTTCCTTTTGACGGATTTTCTAATCCTCCCCATTGCTCAGCTGCCTAATATGTCTATATGGTGGCATACATTAGGAAAAAAGACAAGAGTTTATAGTGCTTACTACAGTTTGTTGAACTTGTTGGATTCAGTCTTTAAAATTTGGTAGTTAGTATCTGGCACTAGAAATATGTATAAATATCCAATAAGAATAGGATTTTATTGAAGTACTAAACCTCTAAATTCTTCCATGGTATATTACCAGTGGTGTGCACAACTGGCTTCTAAAAGAAAAAAAAAAAGCCCTGAATTATTATATTTGCCAATTTCTACGGTATAAGTACTCCCATCCCCATCATGGCCAATTCAAGCTGCACATGTTATGCCACCCAATACCGATTTGGAAAGAGATTTACTCCATAAGCTCTTGTTAGTTGATAAGAGCCAGCTCTAACACACCACTGGTAGTATGTGTTTGTGTGTGTATAACAAACACACTTTAAACAAACTAAGCAAGTTCCAGAGCATTTGTGTATAAATTATTTCTCTTTCTGTTTTTCTGCCTCCTTGATAAGAAGTTAAAACAATTGCAGAATTAGTTATTTACTTACTTGGGTTCACGAAATTTGTGTCCAAAGAGAATGATGAGAAATTAGTTGCGGCTAATAGAGCAGAGAGAAGGTTAAGTATGAAGTAATCCATTGGCTCATTACTTCATTACTCTTGGATGTCTGAGCTATTTATTATGAACTCCGACTAAGAATAGCTTTCCCCCTCTGCTGATAATAAGGTTTGGATATGAAAAAAATATAAAGAGAGAGGTATGTCAGAGTTTAGGTTTTCAGGCAACTGTCTGTGTTTATGCTTTCCCAACAAACATAAACAAAGATAGTTTCATCTTTGGCTCTTACTCCTAGTGCTGCTCAATACTCTAGTTCTTTCCTTCTTTCATTCTAAATTTCAAGTGCATTTCTCTCTCCATAATTTTTACCCAAAGGATTTGAATAATGTTAACTCTGTTTTCCTTTCTGGAATTGTGGTGATTGGGCATGGAACATGTAGAGGCTGATTTTTTTTTTTTTAAATTCATATGGTCATATGAGTTTTTCACCAGATGAATTTTAAGGCTACTTATATTTAGCATTGAGTCTTCTGAGAAAAGACGTATTTTCTAAGCTATGAATTAGTTACATGTGAGGTAGCATTCTGATAGAAGTAGTAAAACAATTGAAATTTATGTACTGTGGTGTGATCTGATATGAAGTGTGAAAATTCAAGATTCATATATCATGGTAACTGATGTACACTGTTTCCTGTGTTAAAAATAGGGAACAAAGCATTTAAAATCTCTATATAGTTTTGTTTGTCATTTTACCACACTAACAACCAATTCTCCAACACCTCTTGGTGTCCAACAATTCAATTCAATTCTGACACTGATTCCCAGAGTTAGCACAGACCCCACAGGTTAAGGGGTCAGTCTCACAAGACTGTCCCCACTTGAGCTGTCAGTGGCAAGTCCCAGGAGCCACCCGTACTTCTGACTGATCAGCTATAAATTCTGGAGTTCCCCCAATCTATTCAGTTGTCATAATTAGCTATAACTATTCACAGAACTCAGGAAAATGTAATACTTACATTTTTGGGCTTATTATAAAGGATTCAGCTCAGGCCCAGCCAAATAGAAGAGATGCCTAGGGCAAGGTATGGTATGTGCCACCCTCCCAGTACTTTGATGTGTTTACCAATTGAATCTCCTTGTTCAAGAGTTTTTCTTTTTTTTTTTTGAGACGGAGTCTCACTCTTTTGCCCGGGCTAGAGTGAGTGCCGTGGCGTCAGCCTAGCTCACAGCAACCTCAAACTCCTGGGCTCAAATGATCCTTCTGCCTCAGCCTCCCGAGTAGCTGGGACTACAGGCATGTGCCACCATGCCCGGCTAGTGTTCAAGAGTTTTTGTAATATAACCCAGTCTCTAGCCTTTCTCTCCTCCCTGGAGGTTGGAAGCAGGACTGAAAGTTACCACCCTCTGATCACGTGTTTAGTCTTTCTCATAGCCAGCCTCCATCCTGAAGCTATATAGGGGGCCCACTCTGAGTCACCTCATTAGTATAAACCCTGGTGTAGTCAAAAGGGGCTTGTTATGAATAATAAAAGACATTATCACCCAGGAAATTCCAAGGGTTTTAGAAGTTCTGTTCTAAGAACTGGGGACAAAGATCAAATATATTTTTTATTATACCATAATTCTTGTTATGCTTTAATACTAAGAATGTTTTTCTTTTGATTGTTTTTCATTCTATAATCCAATTATTATTTATTGGGGAAAATTCAGCAAAATAACAGGAAGTAAGTTATTACTTTTAACAAATGTTTAAATTTATTGCTTGTTTTTCTCTCATAGGTCACTGATGAATTATTGGAAAAAATTGCCTCAAGAAGTCAGAATATAATTGAAATCAACATTTCTGATTGTCGCAGTATGTCTGATACTGGCGTATGTGTTTTAGCATTTAAGTGTCCTGGACTTCTTAGGTATACAGCCTACAGGTGTAAACAACTTTCTGACACCTCTATTATTGCGGTTGCCTCTCACTGCCCTTTACTTCAGAAAGTACATGTAGGCAACCAGGACAAACTTACTGATGAAGGACTCAAACAGGTAAATTTTAGCATTTATAGAATGATTTTACTTATATTAATTCAAAATATTTTCTTGCAGCAACATTTTATAAGGTTATATTAAAAATAATGCTCAGGGACCAAAGTAAGTCATCTTTTTTATGTACCAGTGCATGTTTGTTTAGGTTAGTGAACTGGAGTGTCATGGTTATAATCAGTAAATTAACTTTGTTGTGTTTTGTAGTGAAAACCTGAACTTTTGTGACCAGCTATTTCATTAATTTATGCTTTTGTAACTTAAATTTTATAAGAAATTTTGCTTTAGGTAATAGTTCGCAGTTTGGATCAGCATGAGGTTTTAAAAATTAACTTTTTATGTATATATATTCTATTTCAGCATATTACTGGGGCACAAATGTTAGGTTACATATATTGCCTTGGCCCTACCCGAGTCAGAACTTCAAGCATGTCCATCCCCCAGACGGTGTGAACTGCACCCATTAGGTGTGAATATACCCATCCCCTCCTCCCCTCCCCCACCTGCTCGACACCCGATGAACGTTACTACTATATGTGCACATAAGTGTTGATCAGTGAATACCAGTTTGATGGTGAGTACATGTGGTGCTTGTTTTTCCATTCTTGTGATACTTCACTTAGTAGAATGGGCTCCGGCTCTATCCAGGGTAATACTAGAGGTGCTAGATCACCATTGTTTTTTGTGGCTGAACAGAACTCCATGGTATACATATGCCACATTTTATTAATCCACTCATGTATTGATGGGCACTTGGATTGTTTCCACATCTTTGCAATTGTGAATTATGCTGTTATAAACATTCTAGTGCAGATGTCTTTTTTACAGAATGTCTTTTGTTCCTTTAGGTAGATGCCCAGTAATAGGATTTCTGGATCAAATGGTAGTTCTACTTGTAGCTCTTTGAGGTATCTCCATATTACTTTCCATAGAGGTTATACTAGTTTGCAGTCCCACCAGCCACGTATGAGTGTTCCTGTCTCTCTGCATCCATGCCAACATTTATTGTTTTGGGACTTTTTGATAAAAGCCATTCTAACTGGAGTTAAGTGATATCTTATTGTGGTTTTGATTTGTATTTCCCTGATGATTAGAGATGTTGAGCATTTTTTCTTGTTTCTTGGCCATTAGTCTGTCTTCTTTTGAAAAGTTTCTGTTTATGTCCTTTGCCCACTTATTAATGGGATTGTTTGATTTTTTCTTACTGATTTTCCTGAGTTCTATGTAGCTTCTGGTTATCAGCCCTTTATCAGATGTGTACCATGTGCATATTTTCTCCCATTCTGTAGGTTGTCTGTTTGCTCTCGTGATAGTTTCCTTGGCTGTGCAGAAGCTTTTTTTTTTTTTTTTTGAGACAGAGTCTCACTCTGTTGCTGGGGCTAGAGTGCCGTGACGTCAGCCTAGCTCACAGCAACCTCAAACTCCTGGGCTGAAGCTATCCTCCTGCCTCAGCCTCCCAGGTAGCTGGGACTACAGGCACATGCCACCGTGCCCAGCTAATTTTTTCTGTTTTTAGTTGTTTGGCTAATATCTTTCTATTTATAGTAGAGACAGGGTCTCACTCTTGCTCAGGCTGGTCTCAAACTCCTGAGCTCAAGCAATCCTCCTGCCTCGGCCTCCCGGAGTGCTAGGATTACAGGCATGAGCCACAGCGCCCGGCCAGAAGCTTTTTAATATGATCAGGTCCATTTATTTATTTGTTGCTGTGATTGCCTTTGGGGTCATCTTCATAAATTCTTTGCCTAGGCCAATGTCTGTAAGAGTTGTTCCAACATTTTCTTCTAGAATTTTTATAGTTTCATGCTATAGGTTTAAGTCTGTTATCCACTGTGAGTTGATTTTTGTGAGAGGTGAGAGGTGCAGATCCTGTTTAAGTCTTCTACATGTGGCTATCCAATTTCCCAGCACCATTTATTGAATAAGAATTCTCTTCCCCAGTGTATGTTTTTGTCTGCTTTGTCAATGATTAGATGGCTGGCTGTATGAGGATAATTGTATATATTGGAACTTTTAATTTCTCTTTTATATTACTAGATGACACACGTGCCTTAAAACAGTGGTTCCCAACCTTTTTGGCACCAGGGACCAGTTTCATGGAAGACAAATTTCCCATGGACTCAGGGGGGAGAGGAGGATGGTTTTGGAATTATTCAAAAACATTACATTTATTGTGCACTTTATTTCTATTATTATTACATTGTAATATATAATGAAATAATTATACAACTCACCGTAATGCAGAATCTAATGCCACTGCTGATCTGACAGGAAGTGGATGTCAGACAGTGATGCAGGTGATGGGGAACAGCTGTAAATACAGATGAAGCTTCACTGGCTTGCCCGCCACTCACCTCTGACTGTGCGGCTCAGTGCCTAACAGGCCACAGACCAGTCTGAGGCCTAGGGTTTGGGACTGCAGCCTTAAAATATCTAATTGTTTTAATGTTTAAATGGAAGTCCAAATTTAAGAGTATAAAATTAAGAAAAAGGTGGTAATTACCTATATTTGACACAGTAATTGCATTAAAAATAGTATTATACATACTTTCTATTTGATACACTTCCTATGGAAATGATATTTAAAGTTTCTTGGCTCAGAGTAGGTTATTCATTCAACAAGTGAATATCCTTAAATTTAAACATTATATAGGAATTAACTGAAAATATTAGAAGAAAGTTGGGAAGACTGTCCTAAATAGTGAATACTGCGTGTGTCAATCCAATTTATATTAAAATGTTATCAATTTATAAGGGAGCCTATTTCATTTGTAAAGAAAAATTGTGCAATAATAGTCTTGTTTTAATATTTTTCTTTATTTCTGCCATGTGCAGGATTATTCACTAGCAAAGCATTTTATGATACTCTTAAGTCTGTTAAAACAAATTAATCTTTTATGGGGAAATGTACATTTTCTGTATGTAATATGATTTTATTTATTTTGATAAAAATTTCTCAGCAATTTATACTTTACAATGAAACATTTTTAAAATGTCCATGTATTTATTAAGATTCAGATTAAACCTGTTCATATTTAAATCTGATAGAACACAATATAGCAGGCTACTGAGGGTGTTCTTAGTAATATTTGTGAAGAAGGATAACATCATAGTTATGGTTGAAGTAGAGGTAAACTAGAAAGTTCTTTAAGAAGCAAAACTTAGTGTGCCAATCTAGTATTATTAATTTATCTAATATATACAACTTTGAGACTAATTATGTAAATATTCCCTTGAATGTGAGGTATTTTGGAGCCTGTTTACTGATTTAGATTAGGTGCTTGCTTCAGATTTTCATGGTTTCTGAGTTATGAATTAGTTATATGTGAGTTAACATTCTGGTAAAAGTAGTAAAACAATCTAGAGTTTTTACCCCTGAGGTAATTTTCTTCTTAACTATGTAGGAATCTCACTGCAATGTAGAGAATCATATTTTCCTCTGCTTAGGACTGTGCTGTAGCACAGCGTGTCCTATTTTAGACTCTTCTGAGGGAAGAGGGGAATGAGTATAGTAGAAAGAGAATGGTTTTCATGCATACATACACTAGAAATAAAGTTTTATGAAACAATACATATCCTTATTCCCAGAGCATCTTGATATTATTTGTTCTATACTACTGCATTAAATAAATGTTGGCCTTGATCCGCTCACTAAATTAGATGATCCAGTGATATCTGATGAACTCTGCTGTGGAGTTATATTTGTATGCTTTTTGAGTTCTGTCAGTTTGTTTGCAAACACAGTTACTTAAAGCATCTCAGTGTGGAGCTCTAATAGATCCAGAATTTAATATTTTAAGTAATTGACTCTGCTTAACAGTGTTTCTCAAACTTGTGGTGAAGTGCTTAAAAGTCAAGCTGTTTGCTGTTTTTGGCCACTTTTTGTTTTTTTTTTCCTTTTATTAGAGACAGGGTCTCAGGGTCTTGCTCTGACATCCAGGATGTACAGTGGCATGATTATATACCTCACTTTAACCTTGAACTCCACAGCTTAAGTAATCCTCCCGCCTCAGCCTCCTGAGTAGGTGGGATTATAGGTGTGTGCCACCGACCTAGCTAATTGTTAAAAAATTTTTTTGTGGAGAAGAGGTCTTGCTATGTTGCCCAGGATGGTCTTGAACTCCTGGCCTCAAGTTATCCTCCCGCTTCAGCCTCCCAATGTGCTGGGAATATAGGTATGAGCCACTGTGTCCGGCCCCGCAAATATTTTCTTCTTTATGAAATACCTTCAAATATTAATGTTTTTATTTCCATAAAAGTCACCCCAAATAATTTTATCAGTGGAACATATTTCTACTATATACATCTTTTAAAACTGTAATCATCTATCTAGGGAAAAATAAGATCTATTTAATTGGGAATAATAGGCTATTTCAGTTTTTCTAATATTTTGTTGTCGTCTAACACTTGTCAGCAAACAAATGATAGTGAAATATTAAAATAAATCTAAGGAATTGTATTCATTACGTTACTATTTTATGTGACTAATTGTATTTGATTTTAGCAGTTTAATATGCCAGTTTAACTCATGGAACTCAGTACAAATTTCTGGAAATAAGCTACTGTGGGCTTCTTCCAGATTAAAATGGTACAAAAATAATATTGTATTAGGAAATTTCAATTTGGTTATACTATCAGTTTTCAGGTTTTTCAAAATAAATATTGAGAGTGATATCAGGAAAATGTTGGAGTAGGCTGCTCCAGAACCTTGTCCCTTCACAGAAACATTGAACAGTAAGCTGAAACTATCAGATCCAGCTTTGCCTTAACTCTGAAAATAGTCAAAGTTTTACAGCAACCAGGGGCATGCTGAACCAAGAAAAGGACAACTAAAAAGTGGAAGGAATGCTTTGTGGCTTTTTTACTTGCCTGTGCCTCACCTGCTCCCCACCACGGCAGTAGTGTTGAAAATAGCAGCTTGAGTTCCCAGTGTGGGACCAAGATCCTGGTTCCAGAGGGAGCAGAACAGACATTATTTGCAAATTATTATGTTTGTCTGTTCCACCTGTCTGGGAGCTAGTTGAAGGGCTAAGCAGGTGCTCATATATCTGTTCTACCTAATTTAGAGCTTAGTCAGGAAGGAAAAACATTGGATATTGATTGAAAATATCGTAAGGCAAATGAAAAAACCTGCAGCTGCTTTGGACAAAAGATTATGGTAAGACATACAGATCTCCTGAGGCCTGGGCTAAAAATCCTGAGGGAGTTTTTTTTTGTTGTTGTTTTCTTTTTTTTTTTTTTTTTTTTGAAATTAGGGCGATCAGCTCCAGTGTATACAAGGGAATTTAGAAAGCCACATGCATGCCCATGGCAGGTCACGTGGTCAGGAAAGATCTAGGAAGACCATAAACTTTTATCAGAGGCTGCTCTGTAGGCTCAGTACAAGCAGGAAGTGAAGGCCAAGGCCGAGTTGTAAATGACATGGATACGTATTGTAGGATTACGTCATCACAGAGCCAGTCTGCAAAGACTAAGAGAAGAGTTTTTGATTTATTTTTTAGTTTGTTTTGTTTTCAGGCTTTTGGCATTCAAGGAAATCTCTTTCAAAACACTGGCATAACACAAGCTAAGCCTTGAATAATCAAAAACAGCAAACCCTAAGGAAGTTGGGAAAATTTAATTTCCACATTATAATATTCTAATGTCTGATTTTTAAGAAAAAATCACAAAGCATCTAAAGAAACACGTATGACTCACTAAAAGGAGAAAAAAGAGATTGACAGAACCTGTTCTTGAGGAAGCCTAGATATTAGACTTTTTAGGTAAAGATTTTAAATCAATTATCTTAAATATGCTCAAAGAGATAAAGGAAACCATGGACAAAGAACTAAAGGAAATGAGGAAAATGATACATGAACAAAATGAGAATACCAGTGAAGACATAGAAATTATAAAAAGAACCAAATCAAAATTCTGGAGCTGAAAAGTACAAAACTGAAGTAAAAAATTTATTAGAAGGAATCAATAGCATGTGTGAGCAGGCAGAAGAAAGAATCAGTGAACCTGAAGATAGGACAATTGAAATTATTGAGTCTGAGAAGCAGAAAGAAAAGAGAATAAAGAAAAGTAAATGTAGCCTAAAAGACCTGTGGGACACCATCAAGTAGAACAACATTTGTATTATAGTAATTTCAGAAAGAACAGAGAGAAAAATGGACAGAAGGAATATTTGAAAAAATAATGGCCAAAACTTCTCAAATTTTGTGAAAGACATGGATGTATACATACAAGACTCTCAACAAACTCAAGCTGGATAATTTCAAAGAGATTTAATTTCAAAGAGACACATTATAGTCTGATTATTGAAAGCCACAGATAGAATACTGAAAGCAGCAACAGATGAGTGACTCATCACATACAAGTCCTCCTCAGTAAGATTAATAACTCATTTCTCAGCAGAAACCATAGAAGCCAGAAAGCAGTGGGTTGACATATTTAAAGTACTGAAAGAAAAAAATGTCGAACAAGAAGTCTGTATTTGTCAAAACTATTCTTCAAGAATGAAGGAGACATTAAAATATTTCCAGATAAGCAAAAGCTAAGGGAGTTTGTTACTAATAGACGTGCCATGCGAGAAATGCTTACTAAAGGGAATCCTTCAGGCTGAAGTAAAAAGTCACTAGGTAGTAATTCAAAGCCATATGAAGAAAAAGGAGCACTGGTAAAGCTAACTACATAGTGTTTAAAAGTACAAGGATGGAAAAAAGATATTCCATATAAATAGTAAACAAAAGAGAGTTGGAGTGGCTATTTTATTATCAGATAAAATAAATTTTTAAGCCCAAAAAGGTTCCAAGAGACAAAGAGGGTCATTATATATTGATAAAAGGCTTAATCTATCAGGAAGATATAACAATTATAACTATATATACACCTAACAACAGAATCCCTAAATATATGTAGCAAAAAGTGAAAAACTTGAAGAGAGAAATAGACAGTTGAACATTAATAGTTGGAGACTTCAGTAACTCACTTTCAATAGTGGATAGAATAACCAGATAAAATCTCAACAAAGAAATAGAGGACTTGAACAATACTATAAACCAATTGTACATAATTGACATGTGCAATACACTCCACTCAACAATGTGGGACATTATCACAAACAGATTATATGTTGGATCACAAAACAAATTTTAATAAATTTTAAAAGATTGAAATCACACAAAGTATCTTCCCTGGCCATAATGGAATGAATCTAGAAATCAAAAACAGAAGGAAAACTGGAAAATGTACAAATATGAAGAAATTAAATACATTCTTATACAACCAATAAGTCATAGAAGAAATCAGAAGGGAAATTAGAAAATACCTTGAGATGACTGAAAATGAAAACACAACGTACCAAATCTTATGGGATAAGATTTGCAAAAGCAATGCTCTGAGGGCAATTTACAGCTGTAAAAATTTACATTAAAAAAGAAATAAGGTCTCAAATCAGTAACCAAAGTGTACACTTGAAGGAACTTGAGACAAGAATAGCAAACTAAACCCAACGCTAGTGGAGAGAAGGAAGTGATGATCAGAGCAGAAATAAACAAAAGAGTTAAGAGAAAGCTATAGAGAAAATCAGTGAAACCAAAACTAGGTTTTTGAAAAGATGAACAAAATTTACAAAACTCTAATTAGATTAACTAAGAGGAAAAGAGAAAGACTCAAATTACTAAATCATAAAGAGTGAACATTACTTCTGACATTAGGATTATATGAAAAAACCATGAAAAACTGTTCACCAACAAAAATTGAATAGCCTAGATCAGGGGTGGGGAAACTTTTTATGTTGGAAGGCTGCATTAATTTAGATGTACTCAAATAAGGCTGCATTCATAAAACTTCAATTAGATATAGTTAAAAATGTACAGTATTTTGTAAAAATCTATGTAATTAATAATTTCAAAAAATGAAAACTGTTAGTTAATTAACCTTTTAATGACTTTGTTGTGTTTGCTTTTTGTTGGAAAACATTTGAATATTTGGTTGCAGCATGGGTCTGCAGTTTCAGTTGATCCTCTACATGGGTATCAGTCAATTGTGACCTTTAAGGGCGTCTTGATTTGGGTTGGGTAGGGGAATGTAGATTCGCAGCAGTAAGTGGCTGAAAAGCAAGAAAGCATTTTTCTGGCATGTTTTCAAAGGCGTGGGTAGTCTGCATTTTTACGTATTTCAATTGGATTTTTCTAAGCATCAAACAATGACTTCAAAATGTCATCTGCTGAGTGCTCAATCAATTCCATCTGTAGTTCTTTAGGTGTCTTGGTGATATCAATTAGGTGAGGCTGAAATGTTGATTTGAGTGTGATGTCATGATTCTCAAAGTGAGTGAACCTTCATTGTAGTCTCCAGATAATAGGTCTGAAACAGCTGCATATTCTTCAAATGATTCACATATATCATCCTCATTAATGACCTTTGCTAACTGGGAAAATGTTCATACAAAATTTCCTTTTGAAGAAGTGTTTTGAAAAAAGATAGCTTTTTCGAAATGCTTGATTTTTTTTTTTTGCCATATGTCATCTATAGACTTAGATTTGCCTTGCAAAGAAATATTCAAGTCGTTTTGATTTGACATGATATCTCAGAGAAATGCTTCATTCCTATAGAAATCTTCTTTCAGTAATTCGCATTGCTGATTCTATTCTTCATAAAATTTAACCATCTGTTCTTGCACAGATAAAATTTTGGCTAACACCTACCTACCTGTTCCTGTTACAGCCAATGCACTTTAGAATGATATGGCAAATCCACACTGAATACCTTATGTTTCAACTTTAGCAGTTATAAAACTGTTAATGCCATATTGCATTTGCAGGAATATAGTTAACAATACTTATAACTTGTTGAAAAGTGTTGCTTAAAATACTAGCTTTAGCTCAGAAATTTTGCTGATGCAAGATACACTGAAAAGAAATGAGAGCTTCTGGATCCGTTAATACTTTTTTTTATCTGTGCAATAAACCCTTCATGTTTTCCTGTCATGGAACGTGTACCGTCTGTACATACACTCACTAAATTTACCAATTCAGTCCAACTCCACAACATTTATCTTGAAAGTTGTTGAAGATATCTATTCCCTGTGTTCTGTTCTCAAGAGTGCCTGGAGCAAGTAACTCTTCATAGCAAAGAAAATCTTCTGTTATGACCCGAATGAAGCATAAAACCTGTGCTGAGTCAGTAGTATCAGCTGATTCATCCAAAAGAATTGAATAATATCTCTTTTCCTTTTGAAGTATTGCATGAAGTTCTGTTAAGTTGAAGTCTGATTCATGCTGCTGATCAGTTATGGTTTTCCTTGAAAGAGGCAGTCATTTATATTTTGAAACATTATCGGGGTCTGAGCATCCTACAACTTTGACAATGCATTCTTTCACAATTTCTACATCACTGGATGGCTTCCCCTTTCCCCCAAGTATATAAGTTACTTTATAAGTTGCTTTAGTGGCATTATTTCCAGGTTTTATTGCTGCTTGAAAGAATTGTCTTTGCTTTTGCTTTTCATCTTTTAGTATCTGCAATACAACCTTTTGCACCTCTCCCTCTAATTTAAAATATTTGTGGTCCTTATGAGTGTTATAATGATGATGAACATTGAATTTCTTTAATGTTGACATTGCAGTATCACAAAGCAAGGAAATCATCTTGTCTTTAGCAGAAACAAGTTAATACTGCAATTCCCAATCCTCATTAAAAAATCTGTTTTCTTCCTTCAGTGTTCTCTTGGTCTTTGACATCATGGGCTGTTAAGCACACAGGATTAAAAAATACCGTTGAGCTTTGCAACTATTCATAAATTCCACTTCAAACAGAAACACAGTGCACCATTGTCAAAAGCTGGTAACAGACTGGCGTACTCGACCCTCATGAACTCTCACCAACCAGCTTTGTGCAGTATGGCGCCAGTCAGGTGGGGGAAGTTAGAACTAAATCATGAGCATAGCAGCCATCAATTTAGCCCTTATGGCTTACTAATGTTCTAACTGTGCTGGTCAATCTGTAAGGATTATTTCCTTGAAACTTATTTTATTCTTTGATATGTTAAATACATTCAATTTAAAAATAAA
>NW_012148230.1:1614290-1615750 GCF_000956105.1 Propithecus coquereli | reverse complement strand
TTTTAAAAGAGCAATTTTAGGTTCGTAGCAAAATTGAGAGGATTATACAGAGGTTTCCCGTGTACTCCCAGCTCCCACACATGTGTGGCCTCTCCTGTTATCAACATCCCCCACCAGAGTGGTACATTTATTACAGTTGATAAACCTTCCTTGATCTATCATTATTGCCAAAGCCCATAATTTATGTTAGTGTTCTCTCTTGGTGTTATACATTTTGTAGGTTTGGACAAATGTATAATGACATGTATCTCTAAAAATGCTCTGTGTGCTGCCTATTTATTCACTCCTCTGTAACCCCTGGCAACCACTGCTCTTTTCATTGTCTTCATAGTTTTACCTTTTCCAGTACCAGTTGGAATCATGTAGTATGTGTAGCCTTTTCAGGTTGGATTTCTTCACTTAGTAGTATGGTTTTAAGGTTCTTCCATGTCCATGTCTTTTCATAGCCAGTTTCTCTTTAGCAGTGAATTCCCATTGTCTGTATGTGCCACAGTTTATTTATCCATTCAAATACTGAAGGACATTTTGGTTGCTTCCAAATTCTGGAAATTATAAATAAAGGTGCTATAAACTGTGTTGGCTTTTGCATGGACATAATTTTTGAGCTTCCTTGGGTAAAAACCAAGGAGTATGATTGCTGGATCTTGTGGTAAGAGTCTTCACCTATAATAGTAAATTCCTCTATTTCTCTTTGCAGTTCTATCATTTTCTTGGTTCACATATTCTGACACTCTGTTAGGTGCGTATGCATTAGGGTTGCTATGTCTTTTTGTAGTATTGACCCCTTTATCATTATGTAATGCCTCCCTTTATCGCTGATAACATTCTTTGCTTTGAAGTCTTCTCTGTCTGAAATTAATATAGCTTCTCCTGCTTTCTTTTGATTAGTGTTAGCATGGTGTATCTTTCTTCATCCATTTAACTTACATATTTCTGTTTACTTAAAGTGGGTTTCTTGTAGACAGCATACAGTTGGATCTTGGTTTTTGATCCATTCCGACAATCTTTGTCTTTTAATTGGTGTATTTAGATCTTTGATGTGTAAAGAGATTATTGATATAGTTGAATTAATATCTACCGTATCTGTTAATGTTTTCTATTTGTTGCCCTAGTTCTTGGCTCATATTTTTGTCTTCCATACCTTTTCTGCTTTTTGTGGTTTTAATTGAGCATTTTATAGGATTCCATTTTCTCTCCTTTCTTAGTGTATCAGTCATACTACTACTTTTTTTCTGACCTTTTAAAGTGATTATCGTAGAATTTGCAATATACATTTACTACTAATCCAAATCTACTTTTAAATAACATCGTACTGCTTCACAGGTAGTACAAGTATCTTATAATAACAAAATATTTTTAATTTTTCCTTCCCATTCCTTGTATCATTGATGTCATTTATTTTACTTATACATAAGCATGTGCGTGCACATATATATGTATATATATATGCACACACAAAG
>NW_012148230.1:1609000-1613515 GCF_000956105.1 Propithecus coquereli | reverse complement strand
GTTTTTTAGTGTCTTTAAACTGTTTTTTGCTTTTTGGTATGCCTTATAATTCTTCTTGAAAGGTAGACATGATGTATAGGTTTAGTATTCCTAATCCAAAAATCCAAAATCTGAAATGTTCTAAAATCTGAAACTTTTTGAGCACTAATATAGTGCTCAAAGGAAATGCTCATTGGAGCATTTCAGATTTCAGATTTTTGGTTAGGGATGCTTAGCTGGTAAATATAATGCAAATATTCCAAAATCCAAAAAAATGTGAAAATCAAAACACTTCTGTTCCTAAGCATTTTGGATAAGGGATACTCAACCTGTACTAGGAAATGAAACTTCTATAAATGGGCCTTTAGTAATGTGGTGGTAAAATGTGTGGGGGAAGCATTCTGTAGTCTATGATTAGGTTTCAATCTTTTGGTGAATCTATACCCTTGTACTTTTAACTTCACCAGTATTTTTCATTTCTTTCCCCCTTAGGTGGGAAAGAATGGTTAGAGGGGGCTGGAGTTGGATATATCCCTTTCCTTATGTGGAAGGCTGAAGTTGGCTGGGTATTGGGTATTTCCCTTCCCCCAGGAAGGTTAGGTTCTCACAAAACTTCAGCAGGTTAGGCTCTGGTAAAATGGTTTCTCCTGAGGTCAGACCTTGTTAAGAGGAACAAAATACTATGGTGTATTTCAAAGGGTTACTTTTCTCCTTTCATTACTGGAAACATGAGGTGATTTTCCTCCTATATTCTTCATGAGCATCTGGTAGAGCTCTTGTAGGTAAAATTTACAGAAGCGTGGGGTCTCCCTTTAAACTAAGTTCCCCTCGAATTTTTAACTTTTCAGACTTGTCCATACTGAGCCTCCAGCAGTATGTCAAATACTGGCAAATACTAGCCAATTTGTTCTGTTTTTCCTATTCCAGCCCTGGCTTCTGTTAAGGTTTCTGCTAGTAGGTTTCTCTTCCATTAAGTTGTGGTTCTCTCAATCTCCCTGTCTGTCTCTCCCATTTTAGGGGCAGTGGTTTGCTCTATGTCTTCATTTCTGTTGAGTCTAAGAAGAGTTGTTGAATTTTCAGTTTCTTTAGCTTTTTGTTTTTGGGGACAGAATGGTGACTTCTAAACTTCTTACATGCCAGACTGGAAATCAGAAACCTATTATTTTTTTTCCTTAAACAGGCATTGCTATTACTGGATGATCGTTTTTATCTTGTTTACTCTCAAATTTATTCTTTATTATGGTGGATCTGTGGAAAGCCCAAGATGTTTCCCAAATCCCTCTAACTTGGGTGGTCTAGAATAGACCTTACTTTAGGGTATGGTTCTTAATGCCAAGGTACTGCCTTTTTTGGTGTCTAAGCTGGATACCAGGGCTCTTCCTGAGATCTCTCCATTTTGGCAGGGTTGGAGCTCCAATGTCTCTAGCACTCTCTTCCTGGACAGCAAATTCTGTATTTAAAAGAGTTGTATGCTGTTTCTATTGTTAGAGTTGTATGCTATTTCTGTAATTTTTAGATAGGGGACTAATTGTGCTAAATTCAGGGCATCCTAATAGGGATGCTCTTATAGGGCTTGGTTGATACTCTCTGAATGTTTTTCTGTGAGCCGTAGACAAAAGGTTACAATATTGAGAGATTTGAAGAATATCAGAATAATTGGGAAATATATCATTTATAATGATTGACTTTACAGTGCTTGGATGGTCTGGAACTTAGGACATTTATGGTGATTAGTGCAGATGAGCACTGATTCAGATGCTGACTTGCCTATTATTATGTCCATTGATGTTGTCTAAAATAGAATATTAGTTTCTGTAGTGACATTAAGTGACTGTTGCAGTCAAAAGTGGTAAGTCATAATAACTTGTCCTCTGAGGCACTGTTCCCCATTAAATAGCTGTACCTCACATGCAGAGATTCTTGTCTTTGTATGGTTACCCATGTGGCTCCTGCCTCCAGGAAAATTTTTTTCTTATAATTGTCACCAAAGGCACTTGTTAATGTCAAAACACTATGTGATCGGCTTAAATTTCTTTCCTAGTCTACAGCAGTATGATTTACATATTTTCACTGGATGTTCTACCAACTTCTCTGTGCACAGTGATTTCACCAAAACCTCAGTCTCTCCTTCTATATATTATAGATTCTTTTATTTCTTCATGTTCCTAGCTGGTGCACTAAACGTTGAGGTCTCAAGGGGCCTGCTCTTCACTGCTCAGGATCTGATCAAATTGAGAAATAAGACAAATAGTAATGACGGAGAAAACATACCAACTTTATGTCTCAGAAATCTAAGGTGGAGAATGTTGCTCACTAATAGAGCGAAATGGGTTTGTTAACTTGGCTCTGGAGTTTGGCTAACTGATTTCGTCACTGGCTGGGCCAGACCAGCAGAATGCCTCCAGATAGGGAAGAAGTAAAGATTACTTACTCCCTGTGGGCAGTTTGTTCCCAAGGGGAGGAAGTGTAGTGACAAACTGAACATGTCGAGTTTGTTAAATACAAAATAATCAGTGGAGAGACAAGGAATTAGACTAATTGGACTTCCTGCAGAAGGAGAAAGCATTTTCCCCTATGTTTGTTTTTTTTTTTTAATTTTTTGGGGGGTTTTTAAATCAATTTTGACCATCTATGCTGATTCCTTGGTATGGAAGATAAGGATTTATCTCATGTATACATTCTTCCCTGTCTCTTATCCTTCCAATGTAATTCTGTTGTAATTTTTATTACATAAGTATTCAGTGTTTACATTTTACAATTACGTACCTGCTTTTTTTCTCTATAATATTTTGTTTTTATTGGAATTAATAAGTGTCTTTTTTCCCTTTAGGTACTTAGTTTTTATACTCTTAACACTAATGAAGTCCCAAACATATGCCCAGTTGCACTAATATATCTGTATGTTGTTACTTAATCAAATTTACCATCTTAAAACAGATTGGGCTGGGATAGTCTAGTCTGCACTTCCTGTATAGAAGTGCAGTTGCATTACTGGTCATTTTAGTATCTTACTTTCACCATTATCCTTAAGGTTTTTCTCATGTTGCTGTGGGTTAGATCTCCTATTTCCCGGATGTCATGTTTTTTTTCCTCTTGGGGTATTCTCATGTTTTGTAGAGCACACATTCCAGTAACTTCCTGATAAAGAGTATATGGGAAGTAAATCTTTGGAGAAATTGTATGTCTGAAAATATCTCTAATTCTACCTTCACACTTTATTCACAGCCTGAATCTTGATACAAAATTCTAGTTTAGAAATAATTTCCTTCGAAATTTGATAGCATTGTACTCTTTGCTTTCTTTTAGAGTTGTAGGGAGTTTGATGAATTTTTTATTCTAATCTTTTGTATGAAATCTTTCTCCGCGAAAGTCTGTAGAATCTTCTTTAAACCCACAGTTCCAAAATTTTACAGTGATTTGCATTGCCATATGTCTATTTTTGTTATTTGTGCTGGATATGTGGATAAGCCCTTTCATTCTGGAAGTTCATATCCTTTCATCCTGGAAAATTTAATAGAACTATTTCTTTGAATTCCTCCATTTTCACTATAGAAACTTTGAGATCATCCCCACATTTTTAGCATTGTCCTTATGTTCTTAGCTATATGTGGCATATCCTAGTACAAAAACCCTATGTTTTCCTCTCCCCAGGAAACTCCAGTTTTTTGCTATTGTGAGAGAGGTGAGGCTGTGCAGTAATGGGAAGTGGTAATCTGAGGGTTTAACTACTTTTTAAGCAGACTTTCAAGAATCCTGGTATTTTTAGCCCCAACTTCACTCTCACTTCCAGACATATGTGAGGCTATTGAGACTTCTGTAGTATACTTGATTCTTTGCTTTTCTCACTATTGGCTTTGGATTCAGCTTTCTTAGGTCCAAATCAGGTGCTATTTGTTCTAGAAATATATGTGCCTCTTTTAATGATCTAAATAAGATCTGGTCACTAATGTAATGAGCATGACGAATACTGATGATGAAGAATAATATTTCTAGGTATCTGCAACAACAGTGATATTATATGAAATTATCTTTGATTTCTGTTGTTTACAAAGTCACAGGTACTGCTAAACTGCTATGGTGTTTTGCTTATATTAAGTGAAACAAAGCCTAAAGTTCAGTTAGAAGATAACATGAAAATGAATATATATTCTTTTTTCTTATCTGCTTTCCTGGAACCTCTGAATTCTATCTGTAGACACAGTTTAGAACCCCTAAATTAACTGGAACATAGTGGTATAAGAGGCCACAATCATGATTTCCTATATTGGTCCATTTTAAAGGGGACTCTTTAATATGCATAACCCTGGTCAACCTTTACATTCATTTAGCAAATGTTTATTATCAACTACGTGTAAGACCCTGGGCACCAGAGATACATTATTTAACAAAACAGACAAAAACCTCTCTCTTCATAGAGTTTACATCTCTGGAGGGATATATAATTGGTTATAGTGTAGGCTAGATTAGAATAACATGGTTTGTGTATATCACCACCCCTGGAAAAATAATTGAACTCACATATGTTTTTGATATCAT
>NW_012148230.1:1593238-1608481 GCF_000956105.1 Propithecus coquereli | reverse complement strand
AGTAATTTATAAATAATTGAACTCTGGTATGTTATTATATGACAGTCTCACTAGAAATATGTTGTCTTTTTGATTTTCTGAACATTCAGTCAGATTTCTTTGTTTGCAGCTGGGCTCAAAATGCAGAGAACTTAAAGATATTCATTTCGGCCAATGTTATAAGATCTCAGATGAAGGCATGATCGTCATAGCTAAGGGCTGTCTGAAATTACAAAGAATATACATGCAGGAAAACAAATTAGTAAGTACTTGTTATCATCCTCATGCTGTTTAGTTTATTCCTAACCTTTGAATTCCTTAAATTTTGTTTATAAATTTTCTTCTGCTTATTTTCTTTTTGGGTTCAAAGGCAAATACTGTTTAATCAAAAGCAAAAATCCTCTCAAAACAATGATTTTATAAATTGATCATATAACTGAATAGGTGCTTATATGTGGTACTTGCATGGTAAAAATTCCTCATCAGGATGTGCTAATGTGTCTTTTCTAAATTCTGACAGTGAGCTAGTGCTGGTAAATTGGAAAAATCTAATTTAATTGCCAACCGTAAGTCTGTGGTTGGAGTTCCTTCTGATACCCCTAGGGATTGTAATACTTCTAGATAGTTAGAGTTATTTAATGTCTAGCAAAATGTACACTTGTGAAATAGAGCATTTTACTTGATATGGTGAAAAATGGGATTCAGTAAATTAGCGCAGATAATCTTGGTAATTACATAGATTTTATATTTTAAGCACATATGTGTATAACTCATACACATTTAATGTATTATATTTAATATATTTAAAGTCATTCCATTTTTTCTTGAGATTTAATTCACATACCATAAAATTAACCCTTTTGAAGTATACAATTCATTGGTTTTCACAAGAAAGTTGTGTGCAGTCATCACCAATATCTAATTTTAGAACATTTTCATTACCCCCAAAAGGAATCCTGTGCCTGTTAGCTATTACTACTCCCCATTACTCTCCTCCTCCAGCCCCTGGCTACTGCTAATATACTATTTGTCTCCATGAATTTGCCTATTCTAGATACTTCATATAAATGAAATCACACAATATGTGGTCTTTTGTATCTGGCTTCTTTCATTTAGCATGATATTTTTAAGATTCATGCATGTTAACATGTATCAGAGCTTTATTCCTTTTTATGGCTGAATTATATTCCCAAGCCATTTAATTTTGATTTGATAGGTACATAGTACAATTAACAGAAAAAGTTGTCATTGGGGAGGCACTAATAGGAGTTGTCAACATTGAAAAATGGTATACTGTCATGTGCTACATAATGATGTTTTGATGGATGGACCACATACGCAGTAGTGGTTCCATAAGATTATAATACTGTATTTTTACCTTTTCTATGTTTAGATACACAAATACTTACCATTGTGTTACAATTGCCTGTAGTATTCAGTACAATAACATGCTGTTCAGGTTTGTTGCCAAGGAGTAATAGGCTATACCATATACCTCAGGTGTGTAGTGGGCTTTATTATCTAGGTTTGTATAAGTACACTCTGATGTTTGTATGAAAAAATTACTGAACAATGCATTTCTCAGAACATATCGTCCTCATTAAGTGATGCACGACTGTACTCGAAAATGCTGGCCGGGTAGCCCTGAATGTATAGCATATTCACAAAGAAAATGTGCTTTTTAAATTGTATCTCAAAAATAAAGAGCTCTTTTTCTTGCCCTCGAAGTTAGTTTATAAAATTTGATAAATATATCTCATATATGAACTTAAGATTTTGAAAGATCTCTTGAAGCATCAGCACTTATAGTTAGATAATGCTATTTTAAAAAATGATCTACTTAGAAAAATTAAAACACCATGAATTAGAAATAAACACTTTGAATACCATGTAGAATATTTTTCCTTGAAATTACATAGTAAAAATATTTCACATTTCTCTTTACATTTATTATAAATATAATAATCACTCTTGAGACAGTGTGATCTTTTAGAGAGAATTATGTCTTCTGGGTCACAGAGAGCAAATTTTTAAATCCTGTTATCTACTTGCTTTCATCGTGACCCTGGGAAAGTTATTTAAGCTCTTTAAACCTCATTTTAAATGAGGTTATTGATATTTGTCTTTTTGCAGGTTGTGGTTTTGAGGATTAAATGACATAATGTCCTTAAATTGCCTAGTACAAATTCTGACCCACAGGAGACAAGAAAAACCTAGTAGTCTTTATATCATGACTGTATTTGTTATCTAACCGTTGGTTTCTACTGTACATTCAAGATAAAGGATGGTAATCCAACTTAATTTTTTTTATTCTTCAAATTATATGGATATTTGTTGACTAATATTTGTTTTCTTTTTGAGTAAACACAGGGAAACATTTTTATTAGCACATTAAAAAATTTTTAGCCAATGGTTTCCCAAAGAAAACAACTGTTTATATTTTGAAGGTTCTTGTTATGTTCACATTAGTTTTTCCCTAATATTGTGGTACATTGAAAAATTGTTGTTATACTTAAATGCTAAGGGAATTAGTTCTGTGTTTAGTTTTATTTATCAAACATTTTGATTTCATTGGAAATTTGATGTAATTTTGCTAAATCTTAAAGGTCAGTTCAATACAGTTCTCCCCATTTAAGGTTCTTAGAAAGGAAAATTTAGAATAATTAGAATTCTTTATTGGATAATTGAGATATTGACAACTAACCTCCCATAGGAACTTTGTATTTCTAAAATTTGTGAAATAAGAAGTATTTAAATTACTTGCAAAGCTACAATTTTAAGCAATTTACATATTTTTATGTTGAGAAGTATTAGTCATTTAACAACAAATATTTTAAATTAGCAACTAATAGAGGTATGTGTTCTCCTATACAGAAAACATTGTGTGTGAAAGTATGCCAACAGAATTTAACCTATGCTTTGACAGATATTGATCATTAGCCAAATTATTTTGCTGATTCTTTTAATAAATTGAATCTTCTCAAAAAAGAGTATTAGAGCTTTATTGTATAATCTAAAAATGACCATAGCATAGTGTTTGTTTTAAAGTATAAACTTTGCTGACTTAAAATGTCAAGTTGATTATTTTTTAATACACTGGTAGGATTTGACTAAGTATACATCTGTTCATATTATATCTTGGCCTTTAGATGGCAGCATTGTCTTTGTATAGTTCAGTCACATAGCTTCTTCGTCCTTGATAGAACTATAAGGATATAATGCTTATACAAGTTTCTGCTGTTATGGTTCATTTTTAATTTTTGTCCTTTAGGTGGTCTTATGGGAAAATTTCCTCTTATTTGGAATATTAGTTGCATCTCGAATGCCACAAGATGAACTTGCTGTTTTACACCAAGTAGCAAGATATTTGAACAATATTACTTATAGCACTGATATAAGTATGATAAACTTTAGAATAAGGGAAGGATTCCTGTGCTGATCAGCAGGCAGAAAAAATTTATTCACATGGAAAGTAAGGACAATGACTTGACATCTTAAGGCTCAAATGAGTTATGGCGAAGCAAAGACTTGAGGACTTATATGTACAATTTCCCCAAAAGAGAATGAATTTCTGTTTCAGTCATTTTTGAGAAAGACAAGTGCCATGCACCTACGTGGATATAGTTTGCATTTGCTATAAAATTCTTGTATAGAGTCTAGAAATAGATTTCAAGAATGCAGCTGTAGTGAGGGTCTGTCTAGCATATTGTATGTATCTGTCGTCTTCTAGTGATAGATTTTATATCACTTCTGTACTGGCTATTTTTAAGTCATATTTAGTTTGAGTGTATAGTTATTGGAAATCTAGAAACTTCAGGAAGTATATTCCTTCTCCTTTTTTACTCTCTCTGCACTGGATTTTGCCTCTCTGTTTTTTTAACAGAGAAGCTCTTTGGGCAGCTTTTTATTCAGTTGTAAAATGATGGGGTTAGATAGACTATCTGTTTTTTGTTTTTTGTTATACAGTCAAATGTTTTAAGGTACTGGGATTTTATGATTTAATTCAAATAATAATTTTAAATAACGTCTGCGCTACGTCCTAGGGTCAGCATATTTGATACAGATCTGTATGCGTTATATGTGCATTTGGTCTGTTTTACACCTTCTACTCTGAAGAGTTGGGCTATGAACTAGTACAGATTTCTCAGTTATCAAGAAAATAAATAGTAATGTATTATGAGTAGATTTTAGAAAGTTATAGGAAAATGATACTGATTTCCTGGTTGAAACTTGATTTCCTGAAAGTTAATTTTGACCTTTTACTTTTCAATCTTCTGGTTGATATTTTACTAGTTTTATAATTCTGTGACATCTCTTAGAGTTCTTTGGCTGCTGCTGTGATGATACCGTTTTAGATTTTATTATCCTTTGGAGGCTTATATGGATGAGGTACGTTCTAAATTCACCTCTTAGGCTTTCTTTTTCAGGACTGGAAGCATTTTAAGGGGAGATTGAGGCAAATGCCATTTTTTGTTGCACTGAACTCAGTTCAAATCTTGATCCTAATGTTTCCTACTTATGTGACTTGGTTTAGTTATCTTAATTTTTGTACTTTCATTTTCTCCTTTGCAGAAAGGATATAATACTACTTCAAACATGTTCTTATGAGGATCAGACTAAATGAGATTAAGAGGTAAATCATCAATGTGTATCATGGCCTGAAAACACAGAAAGCGTTTTTCTCCCTATCAGGTTTTGCCTTCTGCAGTGAACCAATTTGAATTGGCCTGTCTCAGTGCCTAGTATTATCTAGTATAGTCTGATTTCACCCGTTATCCACCAGCAGTTTAATTCTGTTTTTCTCTTTGCTGTGGTTTGAGGCAGTTAGGTGAATAGACTGGTAGCCATGTTGATCATCAGCTGGGGTAGTATGTAAGATAAACACGTGTCTCAGAGTTTAAATAACAGTACCTAATTTAGCATTATATGAAAGCTTGAATTTTCTGATTCTTTCTTCATTGTAGAGTTACTACATAAAGGGGTTTTCTGTATGAGTTAATGTATTGAAGGGGTTGATTGTTCTTGTCCCCATGTCTCCCACTATACTCCTGATATCTTTTTTTTCAAGCACTCCTTGTAAAGTGAGTTTACTTGTAATCTCAGGTATGAATCATTTACATTTGTGAGGGATTTTGTTTTCTGAGTACTCACTTCAGCTTCTAAAATCTCCTAGGGTAGATACTCACCTTCACTACTATCTTCCCTCTCACTGAATGGGGTGTTTAGTTATACCCAGGGTGGTAGTTTCTAGTGAACAGTGATATTTGAGTATGGCATTCGAAACAAGGTGACCTAAAGATACTGAACCTCATCTTATTATTGTATACTACTATCTTAGTCTGTTTGGGCTGTTATACCAAAATACTATAAACTGGAAAGCTTACAAACACCAAAAATTCATTTGCCACAGTTCTGGACATGGGAAGTCCAAAATCAGGGCACTGGCAGATTTGGTGTCTGGTGAGGGTCTGCTTTCTGGTTCATAGATGCTTTCTCTGTGTCCTCACATGGAGCAAGGGGAGAACAAGCTCCCTTGGGTCTATTTTATAAAGGCACTAATCTCATTTATTAGGGTTCTGCCCTCATGATCTAATCACTTCCCAAAGGCCCCATGGCTTAATACCATCATCTTGGGGGTTAAGATTTCCAACTACGAATTTTGCTGGGGACTAGGAGCCGGGGCTGGGACACACAGACATTCAGACCATAGCAATTGCATTTCAGGATTTTGCTATCATTTGTTGATCATATAAAATATTTAATAAAAGTTATCTTTTATTGAATATTTATAATATACTAGGCAATATGCTGTTTTATATAATTAATCCTCTTAACTACCATGTGAAGTAGCTATTTTTATCCCATTTTGCAGATGAGGAAATTTTTATACTATTTTACTAGAGAGGTTAAGTGACAACAAATAGGTGTCAGAGTCGAGATTCTAACCCAGATCTGTTAAGATTCCTAAACCTTTCTTCTCAATAATTTTGATTGCATGAGTACATTACAGATGGTGCTAATCCATACACTTTTGTACCAAACAGCAACTTCTAAAAGGCATTGTCTCCTTTTAAAACACTTATAGATAGTTGCTGTGAGACATCAAAGGAAAAAGTTAATTATTAGTGTGAATAGAAGATCTTTTTGCTAGAATGATGACTGATTTCAGGGAAAGTTGCAAATGCCAGTAGAAATATATTGAAAATTTTTCTAGGAAAATTACTGAAATTATCAAAGAGGAAAGCTGTCTTCAAGATAGTATTTAGTGTTGATCTTAATCCTGTACAAATATGAACATGATTAACTTTAATGGTAGATAAAGTTTTTCTGTTGTGCGGACATTATTTAGTATTTTTGTGACACTGAAATTCAGAAGCTAGTACCATTTCATATTTGTCCAGTAGATTTAATGGAAATTTTAACGATGAACTGATAACTCTCTACTCTGTTCTTTAATACTTGTTTCAAGTGTTAATATTTGAACACCTACTGTGGGCCAAGCACTGTGAGAGGTGTTGAGGAATTAGATAAGAGTTAAACTGCCAAAGAGAGGAGATCGTGGTCTGGTGTTAAGTGCTATGGAAACACCAATTGCAAAGATAGTTATTTTTTATTGAGGGATAAGGGGGAAATGAGAAAATCATATAAATAGTAAGTGACATTCGAACCGAGTTTTGAATGATATATAGTGATATGACTATGAAAGCAAAAATTTTTGGGGGGAAGGTGATTGCAGTTATGGGAAACAGCAGTAACAAAGATAAGGCATCAGGAAAATATGTGGAATGTTTAATAAGTGGTGTATGCTACAATGACATTAGGTTTATAGGTCTGGGTAGTGGGGGAAATGTTCATATTTGGGTCTGGAACAGAAGGACTGGTTTGTGAAATTTCTTCAGCATCATACTATGGAATTTGGAAGTCTGTGTAATAAGAATTACAGCATAGGATTTCAGCAAATGTGAAATATCAGGTTTTTGGTTTTTTTTTTTTCAATTTTGAGCAATTCAGAAAAATATAGAATACTAAAAAGAATAATAATAGCCCATAAGGCCATCACCCAGAAATTGACAGTTTTTAACATTTTGTTAAATTTTCTGCTGCTTCTTGAATTAATAAAGTGAATAAACTTTGTCCTTGTTGTCTTGCATCCCTAGTATCATCCCATTGTCTCCTTCCAAAGGCAAATACTATGATGATCTAAAATACTTTAAAAAATACTTTAACATCTGTGTAGATAACCGTGACATTTGATATTGGTTATTTTGTGGTCGCATATAATTTACATCTGGTGTCATATGGTTAAGTATGTGGTCTTTTTTTTTTTTTTTTTGAGACAGAGTCTCACTGTGTTGCCCGGGCTAGAGTGCCGTGGCGTCATCCTAGCTCACAGCAACCTCAAACTCCTGGGCTCAAGCGATCCTCCTGCCTCAGCCTCCCGTGTAGCTGGGACTACAGGCACACGCCACCATGCCCGGCTAATTTTTTCTATATATTTTTAGTTGTCTGATTAATTTCTTTCCATTTTTAGTAGAGACGGGGTCTCGCTCCTGCTCAGGCTGGTTTCGAACTCCTGAGCTCAAACAATCTGCCCGCCTTGGCCTCTCAGAGTGCTAGGATTACAGGCGTGAGCCACCGCGCCCGGCCTAAGTATGTGGTCTCAAAAAGCATGTATCATTCTGCAATTTGTATTTTTACTCTTATTTCTGAGATCTAGCCATAATGAATATGTAACTAATTTTTTTAATTGTTAGTTTTCTGTCATAGGTATATATCTCCTGTTTATTGATTCCCCAATGAAGGACATTGTATTGCTTCCAGTGTTTTACTGTCACAGGCAATGTTGCAATAAAATCCTTGTGCAAGTCTCCCGTAGTTATCTGTAAAGAGTTTCTCCAGGGTATATATTTAGAAGTGTAATTATAGGCTACTTATATATGTATATTTTCCAGTTTTTACTAGATCATACCAAATGGCTCTCTATTAGTAACTGAAATCATGCTTTAGAGGTGTATCTCGCTGCTGGATTGTCAACTCCTTTGAGGTACCTGGTCATCTTTTAAATCCATTCCTCTGAGTGTTGGAGTATAATAGATATTCAATAAATGTTAATTTAATGACAAATGGGTTACTACTAAATTGAACATGCTTTAAAAAATGTATTTCTTCAAGTATTTTGGAGGGACACACTTTCAAAAGAAGATTCATTTCAGTATATAAATAAAAGCTTTAAAATAGTTTAAAGAACAGTCAATCTTTTTTTTTTTTTTTTGACTTTTCAAGTAAGAAAATTTCTTTGATCTGGTTACCATATTAATGATCATTCTTTGTGTATCATATTTATTCAGCCAAAGTCATTAATGTACTCAAGGAGTATTTTTTGGGGCAATTGTCTATGACAACATGCGGTTCTGATCAACTAGAATATAGTTTCTTCTTCTCAGAATTATGTTGATTTGATTTGTACATTCTTACTGTTACTAAAATTAATTTTATTGAAGTAGTATTTGAAAGATACAGTAAACAGCAGTCTTTTTGACAGAATAATTTCAATCTGAAGAATAAATACATTTTCACTTATAAATTCTTTGCTAGATCTTATCCTTTCATTTTCTTTTAATCTATTGGTATCTTTCTCTTAAGACTATCTTTTTTTTAATCTATCAGATATCTTGGCAGGAACATAAATGAATTGTGTTCTATCATTTGAAAGGCATAGAAAGCAATAAAGAATGAATGTGTGTGTGTATATATTTTTTCTTTTCCTGTGTGCTAGCATTGTATGGAAAGCAGGCTGTGACTTGGATAATATCCAAATAATTTTTCTTTGGGATGTGTTAATTTTTTTTACCTAGTAAATTTACCTGCCTAATTATATTAGTTTAGTAATATTAAAATTAGTTTACAAACTCTGGGGACTCATCAACTGATGATAGGAGATTGCCAATGCAGAGAGGATCTCAGGAGGAAGCTAGCTTAGTATTAAAAACTCTGATAAAGATATCCCAATGTGGGTAATGTAGAATTTATTAGGCTTAAAAATAGACTCCATGTAGTATTTATGAATTCTTTTTTTAAAAAAAGATTTTTTCTTGATCAAATTCTAGAATACTTGTTTTAGGTAAAATTTACAGTTGGTAGGTTATTCTTTGTGTTGTAATTCTTTTGCTGTTTTTATTTTTCTCCACATGTATATATATTCTATAGTTTAAGTCTTTTTAAATCTAATTTTTATTTACTTTCTTTTAGGACAACATATTAAAAAGTCAGAAGAATTTGAAGTAAATCAGATATAAGTGTTAAAAGTACAATCGTGGGTTTTGTGCTCAAGTGTTGACAACAGGAGATAGTAGGTTGAGATGCAGAAGTTGAGTCATTAGGCTTAGCAAATAAAAATTTTATAAGATTAAATGGCAGTGGGATGCTGGGAGTACATTAAACCTGTCATTTATGAGCATATGTTCCTCAACTACTTTTCTAACCTGCAGGCAACAAGTGAGATATATTGTTTGGATCTAGGAAGAAGTTTTGGCTTATGCTTTTCCTTTATCCACAGCAATGTGGTGCTAGGGTTTTAGGATATCCAAGACTTAATCCCATTTATTATTTTAGTTCTTAGGCTTAAGGGGAGGAAAATTGGAGAATTAGCTCCTCCTCCCCGCTTTTTTTTTTTTTTTTTTTTTAAGATTTGCCCTTCTGAATATAGTTTACAAACTATAGTTGAATCTGACTTCTAGGTCATAGGATGCACTTTTCCCGTCATTTTATTGCGGTCATTATCACTAAGATACATTGTTGTGAAAGTCCTATGCCACTTGTGCTTTCACCAGGGGACCCTGTCTTCAGGCAAAAGATACACAGTTTGTGTTTCTATCTAAACCTGTGTGGTAAGTACTGTTCCTATTAGTGCTGCAGATTTTACTTACTTGCATCATGTAGATTATCTTCCTTTGCTATCTTTTTTGAAATTTTTTTTTAAAGATTTGAACATGAAGTCGCCTGATGGGCAGTAGAAGAATGAATAGTCATGAGAGTGTTGGGCTGAGTTCTTTTTCTTTGACTGTACCTTCTGGATTTTAGTAGCTGAGAAGTTTAAGAGTCAGATGAAGTTGTACTGTTTTGATATTTACTTTTTTTTTTGAACTCTTCTGTTGCATCTTATTTTGTGTAACCACATCTAGGTTGTAGAAAAAATTATAGTATTTTTTTTTAATGGCTGCTGTACTTCATTAGTTTTGGTTTCTAAAGTATGATAGTAGAAGTACTTCAGATGAGTTTAGGGGTAGAAAATTTGTGGTGTCTGTTACCAGTTCTTCATTGGCTATTTTTGATTAGAGTATAAAATCTAGATATTTATTATTCATTTTAATAAGATATATAAATGAATATATTGAGAATCTGTAATCCAAAGAAAAGCAGTTGTAAATAAGAGTCTTTTTAATTGAGCTGTGTTTAGATAATTATTCTTTTATGTTCCTTTGTATTGAATATTTTTGAGAATATAAAGAGGAAAGCATATATTTATATTTATTACTGTTTAAATGTCCATGTGAATGCCTAGAGATTATAAAGTTATTTGCATCATGTTCTGCTAGCTTTTCATTTTGACTCCTTTGAAAACATGATAGAATTAGATTTGTACTCTGAATGGGGAAGCAAAATATATTTCCCTGTCTTTTTACTAGGTTAATATTTACTTTAAATATTTGACGATAATTTTGTAGTTTGATATTTCATGTTTTAAGTTGTTGCAAGACACAATTATATATATACACATACCCCTCTTCCGTTAATACACTAGTAAATCTTTTTTTAATCATGTTTAATTGTAGGCAGTTCCATTATGTACTCAGAATACATTCTATAGATTGTAATTGTTTTAAGCTTACTAGTGAAGAATTTAATGGAAAACAGTGTGAAAAGTTAAAAGATACATTGTTTATTCCTCTGAATTCACTTGTGAACTAAGATGTTTCCAAAGGTTGGTTTTATTTATCATATCTACAACCTAGGAGTACTCTTACTAAAATACTGTTTTCATCATTTCAGAAATCTGCAGTGGCTCACTTCAAAGATTTTTCTAGTTCCTAATCTATGTCTCATTACTTTCTCTACTTGTCCATTTATTCTTGATTTCCTCTTATCATCTTAGTTTCTTCCAGTATGTGTTCATTACCTTTAAGCTCAGTTGATATTATTTTTTCTCAGTTATTCTTTAAGAATTCTACTACATTTAGTACTTTCCCATATTCTATGAGCTTCCTGTATTTAATCAGTTCTTATTAGTCCATTGATAATTTGTTGTAGGTTTGAGGGTTTTAGTTTAGTAATGCCTCCTAGTGTAACTCCTTAAAACAAGGATGAGATTGCCTTTTAAAAAAATCTGTATATAGTAACTGAGTGTATATTCTTCAGTGTTTTGACTAAATGGATAGTTGTTAGGACTTCTTAAAAATGAAATTTTTTCTATGTGAAAATTATGAATTTTCTGAAATAACTGCCAATGAAGATAAACCATTTGTATACTCAAGTCCTTTTGGTTTAGTTCTGAAAAACTAAATTCTTTTTGAGACAAGGAAGAAAGAGTTTATTTTAAAATCATATTTTAAGTGAGACACATCAGTAACTTTAAATATGATTATATTTTAATGTGTACATAAAAGCATAGCTTTTAGAACATAAGATTCAATTTATATTAACAATTGAACTGGTGAAATATACTTTATTCTATAGCGGGGTCAGGTGACTATTAGTGTTCATATCAGAATAATGGCAATGATTAAGTAAAATTCCAAGTAAGTTTGTCCTTTTTAAGAATTAAGTAATTCTTAGGAAATGATTTCTTAAAAGTGAAAGTTGAAACTCATGGCTTAAAAAAATTTTTAATGCAAAATACCTATTATATATTTTTATTTCTTGGTTTACATCCTATGGAGGATATTTGGTTTGTTTCAGTATTTCCATCAATGTATTTTCATACTTTTGCTTTCAGACAACCCTAACAAAAATCTGTCAAGACTGTTAAAAAATGTGGTTTCTTTTCTTTTGTCATACTTTAATTACCTGATTCTTGAAAAGATGAAAGTTAACTAGTTGCTTCTATGGTTGAGTTTGTTTATAAGTGCTTGACTTTATTGTTACAATTAGAAAGGGATTAAATATAATATTTGATATATATCTTTATTGCTTGGTGTCAACGAAATGCATCAAGCAGATCTGATGTTAAGTTTCTTTCATTCAGAACACTGACATTGCATGCCTTGAGTAAAATACCATGCAGAAATCATACTCATAAGAGTTTTGTTTTTACTACTTTATATAAAATTCTTAGTTTTTGATTTCATAAATTCTTTTTATTTATTATTATTTTTTCTTTGATATGTTCTAACGGTTTTGTAGAATCAAAAATTGGGGAAAGAACGTCCAAGAAGCAGCATAGATATCTTGTTAGAATAATGCACTTTGTTTCTTCATTTTCTTGGAGGAGTAAGTGACATTTGGACAATTTGAGGGAAAAAAAAATGGGCAAGTATTGGTTCTGTCAACTGTATTGTTTATCCTTGGATTAAATTATTTTTTTTTCATCTAGAAGTGATATCAATCACTTTTTTTCTAATATACTTTATATTATGTTTTTAGATTATGGAATCAAGAACAGTTTTTTTTTAAAGAATATAATTATGCTAATTGCTGATCAGTATAAGAATAGGAGGTATTTCACATCTGGTCATCCATAGTTGTAAATCATTTTCGGTCTATTGTGTGCATTTGCCTACTGTCACAGGTTAATTCTTTAGACATGGGTACCTTCCTCCTTTCTTTCCATCAAGACATACCTTTCTTCAAATATTGTAGAAACTCACTTCCCCCAGTTATTAAAATCAACTTGTAATCACCTTAATGCTTACCCTACATCTCTGAGCTTCTATAAATATATATACATGTCTAAGATTATTTGTTTTTATGCATTATAATATTAAATTTACATGAAATTTACATGTATATCTTATTGATCATGCAGTTTCCTTTTCTGATCCTACTTTTAAAATGTTAAGGAAAGCCCTATTTCTTAAAATGGTTTCTTGCCCTTTAAAGTGATCTTAGAAGGCCCCTAAACCTGCTTTCCGCAAATCCCTTTACTGCATGCCTGATAATGAGGCATCAATTATTGTGTGTGTGTGTGTGTGTGTGTGGCAGGAGGGTACTTATAACTAAGAACTCATAAAATGTTTTAATGATAGTTGAAAAATTATAAGTAAATGGTACTAAAATGATATTTGATTTGTTTTTTTTTCTAATTTCTAACATTTAAGAATGATTGTTATAGATACCTTAAGAAAAAGCTTACATATACTCACCACATTGTTTAAGCAAGACTAGTGGAAATTATTTGCAATACTAACTTATTCTCATGCCAGATTAGTGTGAAAATCTGTAATTTAACAATTGAAATGATTGCATCTTGTGAATATGGGCATTGTTTTAGGGGACCTTTCCATTTTTTAGACAGTGAATGGCAATACCTAATAAGTAGTGGTCCTAGTAAAACTTATGTGGTTTCCTTTACTATTAACATGCTCTTTGACAGCTGGCCTTTACTAATCTCACACTATGGGTTTGGAACTTTTTCCTTAAAGCTTTATAGTTGAATTACAATACATTGAGTCCTTTATTTTCTCCTGGAAAGGATTTAAACAAACTTTCTATTGCACTTGTTGAATATGTATTTCATAGTAACCACCATGAAGTTTGCAGCATTTAAGAAGATGAAGAAGCAAAGATAAAAGATACACATTCAAGAAGGCTTGGTTTCACAGTTGGTGCATAATCCTTTCTGCTGTCATTGGTACCCTAACCCTGTACCTACCAGAACAAAAGAAACTGAATTGAAAATTGTGGGAGCTGGGGAACATTCTGTTGGCAGCACATCGCATGGCCCATAGGCGTTGTCAGGTCTCAGTTTGATGCCCTTTATTCTTTCTGACAGATGTGAGGTAGGGTCTATGAGGGGGAAGTCATTACTAGAGAGAGGGCAGTGTCAGATCAAAAGTAACCAGTGATCAAACAAGGTAAAGGGCTGTGGAAAATAGGCTCTCTTTCTGGCCTCAACACCTGCCTGATCACTGAAGGGAATAGTCCTTATGTGTCAGGGCAAGTTGATTTTCTTTGATGTACAGTGAATTAGAAGTCAGAATGGAAGCTTAACTGGAGTACAGAAGATTTTTACTTCCTAGTTCTTGGGCAATTTGGGTGTTTAAATTTTTTACTCTGATTACTTAGAAGTTATAGAAGTCATTTTCTGCTGAATAAAATATTAAATCTTACACATTCTGACTTTATCAATATAAATTTAGAGATAGTGCTAATAAACAAGCAAGTTTTCAACACAGTATTGGACAGGCTTTAGAAGTCATCGAGCTCTACATTTCTCAGGCATCTAATTGTAACTTTAATCAGATCATTTGTGTAATTATAATGGTTGATATAAAATGCATAGTACTGAACTTGACACATAGTAGGTCCTCTCATAGTAGAATTTTGGAAGTTACCTCGCAAAGTAATTTCAAATAAATTTGAATTAACTCTTTGCACCTAAGTACTTATTATATTGTCTTTTAAAGTAACCCCTTCTAACCAAGTCAGTTGAAAGAAAATTTAAAGAGACTGGCGTTTGTATATATCATTCTTTTTCCCTGCCCTTTCATCTTTAAAGATATGTGACTAAAGTCCAGGAGAAGGATGATATTTTTATCTTTCATTAGCTTGCTGTGAGGGTAAATTCAATTGAGGCATATTTTTAAAAATATCAGTTATGTTGTTTTACTTTACCTTAAAAGCAAAGATTTCAACATCTCAACCTTTGCTATTTTAAATACTGTTGCATTTTATTAAGTTTCCTAAATAGTTTATAGTCATTTTGTCCTCAAAATTCTGGAAGTAAGAGTTTATTTGAAATTACTTATTTTCCAGTCAGAATAATAAAGACTTTTAGTATCCCAGCCTTTTAAAAGTGATTTTTAATCTTGTAATTTGTCTATCTGTTCATCTTTGCATGAAGTCCATGTTTGTTTTTGATACTTTTAGGTAACTTAATTCTTCATCCTTTATACATTTAGAAATATAAAACATTGTATATTGTATTATCCTCACAATAAATTAATATTTGGCTTGTAGACTGCTGTTAGCTATAAATATATTTTATGCTTGGGAAATTTCAGAATAGTATATTGAACATAATATATACTGATATTTCTAGTTTAACTT
>NW_012148230.1:1589198-1591174 GCF_000956105.1 Propithecus coquereli | reverse complement strand
TAAAATAATATAAAGTGGGTGAAGTGATTTCAGATTTATATAGTGTGAGTTTAAAAGGGGAGTTGTTTTTGTTCCCTTGTTTCTTTCTGTTGATAGACTATGCTTCTTTGCTTTGTGAAGGATTCTAAGACGTCTGTATTTTGTGTTGATTTGTATGTGTTCTCTAAAATATATCTTGGTGAGATGGTTTATGAATGATTAATATGGTTGGCATAGAATGTTTCAGGTTGCAGTTTGAGAAGCTTCACATACTGAGGTTTAGTCAGTATTTTTTAAACGTGAGACACACCTAAAGAAGCAAAACAGTAATCCCTTGCATGTCTTTTTAAAATAATATGAAATAATTTTATAAAGAAATAATAATATGACTTGTTGGTTTTTCTCAATGTAAAACAATCATTTGGATAATTTAATGGAAAAAAGTTGTCATGTGGTTTTACAACAGTAATTGATTTATGCTATTTGGGAGAATAGAAAACAAATTCAGAGGTAGAGATTAGAGATTGGTATGACATTATTTTATACCCTAGAACAGCAGTCCCCAGCCTTTTTGGCACCAGGGACTGGTTTCATGGAAGACGATTTTTCCACGGCCTGCAGGGTGGGAGGGATAGTTTCGGTATGATTCAAGTGCATTACATTTATTGTGCATTCAAATCTCTCTGTTAATGATAATCTGTATTTGCAGCTGCTCTCCAGCGCTAGCATCACTGCCTCAGCTCCAACTCAGATCATCAGGCATTAGATTCTCATAAGGAACTTGCAGCCTCGTTTCCTTGCATGCATAGTTTACAGCAGGGTTTCCACTCCTGTGAGAATCTAATGCTGCTGATGATCTGACAGGAGGCGGAACTTAGAGCGATGGGGAGTGACTGTAAATACAAATGAAGCTTCCCTTGCTTGCTGGCCTCCTGCCTTGTGGTCTGGTTCCTAACAGGCCATGGAGTTGAGAAAACTGTATAGGAAACTTGAACATGCATGATGAAGATGTAGTTATAGGTGGTATAATCTTGGAAAATATATTCTCCTTGGTTACTTTATGGGTATTAACTACATGGATCAGTTAATTTTTTTCTAAGTCCAATCTTCTTCTATTCACTTATTTATTCATTATACATTCATTGAGTTCTCACCACATATGAAGCACTCTGTTTCCAGATTCTTTTTCCATAGGTGTCATGCCAGCCCACTTACTTTACAGTAACTCTTAACTAATAGGAGTACTTTCTGTCTTGTATTTACCTATGTAAGTGCTGGCTGGGGAGAACAGTAACACCCCTGTTAAAACCATTGCTCCAGAGCCTGGACTCAACCTCTCATATTTTGAATACTATATTTTAAGAGTAAGAATTTAAAAATCATGGCATTTATATAATATTTAATTTACTAAAGATGATAACTTCTGAGTTATTTCATCTTAATTACCTAATTAAGGTGAAATATTTTGAAGATTAAATTATTAAGGGAGCTATTTTAAAGTATAAAACATGCTATATTCATTACAATGACTTGTTATAATACTTTTTTATGAAGATGTTTTGCTTTTAAAGACTTTTTCCATTGAGCTATGGTAGTACTTGGGCAGTGCATAGGTAGCAATACTTGAAGAATTAAATAGAGCGAATTGAGTTTTGGCGTTAGTCCATTGAGTTGATGTTTTATTTATTATTAAGATATTTTTAAGGACATTGTCCACCATGTCTTTTGGAGTCCTCTCTTATAAGAACCCTCAGTTAAATATTCCCTCTGGTCTTATTACTAGGGAAAGCTAGACTTCTAAGCAATTGTTTTCCTTTATTATGTTAATGTAAATTTTATGAAAGATGTATAGATCTCCTTTGCCTCTTGCATTGACATCTTAGAAAGCAAGAAACAAGTAGTAATTCTTATAGGGCATTCCAGACTTCTATCTTTATTATAGAGTAACTTATTTTTTTTGAAAACCCTTATTTTCTTTTGTTTTAATTTTCATTTCT
>NW_012148230.1:1588412-1589148 GCF_000956105.1 Propithecus coquereli | reverse complement strand
TGGTGTTTGCTGATGTTGGGAAGAAACATTTGTGAAAGATGAATTTCTGTAAGTAAATGTCAATTTTTGTTTCAAAATGGACCTCAGCAACATAGAATTTTATTAGTCCTAATCTTTGGTTCATGATCAACTGTCATAATTGATCCATAATTGGTTTGGTTCATGATCAACTATCATGACTGTCATAATTGATCTGTTTCATTATAAAAGTTAATTTACCCAAAAGTTATTTAACATCTACTTAAGAACTCTCTATACAAACTACTAACTAGAATATTACCAGTAACCTTTGTCTAACTATGTACTCCTCTTTTGCCTTATTTCTGACTCACCTTCAGAGGTAATTAGAGGTAACCAAAAGTAACCACTATCTTGAATTTTATGTTTATCATACTTTCCCATTTTGTTACTTATGTATATATGCCTAAACAATAAATTGTTTTTACTTGTTTTTAATCAAATACATTTCTAATGAGGTCATTGATGAACTGGTAGAAGTAGTGCTTTAGAAGATATTTTAATGTGTTATTTAAGAGGGATGTAATTTAGTAAATTAATCTAACAGAAGTATATTTCTGAACTTAGAGTTGATATTATTCGAACCTCACTTTGAAGATATTCTCTACTGTATTTTCAGTTAAGCTATTTCAGATCTTTAGATTGAGTATATAATATCTATATGTTGGTCTCTTGCATTTTGCGTCTTCCATTTATATTCATAAATATGGAGATTGAA
>NW_012148230.1:1582550-1585327 GCF_000956105.1 Propithecus coquereli | reverse complement strand
CCTGTTTTCAGAAAAAAACATGTGCATGGTTATAAAATTCTAGTAATATAGAAAAGTAGAAAATGAAAAGGAAAGGCCTCCTGCTAATCCGTCTGGTGATTATTTTCAGAAGACTTTTAATACACATACCAACATGCATGTATCTGTCCCTATTTTAAAAATTATACTACGTAGTCTCTTCTACAACATTTCCTTATTGATGGATGCTTTTGCATTTTTCATTTTTTCCCCGTAACAGTAATAGCCATAAATTTCAATTGTTTTCTATCAGAAGAATATATTTTCTTTCGTATGTGACCTTTTATATTGTTGATAATTTTGATAAAACCAAAAGGCCTATCTCTTCTACATACTACACTTCATCTCTGTTCCTGGTGTTTTTTTGTTTTTTTGTTTAAATAATATCCATGTCTGGTGCTGTAGTTTTCTGAGACCATCAAATAGTATAACACCTGGAGGCAGAGATAAGAAAATACAATTAGACTTAAGATATCTTTTAAAATGTTTGATATGTTATACTCAATCATATCATTGTAGAATATATTTTTCTTGTAAGAACTAACTGATGCTTTCCTTTGGATGAGGCCAGACAAAAGGATACAAAGTGACAGACTTCTTGGTGCTTATTCTCATCAAGAGGTTATGGAAGGGTAGTTTTTGTGTCAGATACAGATTCCAATTCCAATGTTACCATTTTATACATTGTGGATTCCTTCGAAAGCACTAACACCTCTTGGAGCTTTGATTTCCTTATGTGTAGATTGGAGATGATAATATCTATTTTGTTTGGTTGTTGAGAAGATTAAATAGACTCAGACAGTATATGTAAATTCCCCAACAAGATATCTAGCAAATAGCAGTTGTTTGTTCATAAAATGTTGGCTTCCTCTTTTCTTAACTTCCCAACTCCCATTTCTCTTCTATCTCTTCATGACCAAAGGAAACCTGGAATTATTGTGAGAGCTTTCTTGGTAGCGAATGCCGTTCTTAGTGAGAACTTGGCAAAGGCGAGAAGTAATTGATGGTGGCTTTAATGTATTTGAGAGGGTCCAGTAAGCCTTTCATCTTGTGTGGAATTTCTAGAAGAGTCATCTTTAACCTATAGGATTTGCATGTTTTTTTAAAGACTCTGCCTACACTTGTTATATCTTTTATATTTTTTACTCCTAGTAACTTATCGACAATGGTTATTCCAGTCCATTATTTTATTTTCTTGGGTATCCATTAATTCTTTGCCATGAAGTCTCATTCCTAGCAGTTAAATTCTCTTACTGTTAAATGGTGAATATTGAAATCATTAAGTATGAGCTGCATCGTATCATCTATAATTCATTTGATTGCAGGTAACAGAAAACCTGACTCAACTTGCTTAAACAACAAGGAGGTTGTTGGCTTACTACTGGGCTGTATAGAGGGAGTTCAAGCTTTAGGATCTATTTAATTCAGTGTCTCCACAGTGCATTTAGGGAACTGATTCTTTTTGACTCTTGCCTTAGCTTTCCGGTATGACAACTTCACTCTAAGTTTGGATTTACTTGGAATTCAAAGATTGTTGACAACAGTTCCTAAGTATATGTTGTGTGTGTATCATAGTTTATTCCTTTTTTTTGCTGAGTAGTGTTCCATTGGAAGGACATACAACAATTTGTTCATCCATTTGCATGTTAATTAACATTTGGGTTGTTTCCAGTTTTTAACTATTACAGATAAAGCTGCTATGAACATTTGTGAACCAGTCTTTGGATGTACAAAGGCTTTCATTTCTCTTGAGTAAATACCTAGGAGTGGGTTGGCTGGGTCGCATTGTATATGTTTAATTTGGGGAGAAACTGCCAAAGTGTTTTACAAAGTGGTTGTGCCATTTTATGCTCCTGTCAGCAATGTTTGAGAGCTTATTTGCACTATATCCTCACCAAAAGGTGGTATTGTTAGACTTTTTAATTTTAGTTATTCTGAGTGGGTTCATAGGGGTATCTTGTTGTGGTTTTGATTCTGAGTGGGTGTGTAGTGGCACCTTATTTGGTTATCTCTGATATCTAATGATGTTGAGTACCTTTTTATGTGCATATTAGCCATTCCTGTCTCTTCTTTTGTGAAGTATCTGTACAAATCTTATGCTTATTTTTTTTTTTTTAAAGATTTGGTTGTCTTCTTACTGAGTTGTAAGAGTTCTATATTATAGATGTAAGTTCTTGTGTCAGATTACATTTTCCATGTATGTATGTTTTCTTTTCATTTTCTTGATAGTGTCTTTTGAAGAGCAGGTGTTAACTTTAATGAAGTCCAATTTATCAATGGTAAGTGCATTTGTGTCTTGTCTGAAATCTTTTGATAATTTCAGTTGTTTTTCTTTATAATTGTTTATCATGTTCCACCACTAGACCGTAAACTCAGTGCAAGTAGGGAGGTTATCTACCTTGTTCACTGCTATGTTCTCTCCCTTTAAGAGTGTTGGGCACATGGTAGTTCCTTAGAAGTAATTTCTGAATGAATGGATATTTTTTGGTTTCATAAATGAGAAAATTTTAGCCATCGTTTATGTCTTGTTCAGTTCTATGCTTTGTATTTCAACCATCATTATACGGCTGTCTCGTTTCCTCTGGTTGAGTCCTTGCTTTTCTTTTTCTACTTCTAACTCTTTAGTCCGTAACCCTTTTATTTTTATGTCTGAATTGCAGCATCTCCTCACACTTGCCAGATGATACCACTTCCTCCCTTAGGTTTACCTATAACCCAATTCCAGACAAATCAATCAAGTTTTTATAACTCATCTAGCT
>NW_012148230.1:1579922-1581710 GCF_000956105.1 Propithecus coquereli | reverse complement strand
ATCTTTTCATGTGCTTCTTGGCCATTTGTATATCTTCTTTGGAGAAATACCTGTTCAAGAATTTTTCCTATTTTTAAACTGGGTTATTCTGCTGTTATTGAGTTGTAGGAGTTCTTTATATATTCTGGATATTAACCCCTTATGAGATAAATGATTTGCAAATATTTCATCCCATTCCATAGGTTGCTTTTTAACTGTTAATTTTGTGCTTTGATGCACAGAAGTTTTTAATTTTGATGTAGTCTAACTTATCTATTTTTACTTTTGATTTTTGTGCCTCTGGCATTTTCTAAGACATCATTGCCAAATCCAATGTCCTGAAGCTTTTGCCTTATATTTTCTTCCAAGAATTTTGTAGTTTTAATTCTTGCATTTAGGTCTTTGATCCATTTTTAGGTAATTTTTATATATGGTGTAAGGTAAGGATCTGACTTCATTCTTCTGCATGTGGATATCCAATTTTCCCAGCACCATTTGTTAAAAATGTTGTCCCTTTGACAAGGGTATTTGTTGGCACTCTTGTCAAAAATCTCATTTGACCGTATATGCAGGGGTTTATTTCTGGACTGTGTATTCCATTTGGTCTATGTGTCTATCTTTTTACCAGTACCATACTGTTTTTATTACTGTAGCTTTGTAAGTTTTGGAATCAGGAAGTGTGAGATCTCCAACTTTGTTCTCGTTTTTCAATATTACTATTTGGAGTCCCTTGTATTCCATAAGGGTTTTAGAATAGATTTTTCTTTTCTGCAAAAATGCCTTTGGGGTTTTGATAGTGATTGCAAATCTGTATATTGCTTTGAATAGTATTGACCTTTTAACAATATTAAATCTTCCAATCTAGTAACACAGAATGTCTTTCCGTTTATCTGTGTCTTTAATCTTTTTCAACAATGTTTTGTAGTTCTTAGTGTACAAATCTTTCACCTTCTTGGTTAAGTTTATTCCTAAGTATTTTGTTGCTTTTGATGCTATTATAAATGTAGTTCTCTAAATTTCTTTTTTGAATTGTTCATTATAAGTGTTTAGAAATGGAACTGATTTTTGTGTGTTTATTTTGTATTCTACAACTTTGCTGTAATCATTTATTAGTTCTAACAGTTTTTTGTGTGGAATCTTTAGAGTTTTCTATTTGTAAGATCATGTCATGTGTGACCAGAGATAATTTTATTTCTTCCTTTCTATAATAATTTGTATGCATTTTATTTTATTTTTGCTTAATCGCTCTGGTCAGGATTTCTAGACCTACGTTAAATAGAAGTGGCATAAACCAGCATCCTTGTTTTATTCCTGATCTTGGAGGAAAAGCTTTTAATCTTTCACCATTAAATATAATGTTAGCTGTGGGTCCTTTCTGTCAGTTTTTATTAAGCACTGCTGGTCACATTCAATGTACATAGTAAACCTTGTCTAACTATAAACTGGCTGTGTTATATTGGCATTAAATAAGGTTTTGGAGCTTGGTCTTTTTTTGGAGGAATCTTCCATACAGTAAGTTCTCATTATTTTTAGTGTCTGTGTAAGTATTGTTATGGCATTTGCTACCTTATCACCCTGTTTGGGCATACCTACTCAATAATTGATGGAAATATAACAGATGAATTGGAGAGCTAAAGTAGTAGTTTACCATTAATATCTGGTGAAATCACCATCTTTTATTTTATTTTTTGGAAAGGTTTATGGTTCAACAATAAAATTTTTCAAAAAAATACAAACTGAGAAATTTTGTTCCCATCCATCTCCATCTTCTCCATTGCTGTCTCTCTATAATCAGTGTTTCTGTATGAA
>NW_012148230.1:1573643-1574985 GCF_000956105.1 Propithecus coquereli | reverse complement strand
TTTTCTAATGCTAATTTTGCCTATCCTGTACTTAGAATGATCAATGTCAAGAACTAGGTTGGTTATAGAATTTTAGCACTATTACATGGAAGATAGATAAGTTTTTAAGTGGAATGGCTTATTTAAAATATTTTGTTGTTACTGTTTATATGTGTAGAATAAAATCATTGGAAGGCAGTGCTGTGTGTCCCCACCTTGTGTCTTTCAGGGGAATAGAAAAAGTGGAATGTTCCAACTGTGTGAAATCAGTCATAGTCAGTCATGGTTGGGTTTGGCCTTGATTTTGGGTTGTGCTATAACTTATTTTTTAAATGAATATTTAATTTCCATGGTGATTTTTCAAATTGGAAAGTTAAAAGAGCTTTTAAGATATTAATGGCAATTATCCTATCATAAATATAATGGAGGTTAGGCAATTGTTTTCATAACCATCACTTGCTGGGCTTTTAATTTTGGATGCCATGGATGGGAATATTAAACATTTCACTGTTTGAAAGCATCATATTTATATCTTTACCTTGTATGCTATTAATTCTAAGTCTATCAAGCCTACCAAATTAGGCTAGTTTTCTGTTTCCTATTTATGGTTGCATACAGTACCAGAAATGCTTAATTAAATACAGTTTTGGTGAGGAAAAATCAAAGTATATTCCATATTTGAAAATACATACAAATAGTAAAAGATACTAAATGCCATTAATCTTTAAAACTAGTTTTTTCTTTTTGTCTAAAAATTTCAAGATTTTTATGTGCATTGGTTATTGAGGAAATTTTTTTCCTCTATATAAATTTTTTGACAGTATTAGATTATTTGAGATTTATTTAGCAATCAAAATAGAAATAATTACAAATGTATTAACATTTAGCACAGTGTAAGATATATAATAGGAGCTTAGTAAATACTTTTTGATTGGTATCTGTATGTATTACTGACTGCTTCAACAAAGCTGTAGCAAGGACGAAAACTGAATGTATAAGACATTAAGTTACTGGGTGTGTTATTGTTCTGTTATTGAGTATGATATGCTGGGTATAGCTCATTACTAATTTTTTAATGAACTTGTTGATTATTAATAATACAGGACATTTTCATTGTGTGCATGTTTTTTTTTGTTTCACTTCTATATCGGGAAACCTAATGTGCATTTGTTAGGAAGGAAAAATGTTTACAGTTTTTATAGCTGTCTATTAGTATATTATTTTATATTATGTACACATATTGAAATGTTTTGTAAACTGTTTCAGAAAAGTGATTTGGGGCCAAAACCATGTATAATTTTAACGTTACTTAATGATCCATTAAAGCTCTTATGTTGGGAAATGTGAATTCCAATAAAAACAG
>NW_012148230.1:1570757-1572023 GCF_000956105.1 Propithecus coquereli | reverse complement strand
GAAAGTCTTAATCTTTCTTAAGGGTAGAGCTTTATTGGATGTCATAATATATAATTTTCCATGAATCATAATACATCATGTTTAGATTATGCCTGTGTGGACCTCGTTCAAAGAGAATTCATTACTGAAGACTCTTCTTATGTAGATATCATGAGATAGCCACATTAGCAAGGTGCGTTTGTTTGCAGGGTAGTATTGCAGACACCAGGTATGTTTTGTCCCCATTTTAGGATGTTTAAAAATGAAGGCCATTTACTTACAGGGTTTATTGTATATATCAAAGATGATATTTCTTAACATTATCAATTTTGAAGTGTTTTATAGATTTATGTCATGTTAATTGGTCTTTAAATATTCTGTATAATTTAAATATTTGGAAAACATTAGATTTATACTCTAATTGAATTACTAAATGATGTAGGTTAGCAAGCTTAAATTCAGTTATTGTGTTTAGCAATTTTTTGGGTTTTAATGAAACTGACTGTGGTGCTGAGGTTAAATAAGCATATGGTTGATGCTTTGTTGCTTAAAGGATATTTTCGTTTTGCTTTTTGGCAAGGTTTATATTTTTGGAAGAAAATAAAAGCTCTCTTGATTTTACTGGAATAAGAAATAACATGGTAAAAGAAAGATATCACAGATTTGGTTAAAATTATGCAGGTTTGGGGTAATCTCTATAGTGTTTTAGCGTATTGACATGAAAATATTTCGAAATATACTATTTACACTATAATAAACACAATTCATTTACTGTAGTATTACTAAATTTATACATCCATTACATATCTTCATTTTATCATTCAAAAGCACAAAATACTAAGTTGTAAATGAGAGAATCTTTATAATTTTCCTAAGATACTTCTATTTTTAATAACAAACTCAGAAAAAACAAAGCTGAGAATAGGGTGCTCAAGTTTATTTTTTTTCCATCTTCTTTGGATTTCATAGATCTAGATATTAATAGATTCTAAAAAGATAAATAAGAATTCCTTTCTTTGTTGTGTTTTTATTATCTATTTACTTCAGTAATAAAGTGACCTAATTAATATATTATTCTCCTAAGTTTTGATTATTATTTCCTTACTTTGTAATGAGCTGCATTTTTGTAACCTTGTCAGTTCTAAAAATGATTTAATCTACCATTCATGATTGATTTTTAGAGAATAGTTTTCATAGTGAACATGATATATTATGTAGCATTTGTTATTTTTTTGTTCATAAAACTGTAAATAAAATGGAAAAACTTTTTTAAAATTTGGAAATAAG
>NW_012148230.1:1566776-1569359 GCF_000956105.1 Propithecus coquereli | reverse complement strand
AAGGCAATCTTTAAATCTGATACCAGCCTGTGATTTAATGCTTTTGCTATTATCTAACTCTTACAGAAATGTTAATGAGCAGAATGGTGTTTAGTTTAACTATTAAGGGCGTATTTTGCAGTTGTTGGCTTGCTATAAATTAATGACAGAACTAGGTTTGTTTTAATTCCTCCCTCACCAACACAGTGGTGTACTTCTATGCAGAAGGTAGTGATGAAATTAAATGGCCTTAAGCCTCTTCTTTTTGAAGATAACTTGGCCTGTTGCTTTCAAATTGATTACCTCATCTCCCAAAGGATGTGTATCCAGTCCGGATGCCCAAGGCTGGATGTAAATGTAAGTGGTAGGTAGACTTCTTCCAAAGAAGTTGTGATCCCAAGCACTTCTCTGAATAGAAGGGATTGTCTACCTCAGTATTGTTGGAGGGATCATTTATCAGGTACAAAGTTGAACTAGGTGAATCATTCTAATAACTTAGACTTGTCTACTTTATTCATCATCTCTTCTTGTAATTCTTTTATCCCTTCAATGGCTAAGAAGAGAAAAAGAACCAAAAGTGGAAGTTGGAAGGAGAAATAAAAGCTGCATGAACATTAGACAGTCAGATCTCTAGTAACTAAGATGTGACTATATGTGAATGTTTCCCTTCATTTAAAAATATGATGGAAATTATCAGAGTTTACAACTGATTAAATTTAAGTTTTATTTAATATGAGTAACTTGAGTCTGGCCTAAAAGTAGGAAGCCAAAGTCTCCACCATTAACTTATTATGGTGAAAGGGAAGAATAATATCTTTTAACTGTTGATGTGACTATGCGCTGACTTAGAAATTATCATTGTTGGAGCATTTTAGTCAGAGGGCCTGAAAAAAGGATACATTTGTGAATATGTTACATAGAATAATTAAGTTGGCCTACAGATAATGGAGTAAGAATCATCCCTTTGCATTTCCTTAAAAGTAGTGAAAAATTTATATAGTTATGTTTTTAAAGGTAGAAAAAAATTTACTATATTATTACCCTGCCTTTGAAGTAACAAATTCAGAATTAGAATTTTCCTTTAGTTTTAAGGTACTCAAGTGAAACTTAGGTTTATAAAAGTTCTTTGCTCATACTTTGGCATTTGGGCAGTGTCATAACGTGCGACTGCTTAAATAGAAGATATGTGTGAAATTACTCTCATCCTACTATTGGGGCTGCCTTCCAGCGATGGCTTCGACTGCTACAGTCAGGCAATCTGCTGCTCAGGATATGTAAGTTTAGAAAAAGGAGATTAATTTTTTTATAGGAAAAAAGGAAATTGCCTTCTACATGGAAATTAGAAGTATAGGTGGTTCATGAAATACAAATGATCAATGATCCAAGAGATGATTTTTTTCAAGTTGTGCTTTTTTTTTTTTTTTGGAATAGAAAGGGACTAGGAACACTTATTCTTTCTAGGAGTGTTTTATGTAATGGGTTCCTAATCTATTGTGTAATAGCCTTTTACATGAGCTATAAGGCTGATGGTATTATGAGATCTAACCACCTTTTATAAGAATGTTTCTGTAGAAAAATATCTTCTGAGCACTAGCTTAGGATTTCAAAAGGACACATGCCTGCCTTCTGATGGTAGCTTTAATGACCTGGACAGTGACTCAAGCGATGTGCTAGCTGGGGCCCCAGGAGTAGGAGTCAGGATCTGGAGAACAGGCTTTCTAGTTTGAAAGCCACAGGGACTGATTAGAACTCTTTGTTTGTAAATACCTAGGAAACACTCAGTATTTCCTGGCACTGGGCTTTCATCTCTGTTCTCTTCCATAGGTTCATTATTAGCCTCTTGTTATCATACACTCTTTTGTGACTAGGATTTCTTTCTTCTTCAGCTAACTCAAACACAAAATAATGTTAGCATTTCTTTCTCTTTTCCTGTCTTCAGAGCAAGTCTTTTGTGTTTTTTTAAGGTTTTTCAGAGAGCTTATATGAATCTAAATGGGGACTTAGAAGAGGAATAAAAAGACTCTTGGGGAAGACCCAGTCCCAGGAAAGATAACAGTGATGGATCTTTGGGAACCCGGAGACCAAAAATCATTTCCTTGGAGCCTATTTGGGGTAAAGGGCATGAAGAGAATTTGTGACAAAAGTATATAAGGAAAGGCTAGGTTGGTTGATTTTTCTGCAGTGGGAGCTGAAGGTAGAATGCAATAATTTCAGTGGTGTTCACCTTTCCCTCCTTTCCTGTTTCCCCTTCAGTCCCAAATTTAATTGTGTTGGTCCTGAATCACTCTCTTTTAGAAGCCATGGATGACAATGGCTAGAGTTACTTGAAGAAGTTTGATGACAGTTTAAGAGGTAATGCTGAAAGGAGATTCAATCTCAATTGGCAGCAGAAGATAGTAAAGGAAAATTATCTGTGGACTCTCAGTGGTGGGCTAGAGGCCATTCATATTCAGGACTTTATAAGTAAGGGACCCTTGCAAGTCACATACTACCTTTGTTTAAAATAAATTTAAATTCCAGACTATGATGCTAAGTAATGGTGGTCTAATATGGCAGTGAGAGAAGGGCCATGCAATAAAGTTGAACAAATTTCCTAACATACGT
>NW_012148230.1:1559170-1565521 GCF_000956105.1 Propithecus coquereli | reverse complement strand
AAGATGAAAATGACCCCTTTTTCTGTTTGTAAAAGTAATACATGTTGATTGGAACTTAAACAGTACAGAAAGGTGTTCTTTAAAGTGTACATTTTCAGAGTTCTCCTAACTACATAATCTAATGTTATTAATTTGGTCAGTTTCATTTCAGACTTGTTAATGCATATATGTAGAGGTATAATTGTACTTATTTCAATATTAAAATGTCTCCTTGTGTTTTATGTTATGCTTATTTAAACTGTCTCATATATATTACTCTGTCAGTAAATACAGATTATATTATTTTTAAAAGCCATTTTGTATTCCATTGTATTGATGTGCCATGGTCTGTGTGACTTATTAATTATTGTTGCATATTTAGGTTGTTTCTGATATTTCAGTATTATAAACCTCCCTGTAATAATTCCCTATTGTCATGCCTTGTTTTTCTGTTTTTTTTCTTTAACTCTCAGAATTATTTCCTGGGAATATATTCTAAAAGTGAAATTTTGAGGCCCAGAGGGTATTTGCTTTTAAAACTTGCTACCTATTGGCAGATTACCTTTCAGGATGAATGGTTGCATCAGTTTCTACTCTCATCCACAGTGTATATGGGTGCTCTTTTCCCCATGTCTACTCTAAATCATATGCTACCCATTTTTAATTCTTTAAAATCAGCAAACAATTATGTTTTTTTAAAAGTTAATGTTACCTGATTTATTTATTTTTCAAATGAAAACGGTTTTCTTATCAATTAAAGGTGAGAGATGGAGGGAGTGAAGGCCAAAGTTAATTCTGTTCTGCGTAGTAGCTGAGGTGTCACACTGCTCACTTAGATTCTCTTGGTAGTTAAGCAATTTTTTAGAGTGACCGTTTATATATAATCAATAAGGGAGTTTTCCTCCCAAATTAGAGTTAATATTTCTATCACAATTTCCATAAAGCAATGCTTGTTTTGACTACAGAATATACTAGCAGAAGTCAGGATTCTGAATAGTGTTAAGAAGGCAGACCTGGTTTGCATTTCTGTTCTACCACTTATAAGCTTTGTGATCTTGAACAAGTTATTTAACCCCTCTGAACCTCAGTTTTTCTAATATGTAAAATGGGAATAATATTTTCCTCATGGGATTGTTGTAATGAGATAATGTATAAATGTGTTTTGTATAGTGCCTATACATTCTAGACACTCAAAAAAAATGAAAACCACCATAATTTTTTATTCTTATTGTTCCTACTGCTGTTATTCTTATCACTACTAGCATTGTCATTTTTACTATTAATACCGTGATGTTCTTTCCCATTTCTTAATTTTAATTGGTAAAAAGTTAAGAAAAAAGAAAGCAAGGTAGTAAGAAATATCAATAGTCAGAATTTCCTTAGGTAGCTAGGGTGAAATTGGGAACAAGTTTGGTTTTCTGTTAATTTATAGGAACAAACAGAACTAAAAACCTGAATCTGTAAGGCAGTATTCATTGATCATTCGATATGTAAGAAATTTTGTGTCTATCATGTCTGTCAAATCTTATGTCTCCCATTACATACTACTTAAATCAAGTTGTTAATATTGTCCACCACATATACACATAGACAAAACTTAAAGCAACCTGGAGCTGCTTATAAAGATTCTGATGGTTAACCTTTTCTTTATTCCTTGAGTTTTTACAACAACATGTCTCAAAAACAGTTTTTGATTACAACAAAGATACTTTCATGGGTCAAGATGAAAGGTAATTTGTTATACAGGATATTTTGTCCAACAGAATTTGCTGTCAGCATATCAGCAGAATACCTTTGTAAAAAGATCATCTATCAGCAATGGAAATATGTATGTTACACAGAATCAGATATTGATAATGGTATACAATAAAACAAGATTTTACTTACTTAAACTGAGTTAACAACCTAGACTAGATAACTAAAAGTCACTCATTTAAATTTAAAGCTTTTTATTTTTTAAAGACAATCTTTCTAAAGTGTCTTCTTAAAGAGAATATGTATTAAGATAATATAATCTTTTCTTGATGACTCAAATTCATCACTATAAGGTACTGTGTTTTACACAGTGACACAGTGAGAGGGACAAGTGAGAGGTGTAAGGGTACATCATCTGATAGTGGTCCCAGACTATTACTTTCTGGTTTTCATGATTGATACTTAAAAATAATGTATACTATAAAAAAGAGAAAGTATAAGAACCAATAAATGGCAGGAATAATCATTAAAGTATTAATAAATAATTACCAGTGTCAATATCTAGAGATAACCCTTTGATTTTTTTATATATTCACAAGTGATAAAGAGAGAGACTATGAAGGTTCAAGCTCTTTTTATGTAAGACCTTCAAATTATACCCAGCTTGAAATACTAGACTCAGTGTTGTGTGGATTCCATGATGGAAGAATGGTAGGCCACATTCCTCATACTGAGAATGATAAAATTCTTGAAAAACCACACAGTGAAAGACCCCTTCAGTTAAAAGAAGATAACTTGTTCCCAGATAATTACAATGGTAGTTGACATTTGAACCCAACACTCTTCTAAGGACTTTACATATTTTGACTAGTTTAATTCTCACACTATATCTGTGAGATAGTTATTGGTATTATCTCCATTTTCTACATGAGGAAAGTAGAAGTACAGAGAGATGATCAGCTAGCAAATTTTAGGGCCAGCGTTACAATCTGGGCACTATGGTATCAAAACCCATATTAACCACTACTCTCTGTACTACCTCTATTGTAGCAAATTGTTGAATCTAATGTTGTTTTAGACTACAACATAGTAAAAGTTGCTCTTGTAGTCAGTCCTGTATCCTTTAGTGATTTATATGGGATGCATAACCACCAGTGTTTCTTTCTCATCCACTTCATAGCATCACAAATTAACTCTTTAGGCCTACTTGAGGAACTGGGAATTACCTTTTCCCCCATATATCTAAATACAGAATGATAATATCAATAAATGTACATTTTTTCAAGAAATATATAAAAATTTACCTTTAAAGTAAAAAGATCCCCTAAAATATGCAAATCTATCTATGTAAACAAGTATGGATAAGATTTAAAAATCCAAACATAACAGCCCTTGAATATTTGAAGTCTACTCAGATTACTACAGCAGTACCCTAGATCAGTATTATTCTGCAGGTAATGGCTCCAATAATGAGTTTTGAGATAAATTATGGGACCCAAACTGGCATTTTTTTTTTTGAAGCAATACACGCTATAGTGATAAATTACACAATAAGAATAAACAGTTTATGAAACTTTAGTTTCAGAGCTGGATATAAAATAGTTTGTCTGGAATGCTGGTACTTGAAGAAAGCAGGTTTAAAGAGATGGATGGATGTTTCTGTTGAGATTGGTCAAAGTAGCCTGAGGCTGGGCATGGTGGCTTACTCCTGTAATCCCAGCACTTTCGGAGGCTGAGGTGTAAGGACCATTTAAGGCCAGAAATTTGAGATCAGCCTGGGCAAAATAGTGAGACCCTGTCTCTAAAAAAGAAAAAAATTTAAAAGTTGGCTGGGTGTGGTGGAGCACACCTGTAATCCTAGCTACTCAGGAGGCTGAGGTGAGTGAATCACTGAAGCCCAGGAGTTCGAGGTTACAGTGAACTATGATTGTGCCACTGCACTCCAGCTTGGGGTACAGCATGAGACCCTGTATCTAAAATAACAACAACAAAATTTTTTTTAAAACACTGGCTTGAAAGGACTGCTAGAGTTCTGACTTCAGCTACTCCCTGTATGTTGAGATTGCTGAATCGTTCTCTTAGTCTTCTCTTTAGGTATAAACTTTTATTTTCAGTTCAAACTAAGCATGCCCCAAGCTCAATTGAACTGAACTCATAATCCTGTCTGCCTCTCTCTCTCAATGTATTTTTCTTCTGTGTTCCCATTCTTTGGTAAAACCCCTCAGTGATTTTTCCTTTCATACTGGATGGAAACCCCACATTCCTTAGCGTAGTTGACAATGTCCCTCTTGGCCTGACTTCTGCTTAGTGAGCTTCATTCCTACTGACTGCCCTTGTAAACCAGCTCTGTTAGCCAGATCCACTTGTGGCTTTCTGAACATGCCATTCATTCATACTAACTTTTTCCTGCTCGAAATTTCCCTTTCCCCTCTTTTCTACCAGGCTTATCTTTTAAGATTTGTTGAGTTATGACAACTTTATGAGGTAGGTTATCTCCTCATTTTTCAGATGGGGAAATTGAAGCTTGAAAATGTTTACGTTTCCCAAGAACTAGTCAGATTCCTCTTTGGGAATTAGAAATTGGGAAACTGAATCAGTTTCTAATAGAAAACTTTATTTATACAGTAGAGAATTGGTCTCTGATGGAAACGTTTTATTCTTATTTTATTGTAGAGAAGGGTCAGGAAGACGTCTCCCTTCCCACAATGGAGAGAAATAGTTTTTAATTCAGTACATATAAACTGAGATACGAGGTAACAGAAAAGGAATATTGACTGTGAGAAGTAGAAACACTAAATGAGGGAGAAAGAGTAAGAGTTCTCCTGGTGCCTCGGCCTTTTCATTCTTGTATTGATAATTGTAAGAGATTTCCTTTTTCTGGAGTTCATTTGAGTTGATTTTTGTTTTTGGCAACTCAAAGGGCAAAATTTAAGCAGATGTGCATATTTGTTTTTTTGGCTAATCTTAGCTTCCATTAAGTAGAGGAAATCTTCACTGAAAAGTGATTATATTCTACAAGGTTACTTAGGAATTTGATTGGAATTCAGAAAATATCCTATGAAAATAATTATGAGTGATAACTGTGATTTTTGCTTAGCTTATAAGAATTGGATACATCTGTTGGGTCGAACTACTGACTATTAAAATGAGATAATAGATAATACCATTGATATGATCACTAAAGTAAAATCAGTAATTCAAATTAAGATAAAATAGTTTGTCTGGAATGCTGGTACTTGAAGAAAGCAGATTTAAAGAAGTATAAAGTAGTAGATAAACATTTTCATGAAAATTTTGGCTGCTGCAAATTTATTTAAAACAACTTATCAAAAGTGCTTAATACCCATCCTAGGTTGTTTTGGATTTAAAAGTGTAATAAAATTAAAATGGGTGGAGATACATGTCTTTGGGCTGTGAAAAATACAATATTAGGAAGGAGGGAGCATAGTATATGATTCCCTTAACCGAAATTAAAAGCAGTATTTGAGGGGACCAAATTTCCTCTAGGTCAGTAGTTCTCAAATTCTGGTCTGTGGACCCTTATTCTCTTAAAAATTATTCAGAGTGTTATAGCTGTTTTAGAATTTGTCTAGCAGGTTTTCTGGTTTTCCATGAAAAAAAATTATTTGGAATACCTAAGTGCTGTTGGTTTATGTTGTTATGTCTGTTGGTATTTTTTGCATTTGAAATTAAAAATGAAGAATTTTGAATATACGAGCATATGTTTTATTAGTCATCAGAGTGATATTATCACAGGTCATGTAGTCTCAGAAAAATTCTGTATACTCATAAAATGAGAGTGGAAAAGGCAAATAATGTGGTAGTATTATTATTAAAGTAGTTTTGACCTTTGCCCAGGACAGGTACCAGGTGAGAATCCCTGAACCAAACTTTGAAAACTCTACCTATAGTTAAAATAATTCCACTTTAAAACTCTTTATTTTAAATGGGATAAGCCTTTAGTTGAAGTAAAAAAAATAGTCTTAAGAGTGCATATGTTTTGCGTGGTAGTTCAGCAAGCTCATCCCTCTTAAATGCAGAATTATTTTCCACAGTGAAAAAAGGGAGTTCGACTTTTCTTTATTTGCATTTAGGAAGAGCAAAATATGAAAAAGGGGAATGGTAGTATTGATTGTGTGTGGGGGGTGTGTGTGTGAGTGTGTGTTTTGGGGATAGTGATCTGTTTAAGGGGAATTGAATTGGGACTAGAAGGGTGTTCTAAGTGGTTCATCAAGTTAACATCTAATGATGGTAATATACTTATTTTGCTATTTGTTTTGAGCCATATGTTATGGTTTACCATATGTCTGTTATTTGAGCCCTGTACTTGGTAGTTTAAAGATCACAGTTAGTAGATGGACTGTATTTTAAAGAATTTTTATATATGAGAGAGTTTCATGATTTTTTTGAGCTTTAGAAAGAGTGTTTATATTAAGACTTAGGCATTTTATAGTGTTACTAACACTAGCTGGATTTGAACCAAGGGATTGAATGTAATGGTGAAGCTATATAATTTCGTATAAAATTGTTTTCTAAAAATGGTAGTATTTACAGCTTTATGTGTTAGATACCTCTATTTAGGTAGTGAATGTAAATCACCTTTTTGTATGTTGAATTACATGTGTGTTATTTGTGACATACTTGGGCTAAAAAATTCTATGGCTTTTTTTATAAAAT
>NW_012148230.1:1554543-1556860 GCF_000956105.1 Propithecus coquereli | reverse complement strand
GATATTCATTTTATTTTACTATGACTTTAATTATAAACCATTTTGAATCATCAATTATTTTGTGACTAGCAGAACTGTACTCTTTTACATATAAAACAATTCCATATAGACCATTATTATATGTCAAAGTAATAAAAATAGAGTCAGAAAGATAGATCTTTATTCTTTACTTTCTCTTTGTTGCCTTTTTTTGGTAGATGCATAAAAGAACCTAAGTGAGTTATTTCATACTAATGAATAATTTTTAAGTCTAGGAGCTGCCCTCTAGGTTTTCTCAAACTGCTACCATAGCAGAATAAACTAAACAAAACTACATAGAATGAACACATTTCTTTTGTGTATATAAAACATTGTTAAACTGTACAGTAAAAAAAATCTCCACATGGAGATAATTAAGTAATATAAAAGAAAGATCTTTTATAATCATTAATTTTTAGCAGCTGTCTAGATAATACTATAGATAATTTGATCCATGCATTTTGTTAAAACTATTATGTTTCTTTTTGGAAATATTTGTTGTACAATTCCAAAAATTGAACATGTAAAAAAATCATAAATTTATTTGTCACTAAATTGGGCCACTTTGAACAAGTACAGTAGAGTGGAAAGAGTTTGAGTTTGTATCTGTATAAAGAATCTTCCATTTTAGATCTTTGACATAGTTGAATGTTAAAGAATATGTATTTTTTTCCTTGCTGCTGTATTTTTTCAATGAAATAAAAGGAATTCTTTACTATCAATGAGTGAAACTTTTGAAAATTATTTTAGTTTTTAAGTTCCTAAAAATTTTTGAGTCAGAGATGTAAATATTAAATTCACTATAATCATTAGCATAGCCAGTGATTATTTTTAAATGTTTTAAAAAATCTCAAATGAGATGCTAGTACATGGCCATCTACTTCTGGTTTCAAAAATTATGGAGTATATAAACTAGAAATTGTAATCAGAATTCTCTGTAAGAATGGACACATTCCTTTTAAACTTTAAGAAATTAATTTTCTGAAACTGAAATGTAGGATCTAGATTTGGACATTTAGGTTCATTTACCCATTGTTTTAGATGTTCTGGGAAGAAATATCTAATGATTTTTCCATGACATCTACCCTTTTTTTCAGATTCTCGACTGACATTTTATCGTGTTATTGTGTCCACGCTATTTAGTTTCTCCTGGAGCCTTCCGAGTTTCACATGCACTGCTTCAATCAGCTCCTGCAGAGCGGATAACTTACCTAGGGACCCAGGCCTTACTGGACAAGCAGGCAATCATGAACAGGGACAGACTGGCCTTGTTTTTTTTTCGTTGTTTTTCTTTTTTTTAATTTTGATTTTTCTATTTTTTGCATTTCAAAGTATAGGTATTCACTGGAGCAATTTGTTAGAAAGGAAAAGCCAGTGAATTTTTCCAGAAATGTGTATCTTTATCTAAAATAGAAGGATTATATAGAAACGAGCCTACTTGTGGTCTGTTCGTTCCTTATTCAATAACTTTTACATTGTAACTTAAGCATTTTTCTGTCTTTATAAACTAGTGTGTGTTTTTTTGCTAGTACATATGAAAAAGCAGTTTGAAAACTGTTCTGTGTATATACAAAATATACCTTAATGGTATCTTAGGGAGGGTGGTGGGAGGGCAGTGGGGACCTCAGGTTTTAGTAAGGAAGTAAAAGAGAGGGATTCACCTAAGGAACTTTAAAACTAGGTGCAAATTGGGAGTTTGTCCATTACATCATAAAGGTCCAACTCTTAGTTTAAAAGAAAAAGAAGATTTTGGTAAAATCCTGACTAAGTGATTATAACAATTTTAAAGAATTTAAAAAACTGTTACAAAACAGATTGTGCTTTAGAATAGCAACAAAAATTTGAGGCTACTTTTTTAGATGTGTACTCATGTTAAAATTAGATGTCAATATTGGCAGTTTGGTAGCAGAGGGAGGCGATAGAGGAAAAAGTGTTATACTCTCCTATTTTAATTAAATATCGATACTATATAAAACTTAATTTTTTAATTGTATTATCATTTAAATCTATGTGCTAGAATCTCACTGTGGATATGGAAGAAAAGACTCATTTTATAAACTGTAAGAGTAAATATATTTTAAATGCTGAAGTGTTAGGTTTTTATTTTTTTTGTTTTATTTTGAAAACAGGTAAAAACTAAATTAGGCTTTTGATTAATGGTTAAGAACAGTGAATAAATGGTGAACATGGGTCTAAAACAAACAAATAGAATGAATTAGGAATTGTAAGACTTTGATACTTTTATTTAATATTCTGTCTGAGGAAGATAGTTACTGTATCAAGGAATTAACTGTGTTTT
>NW_012148230.1:1553268-1554493 GCF_000956105.1 Propithecus coquereli | reverse complement strand
ACTATTGATGACTTTATATGCACATAGAAATAATCATTATACCATCTTTGTCTTTATTTTAGTATAAACTTTGTTTTTCCTTGGATGTGTCAATTTAGTTACATTGGATGACATTTTTATTTTTAGATAAATTAGCCTTGACCAACTACTTTATTGATTGGTCCAAATTTGTGGCATGTTTTTCAGAAAGACATATGATGGGGTTGGCGCACAGAAATGTCATATTCCAATCACGACATGAGAAATGGTTGGATTGCCTGTCCTACTAGGAGGTATTCTTAAAATTAGTTATCATGTTATATTATATCAATACATATATCTCCCATTAAGAATGAGACTTACCTGGATTTTGTCATTGTCAGAGTTAAAAATTTATGATAGGCATTTATAGGCATGATAGGCATTTATAAAAGTTATAGAAATTATTCTAGGAATTAATGTGCTAAATTTTTTTGGATTCCAAATTTTTGATTGTTCTCCTAAATAGAAAAGTCATGTCTCTTAGTGGATAATTATTAACATACACCATTTATATCAATAGTTGATACACATTTTCCAGGAATAATGGTGTTTTATTACTTACATTCCATCTAAGAGTAAGTGTTATTTCTCCAGTGTTTGTCATTTTTCTTGAGATTAGGCCTATAATACTGCAATTTAAAACCAAACCAAACCAAACCAAACAAAAAAAACTCACCTCAATTCATTTGTGTTGCATTCAAATAGTAGTTAACATAATATTTAAATTTTTGTCCATTAGGAATGTAGCTTCCAGTACTGCACAGGAAAAGATGTAAGAATCTTGCAGCTGTTGTAAGATAAGCTGTTGTAAATGTGTGCTAAAAGAAATTTAGTAAAATTACTGGCTTAAAATTGTTTTGGAATTCAAACAATGCCAACAGTTCTCCATGAAAAAATGACTTGCGTTGTGTTTAAAACTTCTTTTTCATTAATGTGCATTTTAAAGCTCTCAAAGTCATCTTAGATTTATCACTTAATTCATCTGTATGTATATCTCCCCTCTGTTTTAAGATAAGGTAACAGAAAACTAAGCACCAAAGGTCACAGAAGTAATGTCATGAGAATAACAGAATTCAGAGATCTCTGAGTTTTTTTGTATGTGCTTTTTCTTAAATTCAGTAGACACAAAAAACGCAGGAAAAAAGCTATAATGGAAATGCTATAGTGCTCACTCCATGAATCAATTTGATTTTATAAAATGAAG
>NW_012148230.1:1549555-1550662 GCF_000956105.1 Propithecus coquereli | reverse complement strand
TAAGCCCACTTGGATATTAGTGACAGTTCAGGAATGAAATCATTTTAGCATAATTTCATCTTATTCATTCCAATAAGAAGTAACAGTATTGCTGTTAGAGTAAGCTTACATTTAGAATTCAGTCAGACAGTTGGGTCACATGCCGTTTTTATAAGTGGAGAATATGATGCTATATAAAAAACTGGATTTTTGAAAATAGATGGATTCCGATTTAGCTGAATTTCTCAGTGTTTTTTTTAAACTGTCTTTCTACCGAAGGGTTAGACTGTTAAATGCTTACTCAGATAGTAAGAATTCTAAAGCATGAGTTAAGTTGGAATAAAATGACTTAAAATTAATTATTTCTTAATTTGTTATGAGGACTGGGACAGTTTTTTGAGGTTAATTTCTGAGCTGCTTAATATTTTTTATAGTACTGAATATTAATTTTTAAAGCTGTGTTTCAGCAACATTTAAAAAACAGTTTTAGCAATTTTCTTTAGGTGAATGATAACATCAGTTTCAAAATTCTTTTGGAAGGTAGCCAAAATTATTTCCCTCTGCACAGAGGACACAGTTAGTGTGATGTTTATGCATAGGGTTTTCTGATGTTTGATTCTTTAAATTGCCACATAGTCTGAAAATCATTTCATTATACTGAAAATCCTTTGGGGATATTTATTTTCTTTATAAATGGAGATTGAGCACCACCTGTTGGTCAATCCAAAGTATTTTTGTGATTTCAGCAAAAATTGTTATTGTTGTTAAACGATTATATTCCTTAATTACTGAGGTCCTATATATTATATAATTCTGTCACAATATGAATTTATGTCTAAAAACTGTACTTCTTACAAAATTTACCAGAATGCCTTTATTTTGTAGATTATAACATGATTTGCCTTTATCACCTTTAGCATTTAAGTTTTCCTAACTTTGCCATTTACTACTGAACTGTAAGTTATCCTTTGAAGAAGGTGAATTGCCCTAATCCTGTGTTAAGAATTTATGGAGTTATTAAAGGAGATTATTTGCCGTATGTGGAGATTATCAAATTGAGGAAGAATAGTTAGGCGATTCTTCTGTTATTATCTATGCATTACCTGAATGATACTAGATTTAATTTTT
>NW_012148230.1:1546951-1548222 GCF_000956105.1 Propithecus coquereli | reverse complement strand
GAAAGTAACTGATTTTTTATATAAAAGTCAAGATTTGTATCAGCTCTATTAGTTTGTTTCAAATTATGAATCATATCCTGATTCCCCTTGACTCTTGTGTTGCATTTTCCTTTATCCATTTAGTGCCATCAATTTTTCTTAGTGTCTAAGCCATAAACTTGAGACTCAGCATTGATTCTCCCCCGTCTTTCATCTTTCCTCTGAAAATTCCATTTCTAGGCTTTGGAAATGACTGTTTATTCTTTTTCCTCTCCTCACTACTCTCCTACTTCAGTCTTCCTCATCTCTCTGACTATTCCAGAGAACTTCCTAACTAATGTTATTGTTTCCATCTCTTTCTTATTCAACCATATCCGCAATAGTAATGAATGTTTTTTTGGTTTTTGTTTTATTTCTTCTACTAAAACACTTGACGGGTCATAGTAAAGATTCTCCTTTGGCTCTTGATTTTCTGCTACACAAATCAAATCTAAATTCTTTAGGATGGCACTTTCTGGGACCTTACAGTCTGGTTCCAATCAACCTTATTAGCCTTACTTTTTCCCTTCCCCTTACCAGACTTTGAGACCTGAGGCACAGGCCAAATGTCTTCTCCTTTGTGAGGAGTTACTTTAAGAATTAATTATACTGGTTTGGGCTCTACTAGCAATTGGATTGTATTATTGGAAGGTCTCGTTACTAGAAGGGTTGTTGATTATACATATATAGATATTTGTGAACTCTTTGAAAAGAGTAATTCTATGAATTTTTGTCATTCTTTGTTTGATCTGTGAATTCCAAGTCCCAAGGATAATCTTTGTAATGCAAGAGGCTATATAACTTACGGTAAAGAGCATGGACTCTGGAGCAAGACTGCCTGGGTTCAACTCTCAGTTCTTCTACTTTGTCTCCTTGAGTAATTTACTTAATTCCTCATTTCTTCAGTTTTCCTTTCAGTAAAATGGGGGTTATAATAGTACCTACTTCATAGGATTATTGTGAGGATTAAATGGTTGCTATATGTAATGTGCTTAGAACAGTGCCTGGTACATAGTTAATGCTCAACAAATGTTATTTTTAATATTTTAGAAATAAAATTAAAGCAAACAATTTAATATTTCAAAATTTGGAAAGGTACACAATAGAATGAATTAGGAATTGTAAGACTTTGATACTTTTATTTAATATTCTGTCTGAGGAAGATAGTTACTGTATCAAGGAATTAACTGTGTTTTGTGTTTGTCAAGAACTTTACTATTACAAAAAATTCACTTATGTTTAGATTTTAGTTT
>NW_012148230.1:1519098-1546796 GCF_000956105.1 Propithecus coquereli | reverse complement strand
TTTAAATAGCTATTAACCAAATGTGGGGTTTTTTTGAAATGCAGAGACATACTACTGTTAAGAACTTAAAATATGCAAGAAATTGGTACCTTATCTTTATAAGTAGACTTTTAATTTCAAAATGAAGACCTAGCGTAAGCATTGTTTAAACAGATGGGCTGAATGTAGTGATGTCAGTAGGCATCTGTAAAGGACAACGGCGGGATATCTGAAGTAAGTCATCCTGTAACAAGGCTGACTGTGGAAATAGACTTGCTTATGACTGACAGTGTCTTAGATTAGTTTTTTTCTTTTTTTACTGTTTCCCTTCTTTATTGGCTAGATGAATTTTCTCATCACTTCTAGCCAAGTTTGAAGTAAAGATTTTCCTAATTTGCTTCCTGATTTGGAGGGAGGATATGGATGAGTACATAAGGAAATGTCAGCGGAGTGGGGGGAGAGAGAGAGAGACAGAGGGAGAGAAAGATTTGATTTCTTAGTTTGAGATTTTTATTCACCATTTGGCATCGTAAGATGAAGGTTAAAAGCCTCCATTAGGATATATGCTCCTGAACCTAGACAGTTCTCCTCAAAAATTCATAAAAATATTAATAATGAATGAGAATCACTGAGTAATGTTAATATTAGCTTAGATTATAAAACAGAAAGATTTTTGTGTAGACTCCTATTTTTTTAGGAGCCTATAGCTTGTAGGAATTATAAAAAATACATACTTCAGACTATAGAGTAAAAGAAAATTTGATTCTTTTTTGGGTTGGATTCTATATTTTGCACACTAATATCAGTAAGTATATACATATTATATAACTTTTAAAAAATCATTGATATGTATTGTTTTCTGTGACTGAATGCTTACGTTAGAAATAAATATAGATTTGACAATCTGTGTTTAATATTTTGTTTGCCTGAATCTTTTTCTGTTAATGATTGAAATACATTACTCCTGAGTTTAATGGGTTGGATTTTGTCCTTTAAGCATTGGGGATCTCCTGAGTAAGATCCTTACTTTGATAGTGTTTTTAAATAATTTATGGTACACTTATTAACTTAACTGCAAATGAATTTCTGTTTACTGTTTATGTTGTTTCATCTTTTAATTATAAAATATACCATGATTTGGTAAACAAGTCTGATTTATTTGGGGAAGTTAATCAAACATTCAAAGATGAATGTGGTCTTTATTTCAGATTTAAAATTTTAAAGTAAAATTTTTTGTTTTGAAAATTGTATGTGATTTCTTAAAAGTTCCATGTGTAACATCAAGTAGAGACTTCAAGCTTAGGGAAATTATAAAGGAAACATAGAAGTATTCCCATATTATTTTCCAGGAACAAAATTGTGCTTATCCCCATATTTGAAAGTATCTTTTAATTATGGGATTCATAATTTTCATACTTTGTTTTCAATTAGAAAGTTTTTAGTAGTTTCTTAAGTGATTATGCCACTTAAAATTAGTGTAAAATTTTTAAATTTTATATATAACTCATTAAGATAACAATATTTCACTTTTTAATGAAAATCATCCTTATAAACTGTAATGATTCCTATCAAGAAATATTTCAATTTTAAAGTGTCAGCAATAGCCATATTTTCAGATCAATAAGAAATTAATACCAATATACTGTGTTTATTAAACAAGTATTTTTCCAGTGTCTATAAATCCTGACACTATGCTAAGTCTGGATGTTTCTCAATGAAATATTATTTAGGAGGAAAAAGATATTCCTAAAGAATTAAAATGAAATGTTCTAAGTGCTGTGTGATAAGCCATGATTCAAAAGAAATGTAGAGCATTGCTCAGTTTTCTTGGGGATTCAGAGATGGTTTTTGTGAGGCGATGATACCTCAGCTAATTTATCAAGAATTGAAAAATGTGTCCAGGTAGATAATAGAAAATAAGGAAGGGATTTTAGGTTGAGGGAACAGTATATGCAAAGGTCTTAGAGGCATTTAAAGAGCAAGATCAGGAAAAGGGGACTATGGACCATGAGGCTAACTGGAGATGTAGACTATAAAAGTTTTTTGGGTATTATGCTGAGAAACTCGAATTTTATCCTTTAAGCATTGGGGAGGCATTAAAGAATTTTCAACAGGAGAGTAACATGTACCCATTTACACTATTGGAAGATCATTCTGGTCATTATATGGAGGATGAGGGTAGAAAGACCAATTAAAAGAATTGTTGAAATAGTACAAGAAAGAAATGATGACCACCTGAACTGATGCTGTGGTAATGAGGGTAGAGAGAGAGGGTATTAAGGTAGTACAGTCAGCCGGCGCAGGTCTTGGATATTGGGGTTCAGAATGTCTTTACAGTACTCAAGACCAAATTCTAACTTTCCCTCTTGAGCTGCTACTCACTGACATTGGGACTGATGGAAAGAGGACATAGTTTTGCAAGTGAGGTGGACTTCAGTAGTAAACATGTTTCATTTGAGATGTCAGAGAACACTTGCATAGGAATGTCCAAGTAGGCAGTTGGGTGTCCAAATGTCTGGAGCCCAGAAGATAGAGATTTGAAAGTTAGCATACTGGTCTCAAACTCACTTCATCGATTTTGTTCTTTAATTTGTTAATGGCCCTTTAGAGAAGGGTAAAGTAATGAGATAAAGGAGAATTTAGAACTTAGGTTAGAGAAATTTTGGAATAATAAATGTCTGTGTATAGTCTATTTCACACTTTAAGGAGGCTGTCTGGGATGCATTTCTACTGCCAGTAAATTTCAGTTCTCTGCCACCAGCTGTCCTGTGATCAGTGAAGTTGTCTTAAGGAAAAGGAGAGCAGATGATAACCTGGCTGTATCTGGATACTTACAAACTTAGGGATGTGGTTTTCTGTTGCATGTGTTTGATGTTTTTCTCTGTTGGTATGGGCAATTGAGAGTTGATAGAATATAATCACTAAAGTGGATGAGAATAATTGTTTTGATATCATTACCACTCATATCATTTAAGGTTACACAAATGGGATAGTCCAATATTTAATAATCCAACATTTCATATGTATCATATAAGATTAGACATGAGTATGGGTTTTAGATGCTGTGTTCTTTCTAGGACAATTTAAATCAGTTCTTTAATTGTCTTAACTAAAATTGCATATGTGTTATGAACATTTTTTTGTGTAGTTTTAGTATTCTATAGATCATGGAAATGTTTTTATTAATTTTTAAATTGTGATACATATCAACATACAGAAAAGCAAGATTAAATATATTAACGTTAATTGTATCACCATTTACAGTTGAGATTGCTGAATATGCCATCAGTTTACAGATTGTAATTCAAACACCATTTGAAATAACAACCCCCAAAGTAAAGTATCAAGGAGTAAACCCAACATAGGATGTGCAAGACCTTTATGGAAAAAAATTATACAATTTCGTGGAAGGACATAAGATCTAAATAAATGGAGAGAGGTGCTACATTTTTGGATGTGAAAACATAATAACAATTCTCCCAAAATTAATCCAGTAAGTTCAAAACAACTTCAACAAAATCCTACCTAATATTTTTTTTACAACATTTGACAATCTGATTTAAAATTGACATGGAAAAGTAAGGCCAAGAAGAGCTACATAATTTTGAAGAACACTGAGGGTAAATTCATCTGACCAAATACCAAGATTACCATAAAGCAACAGTAAATTAAACTAATGTGATAATGGCACAGAGGGTAGAAAAATAACTAATGAGAGAGTACGCCTTTCCACCCTTGCTTCCTAACTCCTCTTTGTGTGCAATTACGTGCCAGCCAACCTGAGCTGTATGTGCCAACATTCACGCCTCTGTATTTTTAGTAATTCTCTTTATCCCTGTGGGCTGTACTTCACTGCATCTAAGATGTGATTAATTTATGTACCACTAAGAAAAAATGTTGCCAATTAAATTGACACAGCATCCTTGCCAGATATACCTTGTTTCAAAGATGTTAAGACATGAAAATATTTGTTTTAGGATGTATGGAACATGGTATTTAAAATGCCAGTATCTCCACAAAAACTATTCCCTGGTTTCTCTTATCTAAAAGTGAATTCTCACTTTGAATTTGTATAGCATTTGTATCTTTTTGTGAAAGTTTTACAGAGTAACACCCACATGTACAAAGGCTTTCCCCTGAATTTTCCCTTTCTGAAGATATCTTCTACAATAATTCTAATAGGGCCAAGAGTTACCAAATATTGAGCATCAACTGTATGTTATATGATAGTTGCTTTAAGGATGTTATCTTGACCCTTAGGCAACACTGCAAGGCAATTTCTATTATTCAGAATTTTGCATAGCAAACTGGAGGTTGGAGTTTAAGAAATTTTCCCTAAAACACAATTGCAGGATTGGAATCCCAGACTGCCTGACTTCAAAGCCATGACATATGTATCACACTGCATTTGCTTGCCTCTCTGCTTCCCTTTTCTGATTTCAGTAAGCTATTTGAGCATAGAAAGTATGCATTTTGCATGTTTATAGTCTACATACTTTTTTTAAACAGGGTCTCAATCTGTCACCCAAGCTGGGGCACAGTGGCATGATCATAGCTCACTGTAATCTGGAACTCCGGGGCTCAAGTGATCCTCTCACCTCAGCCTCCAGAGTAGCTAGGACTACAGGTGCATACCACCATGTCTGACTAATTTTTTAAAATTTTTTTTTTGTAGAGACAAGATCTTACTATGTTGCCCAGGATGGTCACAAACTCCTGGTTCCAAGCGATCATCCTGCCTTGGCCTCCCAAAGTTCTGGGATTGCTGATGTGAGCTACCATGCCTGGCTCCCTGCATATCGTCTTATATTATTCCTTGAAACATAATGAGTGGCCAATATATGTTGAAGGAATAAAAGTAGAGGAGGAGGTCGGGTCACCTCTTCAAACTGATAATTCTTTATGTATCTGTCCATTGTTTATTTGTGTGTGAGATCAGCACAGAGCAGACATAACTGAGGCTGAGCTATTCTTTGGATACCAACTAATAGATCAAAGAATAGATGCAACTTTCTAATTCAAGGAACTTTTTAACATTTTTTTAAAAAGTTTTTGAATTACATTTATACTTTCATTATAGAAAAGTTGGAAGGTGAAGAAAAAATGGATAATAACACACATTATCAGTGTATACTATGAACCAGGTACTTTATGTGCATTATATTATTTAATCCACAAGATAGCACAATCATATAGATATTATCATTATCCCTATTTTGCATATGAGAAAACTGAGGCTAAGGGCTGGTAAGTCATTTGCCCATGGTATTGTTACTAGTAAGTAGAGGAGTTCCAGTTTGCCTAACTTCAAAGTCTACACATTTCCCTCTTTTTGCTTTGGTTTTGTTTTTAAACTTGGTATTAATGATATCAGTAGTGAATTTAACATTCTGCAATTTCCTTTTTTGCCCAACATTCTTATTGAGATATTATCAGTGTTGATTCATATAGCTCTACTTCATTCAAGTAGTTTTAAATTTTTATCAAAGTAGTAAGTGTACATAGTTTAATAAGTCAGTTTGTTAGGCTTAAAGTGTAAGATTGGATCTCTCTCTCTTCATTCCTTAGTCTTCTTCTCAGAGACAATTGCTTTCAACTTTTTGTTGTTGTTTTTCCTCTTTTATTTACCTCTGTATTCCCCCACCCAAATTTCATGCTACCATTTACCGACTTTTCAGTTTTAATTACGTAGTGCCTTTCTACTATGAATGAAAATGATTTACCATTTTTCCTCCCTTCTCCCCACCATTTTCCATTTTACTTTTTTTTCCTCTTCCCATCCTTTCAATATTTATGTCACAGTATTGTGACTATGTGAATACTGACAACAGAGCTCTGTAATGTGCTATGTTCAAGTTTTCCTCCCTCGTGTAACTTGTTTTTATTTACAGGAATACTTTGTTTTATTGTGCTTCACTTTATTGCACTTCACAGATACTGTGTTTTTTACAAGTTGAAGGTGTGTGGCAACCCTGCATCAAGCACGTGTATTGGTGCCATTTTTCTAACAGCATGTACTTGTTTCATGTCTCTGAGTCACATTTTGGTAATTCTTGTGATATTTCAAACATTTTCGTTATAATTGTATCTGTTATGGTGATCTATGATTGGTGATTTTGATGTTGTTATCATAATTGCTTTGGGGCATCACAAATTGTACCCATATGACAGCAGACTTAATTGATAAATGTTGTATGTGTTCTGTCTGCTCCACTGACCAGCCATATCTTCCTCTCCTTGAGCCTCCCTATTCCCAGAGACACAACGATATTGAAATTAGGCCAATTAATAACCCTGCAATGGCCTTTAAGTGTTCAAGTGAAAGGAAGGGTCCTATGTTTCTTACTTTAAATCAACAGCTACAAATGGCTAAGCTTAGTAAGGAAAGCATATTGAAAGCTGAGATAGGACGAAAGCTAGGCCTCTTCCACCAGTCAGTTAGCTAAGTTGTGAGTGCAAAGGAAAAGTTCTTGAAGGAGATTGAAAGTGCTACTCTGGTGAACACGTGAATGATAAAGCAAAACAGCCTTATTGCTGATATGGAGAAAGTTTTAGTGGTCTGGATAGAAGATCAAGTCAGCCACAACATTCCCTGAAGCCAAAACCTAATCCAGAGCAAGGACTCAGCCTTCTTCAGTTCTCTGAAGGCTAAGAGAGGTGAGGAAGCTGTAGAAGAAAAGTTGGAAGCTAGCAGAGGTTGGTTTATGAAGTTTAAGGAAAGAAGCTGTTTTCATAATATAACAGTGCAAGGTGAAGCAGCAAGTGCTAATGTAGAAGCTGCATCAAGTTATCCAGAAGATTTAACTAAGAGAATTGAAGAAGGTGGCTATACTAAACAACGGATTTTCAATGTAGACAAAACAGCTTTCTGCTGGAAGAAGATGCCATCTAGAAGTTTCATAAGCAGAGTGGAGAAGTCAATGCCTGGCTTCAAAGGACAGGCTGACTCTCTTGTTAAGGGCCAATGCAGCTGGTAACTTTAAGTTGTAAGCCAGTGCTTAATTACCATTCTGAAAATCCTGGGCCCTTGCGAATTATGTTAAATCTATTCTGTCTGTGCTCTAGAAATGGTACAACAAAGCTTGGGTGACAGCACATCTATTGACAGCATGGTTTCCTGAATATTTTTAAGCCCATTGTTGAGACCAACTGCACAGAAAAAAAAAGATTCCTTCCAGAATATTACTGCTCATTGACTGTACCTAATCACCCAAGAACTCTGGTGGAGATGTACTGGGAGATAATGTTGTTTTCATGCCTCTAACACAACATCCATTCTGCAGTCTGAATCAAGGAGTAGTTTTGATTTTCAAGTCGTTATTTAAGACATACATTTCATAAGGCTACAGCTGCCATAGAGTGATTCCTGTGATGGATTTGGTCAAAGCAAATTGCAAATCTTCTGGAAAGGATTCACCATTCTAGATGCCATTAAGAACATCTGTGATTCATGGGAGGAGGTCAAAATATCAACATTAACAGGAGTTTGGAAGAAGTTGATTCCAGCTCTTATAGATGACTTTGAGGAGCTCAAGATTTCAGTGGAAGAAGTAGCTGCAGATATAGTAGAAATAGCAAGAGAGCTATTAATAGAATTAGAATGAGAGCCTGAAGATGTGACTGAATTGCTGCTATCTCATGATAAAACTTGAATGGATGAGGAATTGCTTCTTATAGTTAAGCAAAGAAAAAGGTTTCTTGAGATGGAATCTACTCCTGGTGAAGATGCTGTAAACATTATTGAAATGACAACAAAGGGTTTAGAATATGATGTAAACATAGTTGATAAAGCAGTGGCAGGGTTTGAGAAGATTGACTCCAATTTTGAAAGAAATTCTGTAGCTAAAAGGCTATTAAACAGCATTGCATGCTACAGAGAAATCTTTCATAAAAGGAAGAGTCAATCGATGTGGCAAACTTCATTATTTTAAGAAATTGCCACAGCTACCCTAACCTTTAGCAACCACCACCCTTATCAGTCAGCAGCCATAACATCGAGTCCAGACCTTCCACCAGCAAAAAGATTACAACTTGCTGAAGGCTCAGATGATTGTTAGCATTTTTTAGCAATATAGTATTTTTTAATTAAGGTATGTACATTGTTTCTTAGACATGATGCTGTTACACGCTTAACGAATTGCAGGATAGTGTAAACATTTATATGCACTGGGACACAAAAGATTTGTATGACTGACTTTATTGTTCACTTTATTGCATTGGTCTGAAACTGAACCTGCAATATGTCTGAAGTATGCCTGTATTTTTAGGGGGAATTAATACCTTCCTTCCATTTGCTTAGTTTTCTTTGTACCAGTTACTAATTCTTATTTTCAACTCTGACAGAACTCTAAACTGTTTTCAATATAATCAAACTGATAACATAATAAGTCTTTTTTTTTTTTTTTCTTAGAGACATTCCTCTTGGAACCTTCAGTGTTCCTGCTTCAATTTAGGTTTCTTTTGTCTCTTTTCTGTGTTAGGTTCCTGTCTTTCTTGGTTTCTGTATTTTCCTCTTACTTGTTTTACCTCTTCAATTTTAATTTCTCAAGTAGTTTCTTGAGAAAGAATGCATGGAGGTTACATTTTTTTCCCCAGTAAGTTTAATCTCAAGTGATAAGTTCATATGAAGTTAATTCTTCTCTAAATCAAATAAAGTCTGATTTTTTTTTTCCTTTAATGCCATTAGTAGAAACAAATTGTTTCTTCTCATTCAGTAGTTAAGTAGTTTGGGATGAAAATATGGTGAACTGCTAGCTTGTTGAAAAATTTCCCCTCCAGTTCAGTACTGTCAAAGATTGCCAGGTTAGTTGAGTTTAATAAATGATAAAACACGTGCATATTTAGAGAAGGCTTAGTTAATATAACTCCTTATATAAAAGAGGCAATGTCAATTGTAAAAGAGTGTCATGACTCTGTTTTCGTTGATATAATGGCATTTTAAGTAATTCTTGGTTTAAATGAAAGCATCTAAATTGTAGTGTTTAGAGACAATTATAATCTTATTCTCACATAAGGTGTCTAAGGTACAATCTAAATATAGATTAAATGAAAAAAATGTCTTCTACTTGCCTATGGAAAAAAATTAACCAGCGTGTACATGTAGGCTTATGTTTTATGGTTCTTAAGTGGAAATTTTCTGTTTCTGACACTGTAGAGAAGCCTTTTTACATAAATAACTTCCCATAAATCATTTCTAAGGGCCTGCATAATAATTTTTTTTTCTTGAGCAATCTGCAAATGACATCTCAGTCATTAACTACTTTAGGATAAAAGCATTTTGCTAACATTGAGCTTCACTCAAAATTCTTAACTTGTTTAGATTGGCATATATTGTTTATAGTATTATATTCTACTTATTATTTTTTTTCTCTCCTTAGTAAGAAATTTTACTGCTAGTTAGCTTGTCAGAGATCATTATAAATAAGGGGATAAAAATCCTGGTGGTAGATGGCAGTGTTTTCTACTGAGCATTATTGATCCATAAAGACTTACAATATATTATTCTAAGGTTGTCATTGCTAGAAAAGACTGAATAAGGATTAAGAAACTGTGTTGACAGAAGTCATCATTTTAATGACAGGCAATTTAGTTTGAGGTAACTGAAGCAAGGAAAAATGCAATCAATCATCACAGCAAGAATTTTCACAAATGTTTACCAGTCTATAATGAATGTTTTGTAGATCATCAAGGTCATTTGATAGCTTCTCTGAAAGTAATGTTTTCATATTCTAACAAAGCAATGCAAGTATTTAAAATAAACTGTCCATTTCTTAAAGTTCGGTGATAAAATGCAGCAGTAAAATGTAAAGGATTAAAAAGTTAGGAAACATGAAAAAATACAGTTAGTTCATTAAGCATTTTGTTTTATGCTTGAAATTAGACATGTTTTTGCCTAGTGATAATTTCCTTAAGTGTCTGGCTAAAGTATGCACATAAAGGATAATTTAACATTGGATCACATTTACTTTCTTGTTATTTCTTCTCAAGTTTTAATATAGTGTTAAAATTTTTACATTTAATGTCTCTTCAAATTGTTTTCTCTTGATTATTTTGAAGGAGAAATCTATATGCAGTGTTTAATCGTACTCAGATTCTCCATCCACATTGGTTCTGAGATAGTAAATGGGGAAGAATGCCGAGTTAGAGTTAGCAAAGAAAGCGAGTAGTAGAAGTAGGCAGAAGGGAGTCATGGTTACTAGTTCCAATGGAAATATGTTCAGGGTAAGTCATAATATGCTAACTATAGGCCTGGCCACCTAGAAAGTAAAAATTATGGCATATTTAAAAAAAAAAAACAGTTGTTTTAATAATTTCAGGTAACTGTTTTGACTTAAAATACTGGAAAAATCCAAAACCCTTGAAGGGAAAACAAAAACCCTGAACTGGCTGTTTCAATCAAGTTGTTTGTTAGAACCTTGTGTCATAGGGAGTACCTCAGTCAACTGGACTGTGATTGTAGTTTTAGGACGAAAGAAGTGACTTTGTCCTCTATGAGTTACACATTTGGATTTCTTTCAGCATTCATGATAAGTAATCTTAGAGATCATTAAATGGTGTGTGTGTGTATGTGTGTGTGTGTATGTAAATTGAATTCTGGGTGGGTGGATCTTTCTTTGTGAAGGCAGCATTCATACTGGTGAGAAGCTCCGGTGTGAGGTTGCAAAGACTAGGCTTTAAATCTGGCCTAGTCACTTCCTTTGTGTGGACTTGGGCAGTTAATCTCACTGCTCTTCAGTTTCCTTATATGTGTAATTAAGGTAATAATAGTACTTACATTTGGGATTCTATTTTTAATTAAATTTTGTAATATATGTAAAAGCCCTAATGCACAGAAAATGCTTAAAGTTAACTATCAACTATGATTACTTTTTCATACCATACTCTGTATGGATTATTTTTATATACATGAACACACATAAATATAGCAAATTCATATTGGTATAACTATTCATGATGTGACTTTTTACAATTAGATCACCAATCATATGTAATAGGTTTCTGACAAAGAGAATATTGATTTTATCCTAAGTGATGTCGGACATCCTGTTATTGGGAAAGTGTGGGGTAATTTGTTATAAAAACCACAGCTAACATTTGTTGGTTGCTTTTTATGTGCCACACATTGTGCCGATATATTAGCTCATTTAATCTTCACCTCAACCCTGTGAGGTCCGTACTGGTATTAGCCTCATTTTATAGATGAAGAACATGAAGCACAGAGAGATTAAATTGTTCAAGGTCACATAGATAGTAATGGGGGAGCCAGGAATCCCTGTTTTGTAGATGTTTGAAGAATTCTTACTTATACTAGTTCTCTTACTAAGTACTTGGAAGGTTTTTTCCAGCTAGGTGAAAGGAACTTCATGAAATATTAAGATGTCACAAATAGATATTTAGAGAAACCTTACATTTATAACTGAGTCTCTCTCAGCATGTTCAAGTGTTGTTTTATTTATAACCTATTGGCAGGTATCTCCCAACTCATAAACCATGTACCAATCCATGAATATGTTCTCAAGAAGTTAATGGTAGTTTTCTCCATGCTAGAGACCCATCCTTCATAGTGTGTTTGGTTGTAGGACCTTCCCGTTTTTTTTCCTCCAGACTTTGAGTCTGTGTTGTAATGAATAAAGAGAACTTTTATGGTTTTGCCAGGTGTCAGGGGCTTACCAGCTATCTTAATTAACCTGCTTCGTTGTGTGTGTGTGTGTGTGTGTGTGTGTGTGTGTGTGTGTGTATTCCTCTACCTTCTGCCAGATTACTGAATGGGTAGAGCAAGAAAAGGAAAAGCATAAGAGAGCACAGTGACTTATTGCAGGGAGTAAGTCTTGGGTTTGGAGCAACCCTTCTTTGTTTCAGTTCTTACCTCAGCCAAGATCATTTTCTAGCCTAGCTTAAGGCTTGGAACTTAGAATGGGCTTAATAAATGTGTGATGAATACTATAAATGAATGGATAAAATGAATATTCTCTTTAGCTTGTAGCTTTCTTCCATTATCACAATCAAACAGATGCTGGATGGATAGTGAGGGAGGGACAATAAGCTGCCACACATAAATATGACTTAGACATTTGTAGGATTAATAGAAAAGATAGGCCTTCTTTAACACAGTGGAACAGGAAGGGAGCTCCAATTTTAGTGGCTTATTTCACGGGAATAAGTGAGACCATAAAATGTCATGATTTCTACCATGATTTGCTTAGGTATAGGTACTAATTTTCATTGATCATATTCTCTCCTGTTACTATTCCTTTTTTTTCATTATATTTTATTTATTTATCTATTTTTTTGAGACAGAGTGTCACTTTGTTGCCCGGGCTAGAGTGAGTACTGTGGCATCAGCGTAGCTCACAGCAACCTCAAACTCCTGGCTCAAGTGATCCTCCTGCCTCAGCCTCCCAAGTAGGTGGGACTACAGGCACAAACCACCACGCCCAGCTAATTTTTTGTTTCTATTTTTAGTTGACTGGCTAATTTTTTTTTCTATTTTTAGTAGAGACAGGGGTCTCCCTCTTGCTCAGGCTGGTCTCGAACTCCTGGCCTCAAGCGATCCTCCCGCCTCAGGCTCCCAGAGTGCTAGGATTATAGGTGTGAGCCACTGTGCCTGGCCTTTTTTCATTATCTTTATTCAACAAATCATTTGTCTTCATCATTTCCCACTGCTCTCTCAGATGTAATCATTGGGAAAGGAGGCACATTGCATGCACACACAGGAGGTAGAGGGTAGGGAGAGGGAGAGCAGGAAAGAGGAAGAGAATGATGGATGTTTACCATTAGAATTTTGGGGGTGAATTTCAGCAATCTTTTGGTCTTTATGTGATTCCCCTCTTTTTATAGTATTATAAAGGGATATGGGAGAAGTAATATTGTTAACAGAACTTTATATGAACTTCATTCTGAGAGAGAAAATTTTAAGTGGCATTTGTCCTCAAAGTTAATGGCTAAGGGATATAGTTTTTCTTTTGTTTTGCTAGGTAAATTTCCTTGAGAACGTGGCTTTTAAAAATTAACCTAAGGCTTTACTCCTCTTCATTACAATGGCTGCTAAATGTATGACTGAGCTGCATTTGGAAATTTAGGAGGGAAACAACCTCTTTTCAACCTACCACTGGAAGGGATTGTCGGGGAGGCCAGTTTTTTTTGTAGGATATCAACAGATACTAAGGATTACATGGTATTTAAGGCTCCCATTTCATTCTTAAGAGCTTGTATAGTTTTCTTAGAATCTAACTCTATGTGGTAACATGCCTGGCATTTTTGCTTTTTACCTCATGTGTGTTTTCTAGATCTGTGGTCTCCAACCCCAGGCCACGGACTGGCACCTGTCCATGGCCTGTTAGGAACGGGGCTGCCCAGGAGGAGGTGAGCAGTGGGCAAGCACGGGAAGTTTCATCTGTTATTTACAGCCTCTCCCCATTGCTTGCATCACTGCGTAAACTCTGCCTCCTGTCAGATCAGCGGTGGCATTAGATTCTCATAAGAGCACAAACCCTACTGTAAACTGCGCACATGAGGGATCTAGGTTGCAGCTCCTTATGAGAATCTAATGCCTGATGACCTGAGGTGGAGCTGAGGTGGTGATGCTAGTGCTGGGGAGCGGCGGCAAATACAGATTATCATCAGCAGAGAGGTTTGACTACACAATAAATGTAATGCGCTTGAATTATCCTGAAACCACCCCCCCTCCCTTGGTCTGTGGAAAAATTGTCTTCCATGAAACTGGTCCCTGGTGCCAAAAGTGGGGGACCACTGTTCTAGATACTTGGAGATTGTTTACTTCTCTAGTGTCTTTTAATCTACATGTTTGAAAACTTAGGTTCAAAGTGGTTGAAAGAGACCTTTTAACTTTGAATACTTTTGCTGCTTTTTTTGGTTCTGCCAGGACCTACCCAGTCTCCATTGAGGGGGATATAGCCACGCTACTTTACACTGGTATTTGCAGCAATGGTAGTAGGGGGACATGCATTTCAGGACAGTACGTACGTTTTATTTGGTGTTTCCAGTAATAAAGTAACATGTTTAAAAACAGCCCTCATCTAAAAGATTTCAGCTAACATTCTTTATTGTTAGAATATCTGTTTTGTGGCAGTCCTTTCTTAGATTCTAGGGATTCCAAGATAAATAATATATGGTTCTCTTTTCTGAGAGACTTTATAGTCTGTCTGGGTGGTAAAAGAGGGGCAGGGAGTATGAGGAGAAGATCTAATACCCACATTTTAATATTTTTGCCTCACGTCAGATTTTTCAAAGTGTGGAGAATGAGAATTATTCTTTCGTGCACCAGTTTTATGACCATGTGGGGCCAGTGCTGATATGAAAAAGAATAAAAATTAAGGAATTTAGCTGGATGCAGTGGCATATGCCTCTGTAGTTCCAGTTACTCAGGAGGCTGAGGTGGGAGGATCACTTGAGCCCAGGAGTTTGAGGCTGCAGTGAGCTGTGATCACACCTGTAAATAAATAGCCACTGCACTTCAGCTGGGCAACATAGTGAGACCCTGGCTCTAAAAGAAAAAAAAAAAGGAATTTTAATACATTTTTTCATCTATATTCAATATAACCAAGTTTGTCAGAGTTAGCCACTGTGTACATTCTTCCCATCAAATTCTTTAGGTTATACCTGCCTTAGATTATCTCAAGAGATAATGGTCTCAGTACTTTTGCTCTGATCGTGGACCTTGTCTGAAGCTAAAGATTGAAAGCTTTCATAAAAGTATAAAGAAAGTATTGAAGGAGTTAAGAATATGCACTCCAAATATACCACTCTGGCATATTGACTGTTTTGAGTTAAAAAAGAGTAGGTGCAAGATCACTCTGACCTTCCTCCTTCTTAAAAGCAAGAGGTTGAATTGCCATGTAAAAGATATCCTCCCTATATCAGAAGGAAAGTATGGGAAGTTGAGGCTGAGGAAAATCTATATAAACAAACTTTGTTAAACTAATCCTTATCTTCCTAGTCACTTCTATACCAAAATAACTACCCTCGCTGAAGCCCCTTTGCCTTGTCGTATTTTTATAATTTACTACTCTTTGTCTAATTCAATATATAAATAGTCAACTCTAACTGAATCTTTGGGTCTTCATTTCTTTATGAAGACTCCCGTGCCACATAAAATTAGTATTAAATAAATTTGTATGCTTTTCTCTTGTGGATCTGCCTTATGTCAATTTAATTCTCAGACCCAGCTGAAAAACCCAAGAGGGTAGTGGTAAAATTTTCCTTCCCCTTATGATTAAATTCCAAGATAATTCATATAGTCAATTTGAAAGTCCTTTCATTAAAAACCTATAAAAGAGTATAAAATGTAATAACTAATATCATCCTCTTTTGAATAGTATTTATATATCTTTAAAGAAAATACTTTTCTTTCCTCCTTACCATTTTTTCAGAGTTTGAATTCTAGCTTTTTAGTTTGATACTTAAAAATATATTCAGCACAGTTCTGATTGAACAGCTTATCAGGGAAGGAGTGAGGAATCAGGCGTTCTGCAGTGACTGAAGTATTGTGCCAAGTGACTGATGCATCTCAGAAGAAAAACATGAGAATTTATATAACCTAAAGTTCTGGTCCTTTTCTGATAACGTTGAACCAGAGCCATTTCATAGTTACAGATTTGCGTTTAAATCTTATACTTTGAGATAAAATGCTTCCAGAGGAAAAGGGGGAAAGTGTTCGGTGAAGTCAAGTACAAAAGCCATGGCATGCGTTTGTGTGCCTACACACACGCGCATGCGCACACCCCCCACTCCATTAAAATTATTACTTCTTGGGAATAAAATGAAAATAGAAACGTCACTTACTCATGATTTATTCATGGGTTGATTATCCACTTTATGGATCATCTAGTCCTTTTATTTCTCTTTATTCTTCCCCTCTCCCCAATTTTCCTCCATCAGCTGCCTGATTTTTTCTATTTTTTTCTTTGTTACTGTCAACGCTATTAGAGGGTGGGACATACCTGTGACACACAAATTAGCCAACTTTGTACTTTATTAGCAATTATTAAGCTAAGGGGCAAAATTAGTTGGAAATTATCTTTCACATTTGGTTGTTTATGCCATCCCTATTTATCATGATTATGGATAAATGAAAGTTGATTTTTTAACAATGAAATTTAGAAAATATATTTGAAACAAAATAGGCATGATCATTGGTTTTTCATAACATCTTAGAGACAAATCTCAACTCAAATATCACTTCCGCAGGGAGGCCTTTCCTAATATACTCCTGTTAAACACAGCAGCCCCAGTCATTTTTGATCCTCTTATCCTAGTTTATATGACCTCATAGCAGCTATTTATTCCTCTGCCTGTCCGTCTACTTGTATATTATCTGTTTGTCTTTTGGTTTAGAATGTAAGTCCTATGGTGAGTAATTGACCTTTTTCACTTCAGCATAGTGCCTGCCTCAGAGTAGGCACAAAATATTTGTTGAACAGCCCATAGACAAGGGAAGCAATTTACTGTTTTACAGAAAAGGGAAATTAATACTTAAAGAAGATAACTTTCCCATGGTTACATTACTAATGACTAGTAGGAGGAGGATTAAGTAGCACCCTGCATCTTATAATGCACATTTTGAACAACAATGATTTACATAATTAAGAATTTTCTACCACCTAAATTTGTTCATCTCTATATAAACTAGAAGTTGAAGATTTTGTGGTTGTGTATAATTTCCTATTGTAGTTTTTGGATTTGTAGTTTAGTAGTAAAAATTTGGTCTGTTTTATAAATGTGTTCCAAGGCATGTCTTTGAAATATTGCTTTTGCTATGTTTGGAAAATTCTGTGCATAGATATTTCAAAAATGTTATATTTTCTGTTATACGTAAACATTTAACTCAGAAGTCTATAGGAAAAAACATTTAGATTTGCTTGTATAAATTTAGAAACTTTGGAATAGCAGTAAGGATAAATATTTTAGAAAAAACATTTACAAACTTCAAATTATTTTCAAGGTAGCATTTGCAAGTGTTGTTTAACAAACTTATAATTCTTACCAACCCAGAAAAATAAGATTAGGTATACATATTGTGCAGCATTTTCTAGAAATACTTTGAAGATCTAGATACAAATTCTTCTAGATGTTTGATACTTAGATTATGTAACATCATGTCAAGTATACAAAGAATTGATAATAACATTAGTTTTTCTTAATTCAACTTTTCATTATTTTTATTTAGGGAAACATTGTTGCCAATTAAATTTTTAATGATTTCCTAAATAATTTCTGCTGATTATCTCTTACTGGAAAATTCTGAATACATTATGCTATTTTCTTCAAAATTTTACTAATATCTAGATGTTAAATACTTTTAAGAGTAAAAACTGCCTTTTTTGAATAAAATTTTTTGTGGGAACCTTAAATAGTTACAACTTATAGAATAAATCTAAATTTTTCCAATTATTAGAGTTATTAAAAACTATTTACCATTACAGCAATCTCCTCTTAATCCATGAAGGATCCTAGTGGATGCCTGAAAATCACCGATAGTACCAAACCTGATTGCCCTTAACCAGAACTTGTTTATGTGTTTTACCCACAAATTTAATGTATTTTCCATTTAAATAAGCACTTATCATGCACTGTGGCCATCGCTTTTGCAGTTTGAAGTGTGACAGCAAAACTAGCGCTAATTTATTTTTCCTTTTTCACAATTTCACAGAAGATTCATTCTTACTGTAGAACTTAACAAACTCAGTATATGATTTTTTGTTCTTAAGTCAAGAACTGTCACCTTTTCACTTAAAGGAAGTACTTTATGGCTTCTCTGTGGCATACCTGAATTGCCAGCATCATTACTCTTGTGCTTCGGGGCCATTATTAAGTAAAATAAGGGTTACTTGAACACAAGTAGCGACAGCTGATCTGATAACTAAGAGGGGCTGCTAAGTGACTAAAGGCAAATAGCTTATATAGCTTGGATACGCTGGAAAAAGGTCCTACCCTAGACTTACCAACTAAAACAGGATCTGCATTTTAGTAAGATACGATTGTATGCACATTAGTGTTTGAGATGCTCTGGTTTAGAATAAGCTGTTCAAACAAAAATGAAAATAGGTCCTGACTTTAGGACAATTAAATATTATTTTTCAGAGATTATTAAGATATTTAGTAACAGTGCAAATTCTGTACATCTTGGTGGAAGTGAGCTTGTTACTGTATATATGAGCCATAAGAACAATCTTTGATTTAGTTATCTCTTAATGAATGATACTGAGATTGACAAAATAGCGTTAAGCATTGTGAAATCCCAGGTAGGATCTTTTTAGTATTTGTTGATTTTATTCATTAAATCATTACAAAGTGGTACTGGGTTGAATATTCTAGGTATAATAAATGGGAGTTGTTGAGAAGAGTAAGTAGTATTGGCAGTGATGGCTTTTAGTTTCTACCATTTGAAAATATGTATGGTTAATTGGAATAATTGTCTAGATTTAAGAATTGTATCAATATTATTAAATGTCAAATTTAATGCCCAACTATAAAAACAGGAGAAATCTTTTTAATGTAGACAAATCATTGAATAAAACAAAACTTCTTAATTGTTCTATAATTTATTCTAAATAGAATTTTGTGTTCTTGACAATTTTAATTCATATAATTAATTGTCTTTTAATATGGAACAAACCCATGGATCATGGATAAAAGAAATAGGGCTTTGACCCTATGACAATGCCAATAAAAGTTGAATGTATTTCTCAACTATTGCTATAATTCTCTATGATTTTTTATGTTTACTGATATTATATAGCATTAGGAAATGTGAAGTTGGGAAGTAGAAAATAATTTGACTAGTATTCTTCTTTCATTGAAATTAGGAGAGTTACAATTGGTACTTTCAAACTAAGATTTGTTCTGCTGAAGTTATTGTCATGGGTCAATAAAATTGACAAGGCTTAGAGAGCTGATCTCATCTCTGTACTAATAAACCTTGAATCTTTTTCAACAAATAGAGATCTATTTAGAAAAGCTTCTAGATGAAAATCCTGAATTCTTCCTAACTCATTTATTTCAGTGTCAGAAAATTTCAACTTATTTTGAATTGAAATCTCTTCATTTTCATTTTAAATCTATTTATACCTGTACATTTATAAAACTGAAATAAAGAGTTAGCATAGAGGCAGGGACTGTTTTGTATCCTACTTTGTATAATGATTTTATAAAGTGACAATTTTCATCTACTCCCTTTTGACCAGTTTAAATAATTTAGTTCCTTCATTGGTTCTCTCTTTATCTTTTGATCACTTGGGACGGAGCACCTGACCCTTTCAATGTTTAAGGTGCTCTTAAATTTTGAGGCCACACTGGGACAAGAGAGCACCTATTGTCTTTCTGACTTAGTTGGGACCAAATGAGTTAATTGAAAAAGAAGTGTTTATATTTTTTTATGTTTTTTCATTTTATTAGCTATAATTCCAAATGGGTTATGAAGAAAACTTATTTATTGAATTTGACAAGGTTTCCAAAAACTCTTAATATATGTTCAACAGTAAACAATGAAACATCACCAGAACTATCATATTTTAGGCAAAGAGTTAGGCTGATACCGAAAGCAACATACAACATAAAAAAGATAGGATATAAAAGAAGACAATTTGCTGAGTATTAAAAACCATCTCAATATGAACTCTTTGCAATCAGCACAGAACTAATCAGCTGTCAAATCCAAACCACACAAAGATAAACTTGTTCAATGGAGGCCAGGAGTCAATATGGGGGAAAAAAATAAGTCCTCAGTAAACTTATAGTTCACTCAATAGTGTTTCGGAGCATTGGCCTGGCTGGTACAAGCAGTATTAGAAAATCCTTTTGGCAAGGGAAATAAATACAAATGGAATGCTACATTTTAAAATCAGCAGATTGTTCCAAGAATGATAAAGGTATTAGTAAAGTAGCAAGGGGATAACTTTAGAACATTATTTGTTGTGGACTCAGAAAACATTCAAAATCGTTTTATTTAAAGGTTTCACAATAGCTGTGTCCAGGCATTTAGACTTAAGGGAAGTAAAATTTAAAAAGGATGCTATTTTCCCAAGGAGAATTTCCTTAAAACCATGCATATTGCTAAGTAGCAACATTATACTTGGTAAACAATAATCGGCAACAAAATAAGTTTAAATGCCGTAATATTCTGTCGAAACCAGTCTCAGATACTGCTTAATAACCAAAATGCAAACTAATTTTGTTTTAACAAGCCTAGACCAGTTCTATCAAACACGTCCTTCCTTAGAAATCCAGTTTCATTTAACGTTTTGAAACTTCATTTGACAGCTAGTGAAGTCCCTCATAGAGACGAGTTTCTGGTGTAGTACAGGTGACTTGAACATACCATGTTCTGTTACGAAGAGACTGAAGACCTAATTTATCTGTCAATTCACTGATGGCCGTGGCATTTGGCAAATCCTCTTTGTTTGCAGAAAGCAACAGTACCGTATCTCTCAACTCATCTTCCTGAAACATTTTTTCCAACTCTTCTGCTCCCTCCTGAATTCTTTCATGATCATTGCTATCTACCACAAAAGTAAGACCCTGGGTATTCTGGAAGTAATGCCTCCAGAGAAGCCTAATTTTATCTTGATCACCAACATCCTGTACTGTGAAGCACAAGTTCTTGTACAGTTTTCACATTAAAACTGTTGTTAGGAATGGTGGTGACTATCTTCCCCAAGTTCAGTTTATACAGAATGGTTGTGATGCCCACAGCATCCAATCCAACCATCAAAATGTGCATCTGCTTCTTACTGAAGAGGCTGGAGAAGAGAGGAGACGGTGAGGTCCATGGCATAGTGGCACTTGTGACAGGCAGAAGTAGAAGGGGTTTGGGGCATCCCCAGGCCTTCTCTTTTCACGTTCCAACAGATGGGCAACTGGTGTAGTGGCTCAGGGCCTGGCCTTAAGGCACCTGCTGTGTGCTGTCATGTGGTGTCCCAGCCCCTCCAACATGGACAGAATCAGGTCACTGCTTGGCCATTCCCTTGTGCTTCCGGTGCTCAAGAGGTGTTTTTTTTTTTTTTTTTTTTTGAGACAGAATCTCACTTTGTTGCCTGGGCTAGAGTGAGTGTCGTGGCATCAGCCTAGCTCACAGCAACCTCAAACTCCTGGGCTCAAGCAATCCTACTGCCTCAGCCTCCCGAGTAGCTGGGACTACAGGCATGCGCCACCATGCCTGACTGATTTTTTTTTTTCTATATATTTTTAGCTGTCCAATTAATTTCTTTCTATTTTTGGTAGAGACGGGGTCTCGCTCTTGCTCAGGCTGGTCTCAAACTCCTGAGCTCAAACAATCTGCCCGCCTCGGCCTCCCAGAGAGCTAGGATTACAGGCGTGAGCCACCGCGCCCGGCCAAGAGCTGTTTTAAGTAGAGATTTTTTTTAAAAAAACATACTTCACATAAACATTGAAATTTACTTATCATATTGGATAGTTTGTTCAAATAAGGATAATTTTCTCTCTCTCCCTAATCATGGTTTTTGAAGACTTAGGTTTTCTGGACACTTGGCAATCTGGAGAAGTCTGTGGGAACTTTCTCAGGATAATGTTAGAATACATAGATATGTGTTTCTTTTTTAATGTATTAAATAATATTGTCTAATAGCTATCATAGTTTTGAAATAATGAACATTAGTGCTATTTTAAGATATCTGCATCTTTCCATGTGATACGGAAACATCTTTGATTTTTATTGATAACAATAGAAATTATTGTCTACATTCATAATCGAAGGAAATGCTAAATAGAGATTAGTGAAAGTAAAAATATGACATGTTAGGGAGAGTAAATAGAAGTATTTCAAATAGAAATTGATTATAAAAATGTAATTTATTTTTCCATCCATATTTATAGACCCATTATAGTTTATGGAATGTAGGATAAGAACCCTTTATGTGGCAACCTCACTGAACTCTCTTACTCTGAAATTAAAAAAAAATTTTTTTTTCTAGGTGGATATTTATATGATCTAAAAATAATGATTTTTTCCATTGTTTCCAATATTTACATGCTTTATTTTCTTTTCTATTTTTATTTTGTCCAAGACCTCTAGAACTGTATTTAAGAGTTGTGATGTAGTAGTTTCTTTTGTTCCTGATCGTACAGAAAATGTAGATTCTCAAGTATAATGGTCATGTAAGTTTTTGCTATACAGATATTCTTTGCTATTCAGGATTACTTGGGGCTTAAAATTACATAGTGAGTTGGTGTAGCAAGATTCTCAATTAATTGGTTATATATGGTTCATGAATTTTGGATAGTTATTTGTGAGAACTCAGAAGTGAAGAAAATTGAAAACTGAAAATTTATTTGAATTTATTTTGCTACTGAGTTCCACTAGCAGGTGGTCATCTAGGTTCAGATAGAACAGTATTCTTGTATAGCTTTTTCCAGTGTAAGGAAATTCTCTTCCATTTATAATTTAAGTCTTTTTTAGATTATAAATAGGTCATAAACTTTATCACATGCTTTTCTTATGTTAATTGAGCTAAATATAGATGATGAACTGCCTCTGCATTCCAGGACACCTTATCACCCTGAATGCACCCGATCTTGTCTGATCTCAGAAGCTAAGCAGGGTCGGGCCTGGTTAGTACTTGGTTGGGAGACAATTATATTTTGATAAATGTTGGATTCAGTTAGCTAATATTTTATTTGGTGGTATTTCCACCCCCACCCCCACCCCCCATTCTAATTTCTAAGTGAAGTGAGCCCATATTTTCTTTCCTTACATTGTCTAGTTTTGAAATCAAGATTCCATTAACCTCTAAGATGAGCTGGGCAGTTTTTCACTCTTCCAATTTGGCTTAACTGCTTGTATTTGAAAGCCATTAATGTTTCTTAAAAGTTTATTAAAACCCACTCATAAAACCCTGTGGGCCTTGGACTTTTTGAGAGGAATATGTTCAGTAGCATTCCAGATTATTTCATAGTTTTCGGTATATTCAAGGTCTCTATTTCTCTTTTTGATAATTTTGGTGCATTATATTTTTCTGGGAATTTTTCCATTTTATATAGATTTTCAAATTATTAGACTATACTTATGATACTTTAAAAATATCTATTTAACATTTTGTAGTTCCCCTTTTCATTCTGTATTTTGCTTCTTTGTTTCTTCCCCCCACGTCACCCCTGTATTTGATAAATCTTGGGAAAGGTTTGTAGATATTTGTTGATAGTCTTCAGAAAAGCAACCTTTGCTAATCTCCCCTATTGCATTTTTATTTAGAATTTCATTGATTTATGCTCATTATTATTTTCTTGGTACTAATTCATATTGTTTAGAGTTTTAGTTCTTAGTTGTTATGGATATTCTTCTCTTTTTCCTTTTTTTTATGTTTAATTTAGCTTTGTTACACAATAACAGGTAAAATGTTTGATAACCCTTATATACTCTATATTTAAATCATCTTCTTGATTTTGTTTTTTGAGTACTTTTCCTAGAATGTTTTCATTTTGAGTCTCTGTGGCGCAAACCTTCTGTGGCCTTGTATGCCTGAGGAATTTCTATTCTGCCCTCACCTTTGAGTAACAGTTTAGCTTGATATAAAATTCTAGAGTCAAAATTGTTTTCCTTCAATACTTTTAAAGTGTTACTATATCATACTCTTATACTCTTGTTCCAAAGTTTATCTGCTTCTCTTTGGAAGCTTTAGAAATTCTTTTACTTTTTGTTTTAAAATTTAATCATAATATGTCAGATTTTTTCTTCTTTGCTCTATTAGTCCTTCCATTCTGAGATCTTTCATCTTTTTTTTAGTTCTGTAACATTTATTTTAATTATTCCTTTAAAGAAATTCTTTGTCTCTCCACCTCCCTTTTCTCACCATTTTTTCTGAGACTCCTATTACCTGAATGTTCACTTATCTGCTTCTATCCCTTGGCTTTTCTTGCATGTTTTTTTTAAACAGGGTCTTGCTCTGTCACCCAGGCTGGAGTACAGTGGCCTCATCATAGCTCACTGTAGACTCAAACTACTGGGCTCAAGTGATCCTCCTGCCTCAGCCTCCAGAGTAGCTGGGACTTACAGGTGCGCACCACCACTCCTGGCTAATTTTTCGATTTTTTTGTAGAGACAGGGGTCTTGCTATGTTGCTTAGGCTGCTCTCGAACTGCTGGCCTTAAACGATCCTCCCACCTTGGCCTCCCAAAGTGCTAGAATTACAGGTGTGAGCCACCACACCCAGCTGTCTTTCATGTTGTTATATTGCATTCTTTCCTATTACCTTTTAGGAAAGCTCTCCAATCTGATTTTCTAAATCATGTACCCTTTGGCTATATCCATCCTGCTCTTTGTCTCCTCTATTGTATTTTTATTACATCTATTTTTATACCAACATTTTAAATTATTCTTAATGATTTCTTATTCATACTTTACAGTGTTGGTATCTTTCCTTATTGCCTTAGCTATATCATGTTTATTTTAAATGATTGGTACATCTAGTCCAATAATTCTGCTTCAGCAGCTACATAAAACCCCTCCCCAAGACGAAAGGGGGAGGCCAGAATTTTCAATTATGTAATGTGCAAGACTATTTGTTGTTAATGTTGATGAAATGAGTAGAGCAAACTTGTTTAGCTCCTAGTCAGGAGTTCTTGGGGTTAGGCTGAGAGCCAAATCTGTACTGGTGCTGGCTGTGGTTTGGTGCCACCTAGTGGCCTTTGCCTCCTCTGGCTTAAATTTCCCTGGGCATAATACAGTTTCCTCTGGTGAACTCCTGGAGTGGCAGCAATTCCAAGAATCTCTTGGTTAGTTGTCTCTCATTTTGTGGGCCTGATTGGACTGATTGGTCTGGGAGAAATCTGGGCATGTAGGAACCCACTCTCCCTCCTTGCTTGTAAATGTGGTGTTGCCTGACATGGCTTTCCCCTTCTACTCTTTCCTCGCTCCTGACCCGAAGGGAAGCTAATGGTATGTGTTTAGATATTCATATTGCTTTAACAGGTGGATGTTCTTCATAGTTGATTTTTAGATCAACTTTTATTCCCAGGATATAGCTACTCTGGTAATGTGAATTGGGACGGGTCAAAGGCCAGCCTATGGTCAAATATTCTTAATCTGGCAGGGAACTCCAGGCACCACTGAATCCCTGTTGATCACTTCCTGCCTCTTCTCTACCTATGGTTTTCACCTTCACAAGAGCCCTTAAGCTGCCCCATATTACCCTGCTAACATTAATAATTGGCCTTCTGCTGTCCAATTTCTATGGCGTGTTGACGGTGTATGCTTTGTTTATCCTCAGAGGAAAGGCAAGGGTAGCATGGGAAAGTTTTCCAGCAACCTGTTCCTTCCCAGATTAGGCTGTAGCACCCTGACTCTCATGTTCATAGTTTTCTTTTTTAAGTTTCTTACAACTATTTCCCTCACTAAGCTACAATTTTTCGGGATTGATTTTTGTGGAAGAAGCCAATAGTGGAAAGAGTTTACCGTCTTGATAGGAAGTAGAAAATGTATTACCTTATAGATAACTGCAAAACAAGTTTTATCTTAGCCTAGGTATAAAAGCCATTAGTCCGAAGTAGGCAAATTTAAAAATAATGTTTTGCAATGTGCACCATCCGAGAGATGGACACGCTTGAAACTCGGACTTGCGGGGGAGGGGGGCCAAGGACAACATATGTAACCTAAACCTCTGTACCCCCGTAATATGCTGAAATAAAAAAATAAAAAATAAAATAAAAATAATGTTTTATTGCATTGCTTTCTGGTATTTAAACTTTTATGTTACTAGCTATTGAAAAAATTTCCTTTTAGGTACTCTCTGCATCCTTATATGATTCTTTTGCTTTGAGAATTCCTTTTGCCTTTTGTTTTGCTTGTGTTTTTTTATGTCTCATCACATTTTATATACTGAAAAATTGAACATGTCTTAGACTTCTTTAGAAGTTCTCACTTTTTTTTAGCAACATTTTTACAAAACCCTTTCACATATATTAATCATATTCATTTTTAATTGAAGCTGTGTGGAGGAAACTCTAAGGCTAAGAGAGACTGAGTGTGTTGCATATGATAACACAGCCAATAAATGGCAGACCAAGGATGTAAATCCAGGACCAACTTTAGTTCCAAGCTCTGTCTGCGACACTACAGCTGCATTGAGGATACACTTTTTGTTTTGTTTTGAAACATCAGAGTCCTCTGAATTCTTTGAAAACAATTCTTAATTCCAGTTTTTATAATAAAATGAGTCTCACAGTTCTTTAAGAAACTTTTAAGTCAAGGATTTCCACAAAACCCTTATATCTCATATTGATAGACATTTTTGATGGATCGTGCTATATATTTTTTTAACCAACATACTTGCTTGTACCTGACGTCCTCTTAAATCAAATCTCTGCAATCACTGATTCTCTCACAGCTTGAAAAACAGTGTTGTTTGTGCTTTCTTTTCTCCAATTCAAATTATTCTGTGAAAATAGCTGATGGTAGCCAAAGACTTATTATTATAGGGTGGAAAACCTGCCACTTTTAAACCACAGAAACTTGTTATTTAAGTGGAAATTGTGTAATTGCTTTCGTTATGATCTATAGACTGCCTCGGAAATATGTAGGCTCTGGATAGAGCATATCACAGTTTTTATTATGTTTAGTTTTTCTGTTGGTTACTGGGATCTAATTTGGGATTTCTCTTAAATTCTCTGTGTGTTACCACTTTAGGAATATATCCTGAACATACTCTTCATTTGACTAGTTTTCTACTACCTAGATTATAGAATCCTAGGGTGTTTTAGCAAAACAGAGGTTAAAGGGTCATGTATTAATATTTTGACTTCCTTGATTATATCTAAGGAAATGGAAAGGTTAAGTGACTTAGTGAATGTCATCTAGCTTATTAGGGGCTGAGCCTCCCTAGAGTCCAGGTTTTCTTTTGTTCTTTAATTTATTTTTTATTTGTATATATTCATGGGGTACAGATGCAATTTTGCTACGTTGATTTATTGCATTGTGGTGAAGTCAGAGCCTTCAGTGCATTCGTCACTGGAGCAATGCACACGTAGCCACCAAACAACCTCTCATCATCTACCCCTCTCTTAGCACTCTCCTCCCACCCGGCTGAGTCTCCACTGTCTGTCATTCTGCACTCTGACTCCATGTGTACACCTTGTTTAGCTCCCACTTATAATTGAGAACACGTGGTATTTGTCTCTCTGTGTGTGACTACTTTCACTTATGATAATGGCCTCCAGTTTCATCAGTGTTGCTGCAAAAGACATTTTATTCTTTTTTATGGCCAAATAGTATTTCATTGTATGAATATATGCCACATTTTTTTAATCCATCCTCTATTGATGGACACTTAGGTTGACTCCATATCTTTGCTATTGTGAATAGTGCTACAATAAACATACAAGTGCAGGTATCTTTTTTATATAGCAAATTCTTTTCCTTTGGGTAAATCCCAGTAGTGGGATTATTGGATAATATGATAGTTCTATTTTTAGTTCTTTCAGAAATCTCCATACTACTTTCCATAGAGGGTGCACTAATTTACATTTCCACCGACAGTGTATGAGTTCTCTTTTCTCTGTACTCTTGCCAACATCTGTTATTTTTTTGCCTTTTTTGTAATATTCATTCTGATTGGTGTAAGATGATATCTCATTGCGGTTTTAATTTGCATCTCTCTGATTAGTGATGTTGAGAATTTTTTATATACTTGGCCATTTGTTCATCTTCTTTTGAAAAATGTCTGTTCATGTCCAATAGCCCACTTTTTAATGTT
>NW_012148230.1:1413404-1518877 GCF_000956105.1 Propithecus coquereli | reverse complement strand
TTTTCCCTAGGTTTTCTTCTAATATTTTTATAGTTTCTGGTCTTACATTCAAGTCTTTACTCCATTTTGAGTTAATTTTTGTATATGGTGAGAGATAGGGGTCTAGTGTTATTCTGTATATGGCAATCCAGTTTTCTTAGCACCATTTATTGAAAAGGCTGTCCTTTCCTCAGTGTATGTTCATGTCAAGTTTGTCAAAGATCAGTTGACTGTAAGTATGTGGCTTTATTTCTGGGTTCTCTATTCTGTTCCATCAATCTCTGTATCTATTTTTATACTAGTACCTTGCTGCTTTGGTTATTAATGCGATGCCTCTAGTTTTTTTTTTTTTTTTTTTTTGCTCAAAATTGCTTTGGCTATTCAGACTCTTTTTTGGTTGCATATAAAACTTTAGAATTATTTTTCCAAGTTCTGCCAAAAATGACAGTGGTATTTTGATAGGGATTGCATTGAACCCGTAAATTTCTTTGGGCACTATGGTCATTTTAATGATATTAATTCTTCCAGTCTGTGAGCATGGGATGGTTTTCCATTTGCTTGTATCATCTACAGTTCCTTTCATCAGTGTTTTGTAGTCATCCTTGTAGAGATATTTCACCTCCTTGTTTAAATATATTCCTAGATATTTTTTTATAACAATTGTAAATGGGATTGCCTTCTTGATTTGGTTCTTGTCTCGATTGTTACTGATGTATAGAAACACTACTGATTTTTGTGTGTTGATTTTATATCCTGAAACTTTACTGAATCCAGTTATCAAATCTATGTTTTGGTGGAGTGTTTAGAGTTTCTAGATATAGGCTCATATCATCAGTGAACAGGGATAATTTGACTTCCTCTTTTTCAATTTGGATGCCTTTTATTTTTTTTCTCTTGCCTGATTTCCCCGGCAAAGACTTTTAGTACTATGTTGAATAAAAGTGGTAAAAGTGAGCATCCTTGTCTTGTTCCAGTTCTTAATAGGAATGCTTTCAACTTTTCCCCATTCATGATGTTGACTGTGGGTTTGTTGTATATGGCCTTTATTATTTTGAGGTATGTTCCTTCTATGCCTAGTTTGTTGAGGATTTTTATCAAGAAAGGATGTTGAATTTTATCAAATGCTTTTTCTACATTATTGATATGATCATATGGTTTTTTTCCATCATTCTGTTTATGTGATATATCACATTTATTGATTTGTGTGTGTTGAGCCATCCTTGCTTCTCTGGTATTAAAACCCACTTGATTATGGTTTATTATCCTTTTGATGTGCTATTAGATTAGATTTTCTGGTATTTTATTGAGGATTTTTATAGTTCAGGAGGATTGGTATTAGTTCTTCTTTGTACATTTGGTAGAATTTGACTGTGAAACCATCTGGTCCTAGGCTTTTTTTTTTGTTGAGACTTTTTTTTTTTTAATTACTGATTCAGTCTTGCTACTTGTTATTGGTCTGTTCAGGAATTCCATTTCTTCCTAGTTCAATCTTGGGTGGAATTTATTCCTGTAGGTTTTCTAGTTTGTGAGTGTATAATTATTTATAATAGTATCTAATTGTCCATAATAGTATCTGATAATCTTTTGTATTTCTGTGGTATCAGTTGTAATGTCTTCTTTTTCATTTCTGATTTTGTTTACTTGGATCTTCTCTCTTCTTGGTTAGTCTAGCTAGTGTTTTGTCAATTTCATTTATATTTTCAAAGAACCAATTTTTGTTGATACTTTGTATTGTTTTTTGCGGAGGGGTCTCTATTTCATTTCATTCTGCTCTGATCTTGTTATTTCTTTTCTTTTGCTAACATTGGGTTTGTTTTGTTCTTGTTTTTCTAGTACCTTGAGGTGTGATGATAGGTTGTTGATTTGTGATCTTTCTGTTTATTCGATGCAGACATTTAATGTTAAAAACTTCCTTATTAGCATTGCTTTTGTTATATCCCAGAGGTTTTGGTATGTTGTGTTTTCATTTTTATTTGATTCAAAAAATTTTAAATTTCCATCTTAATTTCTTTGTTGGCCCCGGGATTGCTCAGGAGCATGTTGTTTAATTTCTGTGTATTTGTAGAGTTTCTGAAGTTGCTGTTTGTATTAATTTCTAGCTTTATTCCACTGTGGTCTAAGAAGATACTTGATATGATTTTGATCTTTTAAGATTTAAGACTTGTTTTATAGCCTAACATGTGGTATGTCCTGGAGAATGTTTTATGTACTGATGAAAATAATGTATATTCTGTAGCTGTTGGGTAGAATGTTCTGTAAATGTCTGTTAAGTCCTTTTGGTCTAAAGTACAATTTAAGCCCAGTGTTTCTTTGCTGATTTTCTGTCTTAATGATCTGTCCAGCGCTGTAAGTGGGGTGTTTAAGTCTCCCACTATTATTATCTTGTCTGTCTCTTTCTTTAGCTCTAGTAACATTTGTTTTGTGAATCTAGGTGCTTCAATGTTGGGTGCATTTATATTTACGATTGTTATATCCTCTTGCTAAATTGATCCCTTTATCATTATAAAATGATTTTCTTTGTCTTTTTTTACTGTTTTTGATTTAAGATCTGTTTTATATGTTATAACTGTAACTACTCCCACTCACTTTGGTTTCCATTTGCATGAAATATCTTTTTCCTACCCCTTTGCTTTTAGTCTATGTGTGTCTTTATGGTAAGGTAAGTTTCTTCTAAGCCGCTTATGGTTGGATTATGTTTTTCTTTTATCCATTCTGCCAATCTATGACTTTTAAATAGAACATTTAATCCATTTATGTTCAAGGTTAATGTTTTGAGGCTTTGTTCTTGTCATATTGTTAATTGATTTCTAGTAGTTTTATAAATTATCAGTTTCTTTCTTTTTCTCTTTTTGTCTTTGTGGTTTGATGAAATTCTGTCCTGTTGCCATTAGATTCCTTTTTCTTCCTCTTTTGTGTGATTGTTTTATAAGCTCTGTGAATTTACATTTTCATGTATTTTTGTGTTGTTGAATATTGAACTCTTGTTTCCATGATTAAGACTCACTTTAAGCATTTCTGAGTCCAGGTTTTCTGATTCCACCTGTGTTTCCTTATATACTGTATAATCTCCTTACTATTAAATAGAAATTTTTTATTTTTTATTTGAATCTGTTTCTCTTTTAGGAATCTCACATTATTTTTCTTTTCAACAACTGAGTACTTCTTTGCTACCTGTTTTTTTCTCCAATATATGAAAAGTTAGCAAGAGGAAGAAAAGACGGCTAACATTATTAAGTTCTTTCTAAGTTCATACTCTGTGTTGGTCTGCTCAGGCTGCCCTAACAAAATACCATAGACAGGTGGCTTAACTACAGAAATTTATTTTCTTACAGTTCTGGAGGATGAGAAGTCCAAGATCAAGGTCTTGCACGGTGGTTTCAGTGAGGGTTTTCCTTCTGTGCTGCCTCCTTGCTGTGTCCTTACATGGCAGAGAGAAAAGCCATAGTCCTATTGGATTAGGATCATACCCGTATGACCTATTTTAACCTTAATTACTTCCTAAAGACCCTATTTCCAGATATAGTCTGAAGTTAGGGGTTAGGGCTTCAACATATGAATTTTGAGAAGGCACAATTCAGTTTATAGTATGCGCTATGTATCATAACCTGTAATGTACCTAGCATTACTCACATCGCTGACATGCCTTCCTCTGCATCCTTAATATGATCAGTCTTCAAGACCAAAATACGATAGTCTGAGGAGACGCAAGTTGATGCAAGCACAATTTCTTCTGCTTTCTTTGACAAAGCATACATAACCTCATAGAACTGCTCCCAATTTCTCAATTCAGGTACCAAAAGGGCTTTCTTTCAAAAAGTTGTAATACATGTAATACATTATGTATATAAACAATTTAGGATGATTTTGCCCATTTAAATCTTCGTGGAAGTCATTATCAGGTCATAATTGAGTCCACATGGCACAAACTTTGGTATCAGAATTTCCTGGTTTTGAATCTTGGCTCTGCCACTTAGTATCTGTGAACTTCAATAGGATTTAGTTACTCTGCTTCAGTTTCTCATGGGTAAAGTGGACAACATTATTTCACAGCTGCTAACATTTAGGATTATATGAGAGAGCACCTGATAAATAGTAAGTACTCAGTTAATGACAATGATTATTATGATCTTCATTTGCCACTCTTCCTGAACTTTGGGCCCCAAATAACTCTTGCTCATTTACTCTCAGTATTCACCTTAAAGATTCCTCCTTTTGTTATTTAGGGACTTGGCGAGCTTCAGTTAATTCTGTGTCCCATCTTGGTGGGGGTGTATGCTTATAGAGAACATTTTATCCAGGTTCTTTATTATTCTTAAATTGTTCAAGTGGGTCGACAAATCAGAAATCAACCTGTGATATTCTCAACAATCCCTATTTTTTAAATTCCCAGTTAGATAAGGAAACTGAGGGTAAAAGAAAGTAATAACTGTTCCCTTAGGGTGGAACTAGAATTCTCTACTGGATCTGTCTCCATATCTTCTGCTGTTTCCATTACATCACATTAAAACAATTTAATACTTTTAAGTGATATCTAATCCGTGTAAAGTTCTATAACATCAGAAATATCTATAACTGATATAAAGTCCAGGTACTTTGTGATCCAGGCCTAACATCCTCCTATTCAGTAATGCAAGAGGTTGATAACTGAAACACCATTAAAAACAATTTAAATATTTATATTGCTTCTGAAGATGCCAAAGGGACACAGTAGCCATAATGCACAGGAAAACTTTTAAAACATCCTCTAGTGAAGAATCTGGTGTTGAATTTGTGTTACATATTTAGAAAACTAAGCAAGGAAAGCAGAACAAAAACAATAAAACCCAATACACTAATTACCTCAGATAAACAAAAAGTTGTGCAGTAAAGGAGAAGTAATAATAACTCACTATATAGCTCAGCTCTGAATATTGTTTGCATAGTTATAATTATCAATATGAAACACTAAGAATCTAGCTAAGATTCTAATACACGTACCTAGGAAAGATTGTGTATATATTGGCTATGCATGGAGGAAATAGAGCTCAATCTTCATTTTCATGTTTGAAAAGTCAAATGCCTAAAACTTGAAATCAAGAAGTACAAATATAAGAATTTGGAGACATAGAAGTAAATTCAAAAATAATCATATGGAAGAACTAAACATGCTTACCTCTGAGAAAAGGGTAATAAATAGGGTGATGGAGTGGGGAAAGACTAATCTGCTATTTTTTTTAAGCAAACTTTCTGGAGTGATTTGATAATTACAGCTAGATGCATATATAACTTTAATAAAATGAAATAAAAAACAAACTTTTACCCAATGATAAATATTTTGACTTTCCTTTAGCTGATGTTTTGTTTGAATGTCAAGATAAGCATTGATTTTCTTTAGAAGGCATAGTATTTAATTAATTTGCCTAATATTAATTGAATGTCTGCAATGTGCTAGGCATACAGGGGATGTAAATGTAAATTAGACAATAATCCTTGCTTCCAAGGAAGCTGTGATCTTGTCAGGAGATGAGATATATGCAAATAACCTAAATGGAAGATAGTAAGTAATATCTACCAGGAGAGCAGGCTTTCCTGAGCCTTCTTGAGTTTGAGCTTTGCCTCTAGCCTTGGGTTAATAGTACAGCTTATATTTCTAATGATCCTGGTCTTGCTTATGATTTGCAGAATTGGCTTCATTCTAGATCTTAACCTGTTTCCAGTCTTGGTGATCTTGACCCTTTTCTCCTGGTTTGCTCAGTTGAGCATTTTCTTTTGTTTATTTCACCTAAGTGGACACCCAGTTAGAGAAATTCAGTAGGCAGAAGAACCTCTTCATTAGTAGTTCTGTTTTTAATTCTTATTTTTCTCTTAAGTCAGAACAAATGTTTCTTCATTTCTCAACAAACTTTTTTTGAGTACTTACAATGGGACAGAGGCAAAGTTACTGAAAAGATATGTGTAACCTCTATATGAGATAGGAACCAGATGTCTCCTCAGCTTTCCTTCTAGACCGCTCCTTTGAGTCAGAGACTCTTCTAGCTGGAAGGGTTTGAATCTAGAAGTATGATTTTACAGATGAGTAACACGGGACTAGAAAGATTAAGTGGCTTATCTAAGGACAAAACACTGGGTTATTTTCAGAGTAAACATAGAAATCAATATTCAAAGTTTTTGCTAAAATTTGTACATGCTTATCATGAGCCTGGCTTTTCGCTAATTACTTTTACATAGATTCCCACTTCATCTCTGCAACAGCTCTGTGTTTAAGGTATTACTTTCCACCTCTTCTCAAAAACCAGATAAAAAGTTTGGAATCTATTTGTAGTAACATATTTACATCTCAGTTTTCCTAAGTGATTTGTCTACAGGTTGTCTTGCTAGATAGAGGCTCTATAAAAAAAGTGATGTATTTATAAAATCCTTGGAAAAATTTGCACTATTTTGGATCTTCAGACCCCCATTATCTGATTTTCAGCCAGTTTAAAGCAATACAATATGTGGGAATAAACTTTATATGAGGAAATGAACTAACAGGTCTCATATGTTAGAAATGATATCTTGCCTTTGTTGCATGCAGGGAAGTGGAACTAGATCATGTCATGGGCCTGGCCAATGTTTCCATGGACACAGACCAGAGGACTCCTGGGGTTGAGTTTAAATATGAAGCCAACAAAATTCTGTTAAATTCCCACAAACTAAGAAAATCTATTGCTAATGAATTAAAAATCAGTTATTAGAGTACTTTAAAAAACAAAAAATACCTGAAACCTATTTGTTCTTTTATGAATTTACCTTTGAATCTGTGCAGGGATCAATGAACAAACATTAAAATTCATACCAGTTTTTATGATTTCTAGAAAATACAGAGAAAAGATTATAGGAACAACTGCATGAAACAAATGAAAGTCCATTTTACTCTATGTATATATATTCAAATGTACTGCATGTCAAGCCTTCAGTATACTATAACATACTTCTATTTTTAGAATAATTATATTATGCCACAATTATATTCTACCTTAATGTTTTCAGGGTTTGGAAACATATATTTTAATATGTCAAAGAATAAATCACACAAATGTATATTGAGATATGTGTGTGTGTGTGTGTATAAAAACTTAAAGATTGATTAAATAATCTTTTTGATGAAGTTAATACTTAACACTTTTTTCCATCAAGTTGTATGAGTCTTTTGTACACTCACTAAAGCCACATTAAATTATTTCTGACACCATAGATATGTATGTAAAGCAACAAATTTAGTGTGCAGCTTGCGGTGTCATATTGCATAAATTGTGACTGAGTGACATATATATATATAGCCAATTCAAGGAGGAAGACATCGGGGTTAACTTAAACGTTGACACTCAATGATTTTCTGAATGGCATAATGCAATGCCTCTGAGAGCCTGACTGAAGAAAGCAGAGGGTAATGCCCTCCTTTGCCCCTTTTTCTTTCCCATTATTATTTAGCTCACCTTTGTGAGGGAAACATATATTTGTGTGAAATTATGCCTTATCTTAAATTATTAACTATTCCACAAATTAACATATTGTAGCTTTCTTGGAATACAATTAAATAGGAATCTGTTACTCTTTAATATTACAGAGTTAAAAAAAGAGCTGCTTGACAAAATAGAAGCATTTATGATTTTCATTTTCTGTGTTCAGTTCATCTCTTGGGAATAAGCAATATCTATAGAATGTCATGATGATGATTTCAGATCATTGCCAAATCAGCAAAGATAGTCACAGCAGGGACTTAAACAGTGGAGAGATGGAAAGTATAGGGGGCAGAGTTTTCTCTCTAGGTGGGTATTGAATTAGGAAAGAAGCTGTGTATGGGTAGACAATTTGGGAATTAGTAATTTCCTTCTCTCCTCTAAAATACCAGAATATATAATTATTCTAATTTAAGTTTAGCCAGGGAAATTGTCTCAAATATGTTGTAATTTTTTAAAAACTTTGTTCTTCTTTCCTAGAAGCACAATTTATATTTGTTAAAAGGTATAATATCTCATTTACCAGTAAGTTTGTTTAATACAATGCAATTTATAAGTTCCTTAAATTCGAAGTTCTGGGTGCTGTAAAAACTGTTCACATCTGAATTATTTGTTCCATGAATCCAAAATATCAGTTTACATAAAAATACCTATACTGTGTGAAAAGTTGATTTTACATCTGTTACAGTATTACTTTTATGTGGATTCTTATTTACAAATTTTAAATTTTTTACCATATTTGCCAAATTACTTCTTAAATTACTGGTAGTTCTACTTACCCTAATAGTTAATGCTGGATGTTAGAACCAAGGAGGATGGGCCAAGCGGAGTGGGTCAGCTGGTGGCAGGATCTGAGGTTCTTTATTTATTTTCTCTTGTAAAGAGAACAAAGAAACCTGTCAGAATAGATTTTTTTTTTTTTGAGATGTATTGGTAAGCCATATGACATTGAAACAATCATTAAATGATAAAACAGTGCTTCTGTAATCCGAAGGACTTCGAGTGGAGAGGTGGTATTTTATGCTTTAACAAATATGAGTGAAGATTTAAAGTAATACATTTAGCAAGTATGAATCATTTGGAGGCAATCTTTAAAGAACCATTCCACATGTGTAAATATTAGAATTACCATTACAGAAAACCATCTGAGGCACAGAAATGAAGATTTTATAAAAACCAAACAAAAAACCAAAAAAACTTCACCTTTTTTCCTAGAATAAAATGCCCTTTCCGTGATTCATATGATCTGTCTTAAAGGGGAAATTTCGTATAGTACAGTTTGGGAAATCTTTTCTTTTCCACATTAGATTAAATAATTACTTTGATCGGGCAGTAAAAATTTTGAATGTATTAAAAATACTGTATTGATTGATATGGTGATCTACTTTTACTAGCTGAACTAATCGATGATTGTAGTTCTTTGGAATCTCTTAGATCATTGATATAGGATCCAATAAGTCCTTTCAGAATATCAAGAGATTCTTGGGAGCCTCAGAACATCTTGATGTCAGCCTATTCCTTTTCTAAGAGTACAGGTATAATGGATTCATCTGAATAGTAGTCCAGATTTGCTGTGTATAATAAGAATTTGAGAATTTTCCAATTAGAGTATAAAGAACATTTTACCCAGCTTTGTGGATGAAATGCTGTTTGCCTCTGACCTGTCAGAGAAATTTATCCATAAAGTTCTTCTGGGGCCTAAGGTTATTTCTGTGACTTTTTACCCTCACATCAAAGCCAGGCATAGTCTGATACCTGCTTCATCTATTTTTCTATATGTAGTAGAATATACTTAAATGGTATTAAATATGTAGGCATATGTGCATTGCCAACTTTCAGATAACAAATGACTACTGGAATCCACACCAAATATATTACTATGCATTTACCTGGTTTTATTTATATCATTTGTTCTGTAAATTTTAGAAGCAATTTGAAAATAATGGTCTTTCAGCATTATGATTTTTCAGAATTTGTTTTTGTCAACATGGTATTCTGTCTTAACAGTTTGTTGATTTTGTACTTACGATGCTTTTTAACCCTGTCAAGCACTGTTCTTCAGTCATATATTAGTGTGTTTTTCATTGCAGCTTAATTGCTCTGAATACTCTATACCTAAGCCAGTTTTATACCTGATAACAAAAAAATCTCCCAGTTATAAAATTAAAAGAGTGAAAAAAATCTTAGTGCTAAACCAGTTTATAGTTACGGGTGAAGAAACGTTACAAGATATTGCCAAATTGCTCTGCAAAGAGCTTATCATAATGTATGTTCTCGTCAATAATGGAAGAGTTTTCTTTTCTTTGTATCCTCTCCAAGACTTGTGCTAGAGCTTCTTTAAGACTCGGCAATGTCACTTCTGCACACACACAGTATGCACACATACTTATAAAGGTTATTGTACACTTGTTCAAAGAGATTTAAAAGAATGTTCTGTGCATCATTGTTTGCAATCAATTAAACATCACTTAATAAGAGAATTGATAAGTCACTTTATATTAAAGAATTGTAAGTGGTTTAAATTAGTAAAGGAGATCTACATGTATCAATAAATATGTATATAGCTCGGCCACATAATACTGAATGAAAAGATAAAAGCAAATTCTAGAAAGATGTATACAATATAGTATTTATATAAAGAATAAAAACCTATAAAACACAACTTATATAAGATTGATGGAATATTATTTAACTTTACAAAGGTTTTATATAATGTGGAGAAATGTGTGTTATATACAACAGGATAGAAAATTGTCTATGATTATAGCTACAGGAAAGCAACTACATGCTGTGTTTACGTTGTGTGTCCTTCTGTTTGTAACCTGCTTGTTCTGTAGTGTTGCCAGCTTCTCTTGGCTCATTTTCAGGAATCTTGTGAATTTTGAAAACCAGACATTCGATTGTGTCAGAATAATGAAGTCTGCCTGTAGGAAGATTTCTATTAAGCTGTTGTTTGATTCATCTGATAAGGGGGCAGGCGTTTACTGAGTGGCTGTTATCTGTCAGGCCCTAAACTAACAGGACCAGGCTTGATTTTCCTGCTCTAAGACAATAATGATAACTAACACCACTATCTTTGAGTAAACACATGAGAAGGTTTATACCTTTCCCTTATTAATAATGAAAGAACTCCAAATGAAAACACTGTTGAGATATTTTTTTACCTTGCAGATTGGCAAAAATAAGTTTGATAATTCCTAGTGGGGGCAAAGGTATGGAGAAAGGGACGCTGTCTTCAATGGCTGGTATCAATCAGTGCAGTCTTTTTCGAAGGCAGTATAACAAAAGCTGTCATAATTAAAAGGGCCTGTATCTTTTAACCCAAGAGTCAGACTGCAAGGAATTACTACAGATACCTTGCATAAGTTTTTAAAAATATATATATAAGAATGTTCATTGAAGTATTGTTTGCAATAACAAAACAAACAACAAAAACAGGAAATAACTTAGATACCCATCAGTATTAAATTCATTAAATAAATTTGTATTGTCATATGATAGAATACTGTGCAGCTATTAAGGAAATGAGATAGATTTATGCATGCTGATGTTATAGGTTCTCCAAGATATTGTAAATGGGAAAAGAAAGCTGCAAACAATATATCAAGTATGAAACTGTTATATAAAATCAAAAGGAAAAATAAATATAGTATACACGAACATATACATTAAACCATTTTTTTTATAAGAAATTACAAGAAACTTAGCAGTGGTTGCCTTTGGATGATGAAAGTGAAGAGAAGATGGCTTTTCCTCTTCCTTTTCCTTTTCTACCTTTCAGATCCTTTATATTTTCTATCCCAGTACATGTTTTACTGGTTCTTTTCTTTAGTGCTAATAGAGTTTATCTCAGATTTTATATTTCCTTACTCTCCACGCTTATTCCTATTTTAATGATAAAACACCACCAGCCACAACAAGAAAACAAGCAAAAATCAGCAAGTGAGTGAGTGATTATATACAACACAAAACAATTATGTTTTCAGTGACCATAGATGGTCACTGAAAAACACCCTTCAAAATAGGTCATTATTAATAGTTATTTATTGCCTTGTTAGTTTAAAACATGATGTAAAGGTCAGGACAGTAATGGCTATAGCCAATTGGTCATTAACTGTGGTAATCATTGACCTTACAAAGGAGAATTGGTCTTCTAAATGATTTTCTGAAGTTGTTAATAACTGTATTTGAAGATTAGCAGCTACATTGTGATGACAAGCGTGCCAAAAGACATTGGCCCCATTCATATGAAAAATTATGTTTTTAGTGTGTAATTTGCAATAGCATTCATCAAAATTATGCATTCTTTCTAAAAGGAAAAAATTGATTGGTAGCAGTCGCAGTGCCAAGGTTAGCATTAATGGTGCTGAAACATCTAAATTTCCTGGCTTTTAAACCTTTTAAAAACCTTTGAAGAGATTTATATGGGCTCTTGGATATGAAACAGTTCTCAAAAAATAATAAGGTCACTTTTTTCTTACATGCCAAAAATGTGTTTCCTAGATGTAGGAGAGTCGTCAGCTTCTCCTAACTATTTTCACAATATCTTCATTCATTGTTGTTTGTTTTTGGCTAAAGGAAAGAAGAGTTAGTTTCTCTGCCCTAATGTGGTGGCTCCCAGCAGGACTTTGCTTGCATTCATATTTTGTTAGTACAAGAATATGTCTAATTGTGGGCAGGTAACCTCTAATAGCATGTTGCAGAAAATATAGGTCACATATGTTTTGTTCTCAGCTCCACATTGCTCCTCGTGACATCTTGCTTAGGGCAGTGGAGTATGAACTGAGGCCAGTCAATAGCATTCCTGAATGTAGAGGAGTAAAGCTCCCTTTTCTTTCTGTTACAGTGTAAGTTGCTCTCATGTACAAGTTCATGTCTTTTCAAAGGTGGCAGAGAAACAAGCTTCCCTATTGAATAAGTTAAATGTGGAATTCTCCTAATTTATCATAAAATATGTGTGATGCTGTTTGCAATACTGATCAGACGTGTTTCTATAAATTAACATGTTGGTACAGAATATAGCAGTATGTTTAACTATGTCTGGCTAGATTGTAAGTAGGAATCAGCATTCACTTTTAATCATTTGTCCTGCCATGGTTAAAAATCATGTGCAGAGATCTTATATTAGTCAGATGTATTCCTTTCTTGTCTCATACCTGTCTAGGAGGGGAAGAGACTGAAATCCCCTTTTCTTAAAGCTGTAACAGGAGTAAGTAAGGCATGTCTAGTCATTACACAGCAGGGTCAGAGGATTTAGGTCTCTAGACCAAGAGCTGATCAGTGTGCCCATTTGCTGGTTGAGAAAGGGAAAGAAATGGGAAGGGGAGCATTAACTATGGGCTGAATCTAGCTTTGAATTTTTGTCAGCCTATCCTGGGCTTAAATGTTTCAATGTCAAACATAATTTGGAAAACTCAAGAGAAGAAAGATAGTCTATTGTTTTAATGCATATTTTTACTTTTCCTGTTGCTCCTTCTTTTTTCCTGATGAACGTACTTATTTCCTAAGATTTCTTCTTATATCATTTATTTCCTTTTCCTTTTAAGAACTTTCTGTTGTTACTCTTTTAGTGTAGGTCTGCTAACAAACAACATATATACATTTTTCTTTATCTGTGAACTTGTTGATTTCCTAATCATTCCTGAAGGATATTTTTGCTGGATGTGGAATTCTGGCTTGACAGTTCTTTTCTTTCAGCACTTAAAAAATATTGACCCACTTACATCTAGCTTCCATGGTTTCTGATGAGGAATATGATGTCATGCAAATTGTGTTTTGAATTTGAGTTGTAAGGAGATCTTGCTGCTTTCAAGATTTTGTATTTAGTTTTTAGGAATTTGAGTATGATATGTCTTGACATGTATATCTTTGGGTTTATTATGTTTGATGTTCACACATCTTGAATTTGTAGATTTACATCTTTTACCAAATTTGGGGAAATTTCTGCCATTATTTCTTTAAATACTGTTTTAGTCCTACATTCCTTCTCCTTTCTTTCTGGGATTCTGATGGCATGAATGTCAGATTTTTTGTTACAGTCACATAGGTGTTCTTTTCTTTTGGAATATTTTCTTTGTGTTTTTTAGATTGAGTACTTTCTATTATTATTTTGTTTTCAAGTTCACTAATTCTTTTCTCTCTTGTCTCCGTTCTTCTGTTGAGACCACTCAGTGACTTTTTCGATTTGATTTCTTATTGTATTTTTCAGTTCTAAAACTTCTATTTGATTCTCTTTTATATTGTCTGTTTCTTTACTGAGAATTTTTATTTTTTCATTTTCTTCAAGCATGTCTGTAATTTTTTGTTGAAGCATTTTTATGATGGTTACTTTAAAATTTTTGCCAGGCCATGCTAACATCTAACAGAGCAAGTCAACAGCTCGTGAGGACAGCAACTAACAGATAGGTATTTGGGTGGGGGTGAGGCATCACTTTGGGCATCTCAGAAATGAGTATGGAGAAAATTTGGAGATGCTGATTCCCAGCAAGCTGGATAGTGGGGAATTCTAGCTCCCTAATTAGGTCATTAAAAGCAAATGTGACCCTATTTTATGGTCCCATGGAAGTGAAGTCCGGGATATATTTGATTTATATTGTTTTGAGACTCAATACTAGTGAGAAGCTATATGACACAAGCATATTATCATCTTGCTGAAACAATTGGCTTTGCAAATTCCTGGAATGTATCCCTCCACTAAACGTCCCATATTCATGTACATTTATTTTAAGTACCTTTTAATACTAGATTCTAACTATATGTCTTGTTTTGCATTCCAGCTATAGTTGGAACAGTGAATTAATCTTTTACATTTCTGATTTGTATTTTGGTTCTAAACTAGTAAATTAACTCTATGAAGTATTCTTCCTGATTCTTAATAATTTTTTAAAAATGTTACATTTCTTCAGTATATAGGTGCTCCATCCAGGAGCATCAGCTTAGAGTCAGGGGCCTAGGGTTCTGCCTGGTGCTGTGTTTTATTGTGGTGGGGTTGGTACTGGGTTCCAAGGCAAAGTCCCCTGGGCTCTTGCCTTTCCTTTCTCCAAGTGAAAGGAGTCTCTCTCTCCTCTGTGTGGCCTAGAGTTGGGAGAAGGGTGATGTAGGCAGTCTCATGGCAGCAGCTGATGTTTTGCTCTGTCATACTTGAAGCCAATGGCCTCCCAGACCAGCATAGCAATGGGCCTGCCCAAGGACCATGCTATGGCCTGCCTGCCACTGCAGTTTATTTGGGGCCTCAAGTCACTTTTTTCAGCTGGCGGTGAAGCAGGCCAGGACTTGGGTTTGTCTGGCTGGGGTGGCAGATTACCTCTGGCCTTAGGTGGGTCTCAGAGCTCCATCTGTACTGGCCTGGAATCAGGGGCCTTGGAGTTCTCCCTGCTGCTTTGTTTTACTGTGGTGGGACTGTATTGGGTTCCAAGGCAAAGTCTCATGCACACTTTCCATCTCCCTCCTCCAAGAGGACAGATTTTCTTTGCTGTTGCACTGCCCGAGATTGGGAAGGGGTGGTGTGGGCAATGCTATACTGTCCTTCCCATCCTCTTCAATGCATCTTTTCTTGTTATTATGCTAAACCAGGTACTGTGATCTTTTATGTGGTTTCTTTAGCTCTTGTGAAGGTGTTTTCTTACACAGTAGTTCTTCAATTTGATGTTCTTACAGGAGGGATAATTGCTGGGGAGTTCTATCTGCCATCTTGCTTTGCCTTCCCCTACTCCTGATAATTTTATATCCTACTTTTTTAGTTACACTGTATTTGCTTACTTCATTAAATTTTTTAATAAATGTGCTTTTTCCATGGCCACATAGCACTCTATCAAAAATATACACCATCATTATCATTATCTTATTTTAATACATTTAGCAGGTTTCCAGTTTTTAATTACTATAAATCATGCTGCAGTAGGTATCCTGAACCATAAATCGGTCTGCTTCTTTGCTTAGCCTACTACTTAGGAGTCCCCAAAAGTCCTCTTCCTGGGTTAAAATGTATAAATATCTTTATGACTTTTTCACTGTAGTATAAATAAATATAAATGAAAATTAGCACAGCACCTGGGAAATCATCACTCAAAAACTGACTTTTTCTTAACAATAGAAATTCTGCATTGCATTTGTCATTTTGTCTTCAGGGATGTGGTTTTTCTAGTACCTGCCTTTCTCGGATTTCATGCCTTCATTCATTCATGTATTCAATAAATGTTTTTGCACACTTGCTATCTGTCAGGCCCTGTGCTATTGATATGTGTTAACTTGGACTTGGATAGAGTGTTCTCATGAAAATACCCAAAAACCTACTTTGACCTCTCTGCCTGGATAGGTGAATCTATGTCTTGAGATTCTAATTTAAAAATGAAACAGATTTGTACAATATATTTCTTTTCTTCCCTTCGGTCAAAATTGACAAAGAAAATGCCTTCTTTACTTTCCTGTAATAGCAAAACTTCCTTTGTGGTGGTGAAGTATGTGTGCCAAGTGGTCTGAGTTAGAGTGGATGGCAGGTTCTCCATCTTACTTCCAATTATTCTGAGAACCTTATTTAAAGGAGGTGGGATTTTATAAGCTGTTTGAAATGTAAGAAAGAACATTTAGTGAGCTGTGAATGTATTTGTCTGACATGATGAAAAATGTATAACCTAATTTTAGATTTTGTTTTTTGATGATAGGTTTTCTTGTTTAAAGAATGTTAACATGAATATGTAAGAAATGTTCTGTATTCATACATCAGGGTGTTTGTATTCTTTTTTTTAACAAGTAATTATTGTCTTTCATTTATGATTAAAACACAGATTATTAGGGCTTTATACCTTGGTTAGATTTTATTCATCTTGGGAAACGTTTTCTCCTGTTAAAATATTAAAGTCTAATCTGAAATATTTTCACAAACACAGGTGACTTTTTGAAGGTTGTGCCCTTGCTCCTGAGCATTTTCTTTTTGCATATTATACATCAATCTTCTGGGGATGGGTATGTTCTTTGTTGTTATGGAATATTATACATTTAAATCAAGTCTATTCATATACACATGAGCTAAACACTTTAGTGGAAACTCTCCTTGTGTATTTCCTTCACAAATAAGTAACTTTGTTATTCTACTTATTAATATTACTCAAAACCTTGTATATTTAAGACTATTACAAAGCCTAATTTTGGGTGTATACACTTTGTTGTGCTTTCCAAAGACTTTAACAACAGTAGAATGTGCTGCCGTATACAAGTGCTGTTAGAGTAAAATAATTTGTCATTAGAACGTTAAAAATAGAATCATTATATTTAATGAAAAATAATTATCTGGATCACTTCTTTTTATTACCTATAATTTAAATAAAATATATTGCAGAGTACAGATAAACCTGTTATATATGGTTAAATTTGTTACTGATATTTTACTAACTGGAAGTTTGTTTGACTTGTGCTTTTTTCCCACCTGATACATAACTTTAGCCTGGTGAACAAGAATAGAACAGAATAGTTTATATATTGTTGTCTATTTCTAATGGTTTGGTGGAGGTAGGTGCAACAACATATCATAACAGAAATTTTCATTCAATGCTGATTTATGTTCTGTCAAGTATAATGGTTGATAGTAGAAGTTAACTTTGTGTAATGATGTTCAAAATGTCAGCTAGAAGGAAGTGAGGAAAGGAAGTGAGTATATGTTGGCTAAATGCCTGGCACATGAGTATTCTCTTGGAATACTCACAAGAACCCTCTTAGGTTGGTATCTCATTTTCGCAGTTTTCAAATAATAAATAACTTCTTTAAGATCACACAGCTATTAAGAGGTGGAGCTGGATTTCAATTCAGGCTGTCTGATTCCAGTGATTTCATAGTCATGTAATCTTAACCTTACTTTTGAGGTAAATAAAAGTTTAATACCACTGATTTTAAATTAGAGCACTAATTATATTGAAAATGCTTTCATTTCATGTTATGACCAGCCAGTTAAGGAAGGGTGTGACAGTGGGCAAAAGGATTCAGAAGAAACATGAGGGAAAGGAAAGAACTAGGAAAAGGAGGTAAGGTGACAGATGGAAATGCAGGAAAAGGGCAAGGACAGCAAAAATGGCATGAAGAAGAAAAGGTATTCGGGCAGAGGTCGGGAAGAAAGCAGAGAATGCAAAGCTACATAGGTAGGGAAAGAACCATGGATGGTTTGGAGGTCTAAGTAAATTACCTTTATTATAGCTGGCTTTTCCCTTGCTTTGTGAATTGTAGCATGCCTTTCGAAAAACTAGCTAGCTGTGCTGCTATTCAGAGTGCTTCCGCTGTTCTTTGTGTTAGCCTTCTGGGACTTAAGTTCATTTTATCCTTTATGATGAAACTTCATTCAAAGTTATTTGATTCAGAGTTTAAGTTGTATATACTCTATTTTTTCTGTTTTCTTGTATAACACATGATATATCCAAACAATGAAATTTTGGTACGTGATCTCTATGGTGTATTTAATTTAGCCTTCAATCATACTCTTGTGAATTTCTCTTATTTAGTCTTTGAAATGAATCCTGAAACTATCCGTATCCATTAATTTAAAGGTTTTATTTAGAAATGAAATAAAGCTTGAGAAAATGGAAGAGGGATCCTTTATTTTCAGAGAATTAAAACTTTTCCTGTGATATAACCAAAGAATTAATTATATGTTTATTAAATAACTACTGGGATCATGTGTAACCTCAGGCAGGATATTGTAACTCTGTGTGTCTTCATTTGTAAAATGGAAATTGCATCTATTTATCTTACCTGGCTGATGTACAAATGTATGTGTGGGCCAGAAAGTACTTTGTAAATATTACCGCTGTGAACACCTATGATTGTTACATTATTAGATTACTTTTTAGATTACCCCTTTCATGAATTAAAGAATGAGCAGACACAGAATAGGCTAATTCTTCTGGTTCATTTAGATTGTCCAGATATTGAATTTTAATAAACTAAAGCAGTATTAGTCAAAGAAACTTAGCAAATTGAAGGAAGGTGGTTAAGTCATATCTAACTAATCATAGATCTTTTTAATAGGAACAGATATCTATGCCATTAGTTGTAGACCAACATTTTTCCCTTTCAGAATACTTTAATGCATAACTTATAAATCTCTTTTTATCAGGCAATCTGACTTTTCCAAACCAAGACAAACAAGCATGATACAATGAGCAAAAATCAGGAAAGGTCAAATAAACAATCAAATTATCAGATTCTCATTGGACATTAATGGAATTTTAGATTTTTATAGAACAATTAGTTATAAATTCAAATGCCCTTCTTGACAAAGGGTCAGTTTTTGTAAAATTATGGTAAATTTTTAATGAGATTTAAAAATCACTGTGTTGGATTATTATGTCTGTAAAAACTATACATAGTTCATTTTCATATTGTCTCACATGAACTTTTTTGCTGAATTACTTTTTAGATATGTATTATGGTTGTGATTTTAAAAGAGCCTTATCTCTTAGAAATATATTGAAATATATATAGATAAATATGTTTTGGAAGTGGATGGGGCTTCCATAAAACAGTTTGCCATGAGTTAGTAATTGTTGAAGCTGGAAGATTGGTAAATGAGGTTTATTTTACTGTTTTGTCTACTTTTGTATATTTTTTAAATTTTTCATAATAAAAAGCAAAAAAATTAAATTTCACGCTTCATGCTTCTTATTTGCTTGAGGAAATAATTATGTAGTGCTAATTTAAAATCAAAGTTATATTAGTAAATATGAGTACTTAATCCTTGTTTTCTCATGATATATAAAGGCAATATTTTTTATATTAACAGCTCTCTACTGAAATGATAGCAGTCATGACATTAAGACTAAAATGTTTGAGAAAAATATTTTTGTAATAATTGAGCATAATTTTTAGTCATGTTCTTGACTTCTTTTCACATGAACTATATCATTATGGTATATATAGCAAGTAACAATTCATTGACTACTGTAAATGACTATATTAATATGGTGATCTCACTTGAAATAGATGTTGAACATGTGCTTTTCTTGCTAGACTATAAGTTCCATGAGGACAGTTTGTCTGTCTTAATCATTGTATGTAGCATAGTAGTTGGCACATAACATGTGCTTAGTAAATATTGTTGTCTGACTGTGTTTTAAAAGAAACGATTCCTTTTTAAATAATCTTTTACATTTCTTTTAAAAATTTACTAGGTATGAATTTTTTAACAAAGATCACAGTGATGAAAGTCTTAATGAAGTGATTTAAAAAGTGAATATGTACCAAGCATTTTACCTCCACATTTAGCTATTTCCTTTTTTGTGACAAGTGCCAATTTATTCAATGTTTTGTATCACTATTTCAAATGAGAAGGCTTCCTAGTGCATTAATAAGTGCACATACTACACTCTGTGAAAGACATAGTACATAAAACAAAAGAAAGTGAAGATGAAAAAGAATTTTTACATAGATTTTGAGAAGTTAGTAGAAAAATTTTATCATGTTCCATTTTTAAAGCTCCTATGAGAATAATTTATATTCGTTGGATATTTAAATAAATTTCTTCCATTTAGCTTTTCTGTCATCACAGTACTTCACATACTCTTTGTAGAATCTTCAGGTAACGGTTGCTGACTGACATTGGCATGTGGCCAGGCCTAACCAGGTTGCCCTAGGGTGTGATATACTGCTGTCCTCTGGGGCTATGGGGCCCTGCTGCAGCCATAGCCTCCTGGCCAGCTTCCCTGAGGCCAAAATATCTATTCCTTTAGTTGGTCCTGTGTATACCTGCTGGACTTTGAAGTATAACTTTTGCTTTATCACCCTTCCCTCGAAGCTTTTAAATGAATAACTCCATCAGTTATAGACCTGCAGTGTGTTGGAACTCCAGGGGACCTTGCAGTGCCTTAAACCCATATATTTCTATATTACAAATAAAATAGATTTCCTCAATATCAAATCACAACCATTCTGCTGGCTTTCAGTCTTTCATAATCTTGTTATCTCTTCCAACTGGGTTTCATATCTAGTCAGAGGGCCCTGGGAAACTGAACCGAACTGGGATGCAATGTACAGACTAAAATATTCCCAGGGAACTCACTGGTAGTTGTGGGAGCTAGACCTGTTAATATCCCAACCTACAGCCGCTGCTCTTAGAGGCAGGGATTGTACCTCATCTTCATATGGCATCAGCACTTATTGTGAAGTGTTGTGCATGTGGTAGGTACTCAAATATATAATACATTGAATTAAATGAATTGAAGGGACTGAGTGTCCTTGAATGAAATAAGCCCTTCATTGGATACACTATCAATGTGCCTTTTTTATTTTTAAAGATAATGGCGATCCAGTGGACTGGGGTAGCTGGTCAGGGTTGGGGTAAATTCTCTTATGCTTTTCTAAACCAATAACCCATCGAGGTGCCCACCATTGCTATCCTTAGTTACCACCTGCCATATAGCAGAGGGGATACTCAGACAACCAAACCATTCCAGTGACCCTTGCCCAGAATCCATGTGGCTCTTCTAGTCTTGTGTATCTCACTGAACTGGAACAATTAGAAATTGTTGTATAAGTTCAGTGCAGAGCCTAGAATGAGCAGATTGCTTTATACTGGCTTTATTTTGCATTCAGATGATGAGGGTACCCTACAGACCAGTGGACAGTGGACAGTGGTCAGTGGACCACTTGGGCTGCAAGAGATGAAAAAATTAATGAAAGGTTGACATTCCTCCTGGAAAATACCCCAGAAAATACCCTCGCTATGCTCTTGATCCCTGTTGACCTTTTTCCTTGAGGGTGAAAAGAAAGCCTTGAATTGGTCCTGAGGTCTTGAGTGAGATTAGGTAGTCACCCTCCTAGCTCTCCCACATTAGTTTTTCAGTTCACTTCACACATATCAGTGAAGAATCAAAGTATTGCTGTTGCTTTGTTTGAAAATTTTGTCCTTAGCCTTGTGAAGCAATTTATCTATTCTTAGTCACTACTTCTTTGTGCCACTTGGGACCAGTAATATCAATAGTCCAATTTTTCTTGGCATTAAAAAAATATTTTTTCAATATTGAATTAACAAGCCTTTGACATACATCAAAACAGTACTTTGTTCACTCATTTTTATTCTTTGAGCTCCCATTATGTGTGAGGCCCTGTATCAAGCTGGATCTAGAGTAGTGAACAGGATACATGGAGAGATCATCTCATAGTGAACAAGGAGAGGGGAGAGTGGGATCAAAATGAGTTAGAAGAGATGGGGAGGAGTCAGATCATCCAGGGCCTTCTAGGTTATAGAAGGAGTTTGGATTTTATTCTGAGAGTGATTGGTGCCACTGGAAGATTTTGAATAGCAGACTGATGTGATCTGATTTGTGCTTTTTGAAAGATTGCTCTGGCTTGCTGGGTGGAGAACAGATTGATGGGTCAAGAGTGGCAGAAGGGGGTCCATTATGTAGGTTATTGAAGATATCCAGGGGAAGAATGACATATCTTGGACCATGATGGGGGCAGTAGAGATGGCAAAGAGATAACCCCACATGTACTCAAGACCATCTTCAGTACTGGTGTTTTGGAGGGTTCTGTTAGCCCTTGCTGTTAGATTTAGTCATGGGACTATTTCTGGGTTGATTCCATAAGAATCATTAAGAGAACTATTAAAAGTATAAATATCTGAGCCCTGAATTAATAGGTCTGGGGTGAAGTCTAGGGAAAACTTTTTTTTTTTTTAGTTTCTGATCAAGGTTGAGAAATACTGTTATATTGTTTGGTACACTCATGTAGGACTACACAGAATAGCTGTATAATGCCAATAGTATTAAAATGTTTGAAGATTGTTCTACCTTTTTAGAATTAATACTACGAATTTGTTTCCTCTTAAGATATGCTAGCAATTATTCCTGTAAGCTAATCTTTCAGCACAGTTTACAAAACTCCTCTCATTGAATCAATCTTATTCTGATAGATAAAGATAGATCGCTCTTCCCATGCTCTAAGGAAACTTCCAGTTTTAAAATAAGAATAAATTTCTTCTCTTTATTTAGAATCCTGAAATGTATATAAAAGCTTTTTCTGTCCTTACTTTTTTTTCTTTGTTAATTTTAATCCTTTCTAGATAAACATGCTTCCTCGGGTTCCAGTAACTACTTCTGTGGTTTTATAATTTACTACCATTAATTCAGCTTCTTCAACACCTCTGAATTAGATTACTCTAACCCACTACTATGCTTCCCTCTTTTGGGGGTGTTCTCAGGGTATACAAGACTATCAGAGCATCAGACTATACCTGTTCTATCTGTAGAGATAAAAGCAGTAACCAAAGGGTAGCACTTCTTTTAGAAAATTCCCTAAAAAATAGACCCATTGTGCCTGGATCTCTGGCACTCTACTTCTCTGGGGGTGAAGGGAAGGCCTAGAATTTGCTCTTACATTTGAGTGAGATTAGTACCATGAAAGGAATCACATCCTAATTGCTATAACATAAAGAGCATGGGTTTCAAAACCTGAAAGACCAATGTTTAAAACCTCCCTTTGCCACCTGCTAGTGGTTCGATTTGGGAGAAGTCAATCGATAATATCCTTATTTTAGTTGCCCTATTACATGGGGATAATAATGCCTCTCAGGACTATTATGAGGATCCCAGGTGATGAATAGAGAGGACTCAGTTGGGCACACGGTAAGGCCTTAGTAAATGTAGCTATTTTTATTGTCTGTTTCCTCTTCAACTCTGTTTTTATTGTCTATTTCCTCTTGAATTCAAACCTTGACTTAGTGTGATCTATGTGTAGAGACTCAGTCTAGGGTTTAGAAGTAAAGTGATCCACAATCCAGAATCACATTTATAAACAGTAACTCTCCAAGCAAAACTGGTGATGTATAATGCCCATCTTCTCTTAACTCCCTTCTAGACAAGAGTGTCTTAGTCACACATGGCCATTTCCACCACAATGGCTATTACAGGTGCCCCATGTGTTAGATTTTCTAAGCCTATTATTTCTGCCTCCTGTAGGACCTTCTCTCTTGTCCCTACATTTGATCTCACCTGAAACCACCCTCAAAAGATTTCTGATTGAGTGCAACCTTCAAGAACTTATGAGAACCAAAATCTTCCTCCTTTTCCGTTTTACAGCATGTGTTTCTGGTTTTCGTTTGCCTCAGGTTTAACTGCTAGTGAAGGCCCCCTTACGATTCTTGAACTGAAGCTCTACTAGGATCTTTATTTGTGCTTATATCATGCAGGCTTTTAATGGTGCTCTCAACTCTGTCACAACAGATATTCCTTATCACTAGTGCTTTCCTGGTGTAACACTCAACGCACCTACTTCCTTTACTTGCAGATGTAAAAGTGTAGCTTGGCTTTTAGAATGCCAGCCTAAGATGATCTTTCCCTGCCTCTGCCATGTGAATCATGTTGCATCTGAGCGTTGTCTTTCTCTTTGTCTCTACCGTAGCCTTGACTGGAAAGATCAAAATCTGTTTTGCAAGCTGATCGCATTCTTCCCTAATTTTCTGATGCTTCTTTCCAAATCCTGAGTCACATTTCTGTCTGCATACTAATTCTCACCTATTGCCTGAGTTTCCCACAGGCTGTGAGTAAGTATGATTCTTCAAGTCAAGGCATTCCAGGCTGGAGCTTCTAAAATTTTTGTATAATAGTCTTTTCAACAAAAGGTGCTAGGAAAATTGGAAATACCATATGTAAAAAATGAACCTTTACCCCTACTTCATACCATACATAACTCCAAGAACACAACAGACCTAAACGTTAGAACTAAGAAAACTATTAAGAAAATGAAAAGACAAGGCATAGAGTGGAAGGAAATATTTGTGAAACAAATATCTGATTTATGTTCAGAATGTATAAAGAATTCTTGCAACTTAATAAGACGACCCAATTTTTAAAAATGAACAAAAATTACACATATATAACTCAGCAGTTCCATTCATAGATATTTGTACTAAAGAAGGATGAAAATATATATCTGTACAAAATTTGTGAATGATCACAGCAGCATTATTTGTCAAACTGGAAACAATTCAAATATTTATCAGTTGGTAAACAGGTAAATGAGATGTCATATCCATAGAGTGGAATTCTACTCAGTGATAAAATGAACTACTAATACGTGTAATAGCATGGATGAACCTCAAAAATATTATGCTAGTGAAAGAAGCTAGAGACAAAAGACTCCTTATGATATAATTCTATTTATATGAAATTTCTAGAAAAGGTAACAGTATAGAGATAGAATGTAGATCAGTTGTCTCCTGGGGGTGGGAAATGTGATTGACTGCATAAGAGCATAAAGAATAAGGAGAATTTTGAGAGTAGTGCAATGCAGATGTTCAAAAACTGGATTGTGGTAATGGTTGCATAACTATTAAAACTCAGTGAACTATACTTTTAAAATTGACAGGTTTTATGGTACATAAATTGTACCTCAATAAAGCTGTTAAAAAATCCTCCATAGTGCTTGGGTTATGACATAGCTGTTCAGTTTTTGCTTCATCTCATCCCTAGAAGATGACATAGTCCTTCATCACTTGATCAATATTTTTCAAGCTTTAAGGTGCATAAGAATCACCTGACGATCGTTAAAATGCAGATTAGGATTCAGTAGGTCTGTGCCAGGGCCTAAGACTTTGTATTTTTAACAAGCTCCAAGGTGATGCTAATGCTACTGGTCTGAGACCCACACTTTGAACAGAAGGCCTTAGAATTCATTCATAACCCAGCCTGCACATTAGAATCTCCTGGGGAGCTTTTAAAATAAAATTGGTGCAGATCTCCACCAAAAAATTAAGTCAGAAAGCTCCTCCACTTATTCTAGTGTGCAAACAGGTTAGGAACCTTGACAAAATGGGATACTTTCTACCATAATGAGTCAGTAGAAACTTTCACTTATGTCTCCCTCGCTCTTACCCCACAGTTTCGCTCATAACCTAGAGCCCCCAAATTATGACTGGGATCTCTCACAATAATCAGGAGAATAAACTAGCATGCTTTAACTACACTGTTTTTGAATATTCTCTTACACATATTAACCCCTTAGTCCTGGCTAAGAATCAGAATACAGAAAAAAGAGGAACCTGGGATGATTGTGATAGTAATAGTTGCAATCTATGGAGCATTTACAATGTGCCATACACTGTTTAAAACATTTAACCCTCATGTTTTAGCCTGTGAGGTAGGTACTGTTATTTTCTCCATATTACAGAAGGAATAAAGTATAGAGAGGTGAAAAGATATGTTCAAAATCACACAGTAAGTGGTCCAGCTGGGATTTGAAACTAGACAGTCAGACTCCAGGGTCCCAGAGGAGCTGACACCTACTAGTACCTGCCTCCTGCAATCTATAGTTGTGTTTCTGCCAGACATTCTGCCCCAAATCCCTAATGGACCTTCTATCTTTGGGAGTGGAGCCTGGACAGCAGCCAAGTCTTCAATGCTCTTTTATGAGTTTCCTAAACATACCTGAGCCTATTAAGAGTGTTTCTGTACCCTAACATCTTACTCTGGTCTTGCTTTCTAGGGCTCTGTTGATGTTCGAGGTTCTTCTGGGCTGTCTGATTGTTTGAGCTGAATGAGAAAGACCCACAAAGCGAGTTTTTAAGCCCCTTTTCTGAAAGCCCTGGCCTCTTGGACCTGAGTTTTCTTGTGTCCTTAATCCTTATCTGAGTTCCTCTTCCCTCCTCAAAGATGGATATAGAAAAGACTTGATGTTAGACTGAGATTGAGCAGGGTGTTTAACCATTTGACCATGTACTTAACCTCTGTTACCCTTTTTTGTTTTTAATAGCAACTCAGTTTCATTGAAGCTTCTGGCAATTTTAGTGCCTTAAATATTCTTTGTTAACATAATGCCTTCAGAAAGCTGAGTGTCAGGAAAGCCCATTTTTAATTTATGAATGGCACCCTTAGTCTTTATATGCTTAAACATACTTTACTTTTGAGGGCAGAATTAATCTTTTATCAGATGTACCATGGATGCTGTTGGTTTCATTATTTTAGGAAAATGTTCTTGTGATTGTTTTAGAATTAATGCTGCTCGCATACCTCTGTTTTCCGATATCTGTTCAGCATAGATAAGATGCAAAAGAGTCACCCATATTAAAGCTAATGCAAAAGAGATGTAAGTTGCTGTTTGAAAACTAACAAAGATGTTTTACTTGTTGATTTCCTCTTGACTGAGAGGAAAGTGAAACTGAAAATAAGCATATGATAGAGAATATTTGGACTTTCTTTTATAAGCTGCATCTTTGTGAAACCATGAAGAAAATTTTAGCATAATAACAAGAAGATAATTTTATACATAGAAATTTCTTGGTGGTAGGGGTGACAAAGGAGGAATTTTATTCTCCTATTCATTTAAAGCAGGCTTGGTTAGAAATACCAAACACTGTCAGTGTAATTTCTTTGCAGCACTGAAGCCTTAAGCTTTCACATACCTGAGAGACATGTGGGAGCTTGTTAAAAATACAGATCCTTGGACAAAATCAATGTACACAAATCAGTAGCATTTCTATATACTAATAACAGTCAAGCTGAGAGTCAAAAGACTCAGTACCATTCATAATAGCTACAAAGAAAATAAAATACTTAGGAATATACTTAACCAAGGAGGTGAAAGCTCTCTACATGGAGAACTATAATACACTGATGAAAGAAATTGCAGATGACACAGACAAATGGGAAGACCTCTCAAGCTCATGGATTGGTAGAATCAACATTATTAAAATATGCATACTGCCCAAAGTGACTTATAGATTCAATGCAATCCCCATCAAAATACCAAGATCACATTTTGCAGATCTAGACAAAATAATTCCATGCTTCGTTCGGAATAGCTGCCCCCCGCCCTCCAAAAAAAAGCCTGAATAGCCAAAGCAATCTTAAGCAAAGGAATAAATCTGGAGGTATCACAGTACCAGACTTCAAATTATGCTACAAGGCTATAGTAACCAAAACAGTATAAAAGTAGAGACATAGACCAATGAAACAGAATAGAGAACCCAGATATAAAACCATCTACCTATAGCCAACTGATCGTTGACAAAGCAGACAACAACATATACTGGGGAAAAGAAACCCTATTCAATAAATGGTGCTGGCGAACCTGGATAGCCACATGCAGAAGAATGAAACAGGACCCCTATCTGTCACCATATACAAAAATTAGTTCAAGATGAATAAAACACTTAAATGTAAGGCATGAAACCATAAAAATTCTAAAAGAAAATGTAGAAAAAACTCTTCTAGACATTGGCCTAGGCAAATAATTTATGACTAAGACACCAAAGGCAAATACAGCAACACAAAAAATAAATAAATTGGACTTGATTAAATTAAAAAGCTTTACACAGCAAGGGATGATCAACAAAGTAAATTGACGATCTACAGAATGGGAGAAAATATTCGCACACTATACATCTGATACAGAACTAATATCCAGAATCTACAAAGAACTGAAACAAATCAGCAAGAAAACAACAGACAACCCTATTAAAAAGTGGGCAAAAGATATAAATAGAAATTTTCCAAAAGATAGACAAATGTCCAATAGACATATGAAGAAGTGCTCAACATCACTAATCAGAGAAATGCAAGTTAAAACCACAATGAGATAATACCTTACGCCTGTCAGAATGGCCATTATTAAAAAGTCTAAAAACAGTAGATACTGGCTTGGATGCAGACATAAAGGAACACTTATACATGTTGCTGGGACTGCAAATTAATACAACCTCTATGGAAATAGTGTGGAGAATTTTCAAAGAAATAAATGTAGACTTACTATTCGATCCAACAATCCCACTACTGCGTATCTATCCAAAGGAAAAGAAATCATTTTTTTTTTTTTTGCCTGGGTTAGAGTGCAGTGGAGACATCATAGCTCACTGCAACTTAAAATTCCTCAGCTCAATTGGTTTTTCTGCCTCAGCCTCCTGAATAGCTGGGTCTACAGGTGTGCGCCACCACGCCTGGCTAATTTTTCCTATTTTTTATAGAGACCAGTTCTCTTGTTCAGGCTGGTCTTGAACTCCTGGCCTCAAGCAATCCTCTAGCCTTGGCCTCTCAGAGAGCTAGGATTATAGGTGTGGGCCATTGTACCTGGCCAAGAAGTCATTTTATCAAAAGGACACCCGCACTCGAAAGTTTATTGCAACACAATTCATAGTCGCAAAGATATGGAATCAACCTAAGTGCCCATCAATTCATGAGTGGATTAAGAAAATGCGATGTGTATATATATATACCATGGAGTACAACTCAGCCATATAAAGCTGCAGTCCCCAACCCCTGGGCCATGGACAGGTACTGGGCTGTCGCCTATTAGGAACTGGGCTGCACAGCAGGAGGTGAGAGGTGGGCAAGTGAGTGAAGCTTCATCTGTATTTATAGCTGCTGCCCATTGCTCGCATCACTGCCTGAGCTCCTCCTCCTGTCAGATCAGCAGTGGCATTAGATTCTGCATTATCATGAGTTGTATAATGATTTCATTATATATTACAATGTAATAACAATAGAAATAAAGTGCACAATAAATGTAATATGCTTGAATCATCCCGAAACCATCACCCCCCGCACCCCCACCATCCATGGAAAAATTGTCTTCCATGATACTGGTCCCTGGTGCCAAAAAGGTTGGGGACCACTGATATAAAGAAATGAAATAATGTCTTTTGCAGCAGCTTGGGTGGAACTAGAGACCTTTATCCTAAATGAAGTATCTCAGGAATGGAAAGACAAACACCACATGTACTCTCCAATAATTGGGAGCAAATTGATGGCACAGAGAGGCACAAGGATATGAAAGGTCATTGGAAATCAAGAAGGGAGGGAGAAGGAGGGAAGGGGTAAAAACTTACCTACTGGGTACGATGAACACTGTTTGGGTGATGGCCACAATAAAAGCACCGACTTAAGCATTATGAAAGGTATCCATGTAACAAAAACATTTGTACCCCCTTAATATTTTGAAATAATAAATAAATACAGATCCTTGGGCCCCATCCTTTTTAGCTCTGAGTTTTTAATAAACTCCTCAAGGGATTATAATAGATACTGTATTAGGGTTCCCCAGAGAAGCAAAACCATTAGGAGATTATCTGTTTAGCATCTGTCTATCTGTCTATTTGTCTTTTTATCTATCTATCAATCAAGAGATTATCGTAAGGAATTGGCTTACATGACTATGGAGACTGAGAAGTCCCAAGATCTGCAATCAGCAATCGGGAGACCCAGGAGAGCCAATGGTATATAGTTCCAGTCCAAGTCTGAAGGCCTGAGAACCAAGAGAGCCAGTGGTATAAATTCAAGTCCAAGTCTATGTCCAAAGGCAGGAGAAGACCCATGCCCCAGCTGGCAGACGGTTGGGCAGAGAGAACACAAATTTCTCTCTTACACAGACTTTCTGTTCTATTCAGACCTTCAGTGGATTGGATGAGGCCCATCCACACTGGGGAAGGCAATCTGCTTTATTCAGTCTACTGATTTAATTGTTAATCTCACCCAGAAACACTCTCACAGAGGCACTCAGAATAATGTTTAACTGAATATCTGGGTACCCCATGGTGTAGTCAAGTTGACACATAAGATTAACTATGACACACATCTAAGTTAAGAGTCATTCATGTAAAAATGTCCCTTCTTGTTTTTTTTAAAGAATTCATAACACTATATCAGAGAAAATAAAGCCCCTAGTATAATGCCATTTTAAAAAATCAATATGTTAAAATAATACATATATACCCTTGATCTAAAAATTAATAAAAAGAAGAATTAAAAAGTATGATGGAATGCATGGAGGGAGGGAAAGAAAAATCATTCATTTATTTATTTAAATATCCAATTTCTTCCTACTAAGTGCCAGGGACTGTTCTAGGTGCTGATGCTATGTGAGTGGGGCTGAGTAGTTGATCACCCTGGTTAGGATGGTCAGCTGTCACAGTTTACCTCCACTGAGGGATTTTCCAGGTTGTGGGACTTGCAGTGCTAGGAATGAGACTGTGCAAGGCAAACCAGACTGGCTTGTTAGTCTAGTAGAAGGGGAGACAATGAGTTATTCTAACAGGGGAAGACAGACAACAGACTAAAGTGAATAAGTATGTAATGTAATCAGGTGGTGATAAATGTTATGAAGAACATTGAAGCAGGGTAAGAGATGCAGTGACGAGGGAAGTTATTTGGTATGATTTTTAGCCAAGGTGGTCATTGAGAATCTCAGGAGGTGACAGTGAAGCAGAGACAAGAATGAAGTGGGTGAGCCATGTGACCATCTGAGGGGGATGCATTTGAGGCAGAGGGAAGAGCAAATACAATGACTCTGAGAAAGAGCTAGATGTGGCATGTTTGAGAAAGACTTTGAGACCACTTTGGCTGAACTAGAGAGTGACATTAATTAGATCTTGTGGCTGCTGCATGAAGAAAAAACAGTAGAGGAAGAAGAGTGGAATTAGGGGTGGCAATTAGGAGGCTCTTTCCGTAGTTCAGGTAGCAGATGGTACTGACCATGAATGGAGGTGGTAGTGGTGGCAGAGGTGAGAAGTAGCTAGATTTAGGATACATTTGGAAGAAGTGACAATGTTTCCTAATGGACTTTAGATGGTATTTAGAAAGAAAAAGGTTTGGCTTGAATATCTGGGTTGAATAGTGATGATATTCATGCAAATGTGAGCTCTGGGAAAAGCAAGCTCATTTTGGAATATAAAGATTTCTCCTCTGGACAATTTAAGTTTGAGATGTCCATAGGCATCCAGGGAGAATGCATAGGCAGTTTGGATGTGGAAGTTTGAAATAGAGTACAGAGGTTTGGGCTGGAGATACCAACATGAGACTCATTAATATATAGTTAATATTTAGAGCCTTTAGATTTGATCATGTAGGGAATGAAGAAAGACAGAAAAGAGAAATGAGCAAAGAACTGAGTTGAGTTGGTCTCAGCAAAGTGAATAAGAGCCAATAGTAGGGAAGAAGGAAATCCAGGAGAGTGTGGTGCCCTAGAAGCAAATCAACGAATTGTTTCAAGAAGAATCATCAACTGTGTCAGATGCTGCTGAAATGCTGTGATGAAAATTTAAATTGATCATTTAATTTGATAGGTTGGTGACAATTGAATAATAGGGAGAAAAACCTGATTAAAATGAGATCAAAAGAGAGTAGAAAATGTGTGTATCAGTTTGCTAGGGCTGCTGTGACAAAGTACCACAAACTGAGTGGCTTAAACAACAGAAGTTATCGTGTCACACTTGTAGAGGCTACAAATCCAGGATCAAGGTATTGACAAGGCCATGTTCCTTCTGAAGGCATGAGAGAAGATCTATTTCAGGCCTTTCTCATAGCTTCTGCTACTTTTTGGGTAATCTTTGGCATTCCTTGGCTTGTGGCAGCATAACTCCAATCTTCACATGGCATTCTGCCTGTGTGTCCAACTGTGTTCCAGTTTCCCCTTTTTATAAGAATACTAATTGTATTAGATTGAAGACCCACCTTACTCTAGTATGATTTCATCCTAACTTAACTATTTACATCTGTAATTGTCCCATTGCCAAATAAGGTCACAATTTGAGGTACTGGGGGTTAGGACTTCAAAATATGAATTATAGAGGGATACATTTTAACCCAAAACGATGTGATGTAGCCATACAATGGAATATTATTCAGCAATAAAAAGGAATAAGGTGCTGATACATGCTACAACATGGATGAACCTTGAAAGCATTATGCTAAGTGAAAAACACCAGTCATAAAAAGGTCACAAATTGTATGGTTCCATTTATATAAAATGTCCAGAATAAGTAAATCGACAGAGATAGAAAGTTGCCAGGGTTGGAGGTAGTGGGGAGTAGGGAGGTGACTGCTAATGGACATGGAGTTTCTTTCTAGGGGTGGTGAATATGTTCTGGAATTAGGTGTTGGTAATCATGCATAACTTTGTGAATATACTTAACTGTACTTTTTGGAAGGGCTAATTTTATGGTATGTGAATTAACTGTCAATAAAATATTTATGTACACATATACACATATATACATATATATAGAGAGAGAGAGAGTGAGAAGGAAGAGGGAGGGAGGAAGAAGAATGGGAGGGAAAAGGGGAAGGTGAAGAAGTGCAGATAGCCTGTAACAACATCTCTTTGAGGCATTTTCTGTGAAGAAGTACAAAACATGGGGTGAGGATAGATGTGGCTGTGGGATCAAGGAAGTGTTTTTTTAAAAATACACGAGATATTACAGCTTGTTTTTATGCTGATTCAAGATTTCTAATGGAAAGGGAAATAATGATGCAAAGTGAGGCCAAGGGAATTTGCAGGAGCCAAATCCTTGAGTTGACTGGAACATTACCTTGAATAATTTTCTTCATGGCTTTTCCCTAGGTGACAGATCAGTCGGTGAAAGCATTTGCTGAGCACTGTCCTGAGCTTCAGTATGTTGGCTTCATGGGTTGTTCGGTCACTTCTAAAGGCGTCATTCACCTAACCAAGGTAGGTACCATGGCTACATCTCCTTAGCATTTCTGAGTATCATTCAGGTGATGGGCCCTAGCCTTGCTAAATATACTTGTATAAGAAATAGACCATTATAGAAGTGTGTGTATCAGTTTGCTAGGGCTGCTGTGACAAAGTACCACAAACTGAGTGGCTTAAACAATAGAAATTAGAAGTTAGCTCTAATTATTTTAGAGCTCTGGAAAGCAGTAGAGATAACACATCAGTGAGAGATTACAAGGAACTGGCATTTGATCATAGCTAAAATATAACATTTCATCTATTTGGTATGTAAGTGAACTCTCTGAGCTATAAGGTAAATTTTTGACAGATATTCATCTCTCTTTTTACCTTACATATTCAGCTTAATGATATGCACTGACCATATTCACCTTATCAAACATAAAGTTAAAGTGAGTTTAAGGAAACAATACCAAACATCCTTTCTGAAATGAGACACTTATTTAAACAACAATCTTACTTTTTTGCTTTTTCATTGTTAATGACTATGAAATATATGCATTAAAGCAACTGATACATGTGACAAGAATCATTTAAATGTTAACTTAATGTATTTTGCTTAGGAGATATTTTGATTATATTTTAAATGCTCACTTATCACTGGGTCTTATGAGCATTTGGCTTTAAAAAGTGAATATGGTCAGTGCATATCATTAAGCTGAATATGTAAGATAAAAAGAGAGATGAATATCTGTCAAAAATTTACCTTATAGCTCAGAGAGTTCACTTACATACCAAATAGATGAAATCTTATATTTTAGCTATGATCAAATGCCAGTTCCTTGTAATCTCTCACTGATGTGTTATCTCTACTGCTTTCCAGAGCTCTAAAATAATTAGAACCTAATTCTTACATTTATGTTGTGGAAAAACTGGTTGCTATAAAATTTACCTATATATTATCTGAAATTTATTACTGCATAGATTTTAACTCTGTCCTATAGTACTTAGGAGAATGAGTGTTAGTCTTGCCTTTTCCAATTAATAGCTGAGTAACTGAAATTTTCCTTCACCCTGCCTTCATTTCACAACTATTAGAAAACTGCTGTATTGTCAGCAGAATGCTGAAACAAACCAGGTAATATCTCAGGTTTTTTGGGGCTTGAGCTCTTTTGGTCTCTTTGAGCTTACAGTTTAGTAGGAAATAATGTCTTTCTTTGCTTCCTAGGAAAAAGCAAGCAAATGTTTATGAATTACCTAGGACTATGGTGGGCTTGCACAGTGGCTAGGACCCTGGGCTCCATTGTCAGCTTGGGTTTTATTCTCAGCTTAGCCATGTATTAGCTAAGTGGTCAAATTATTTTTCAGGGTATTAAATAAGGTAATATATGTAAGGTGCTTGACTCAGTATTGAGACCATAGCAATTGCTAAGTAAATGTTAGCTATTAATATTACAATAGATGCTACAGTACCTAAATTGCTAGAGAATTAGTGCAAATTTGATTTTTAAAAAAATACAACCAAGAATGGAAAAACAAGCACCACATGTACTCACTATCTTGGTTTTAACTGATCAGTACTTAAGTGCACATATAGTAGTAACATTCATTGGGTGTCGAGCAGATGGGAGGGAGAAGGAGGGGATGAGTATATACACACCTAATGGGTGCAGTGTGCACCGTCTGGGGGATGGACATACTTGAAGCTCTGACTCAGGTGGGGTGAGGGCAATACACGTAACCTAAACATTTGTACCCCCATAATATGCCGGAATAAAAAATAAAAAGAATACAATCACTCTTCTAGTATCTCTGAAAGAGAGCCTGTGTTTATATTGTGTCTTAAATGACTGATCGGCTTTAATTGTATTATGAAGATCAGAGTCTAAAGCTAGAGAAGAGGATAGGCTTGTTATTCTCAATTATTGCTCTATCAGAACATTTCAGTGTAATCAGGATCATATGTAACCATAATTTTTTATTCATTTCCTGTAACCTTGGCCTGAACATCTTGGTAGATGAGTATTTTTCTAGTCACATCTAGTCCTGTTTATGGCGTAGAGTAAAAATGCCTTTGGATGAACAGATTGTGCACAACAAGTGTTGTAATGACCATATGTGGGGTTTTTATGATCACTTGAAATTGTACTCATTAAAGAAAAAACAAGACTTATTAGATCAGTAAGTGCTTCCCTAAGCATTTTGAGATGGCCAAAATTATGGTACACTGGTACTTAAAAGATCAGAATTATTCTCTGTGACAAAATAGCAGCTACAGCAAATATCTGCGTTGCGAGGCTCAATTTGCTGAGAAGGTTCTTCTGAAGATTACAAGCAAGGGTTGCTGGTTTGGCCTGTCAGCAGGTGGAATCTACTGGACTCACAGCTAGTCCACAAAGTTTTGAGAAACATTTTTATTCTTCAATAAAGTCTTTGTTTTAGTGAAAAGACTAGTTTGTACAACTAAGCAACTAATATTGCTTAGTTTTCTTGATTCAACTAAAGGCAACATAACATTTTAAACATACATGTGTTTTGCAAAGCTACTTTAATTGTTTTATCTCTTGAAAGCCAAGGGTAAAACTCAGGTTTTAATGAAATTATTTGCTTTTTGTTTTAGAATATTTGCATTCTGGTAGTGCTTTTATATCGATTACACAGACATGCACAACATGTTTGCAAATATATAAATACCCATAAAAAAGTTGTGTTTTCCTTATCATCATCATGGTACATAATTTTTAAATAAATGATTAGGGAGATGTGAGATACAGAGCATGGAGGCTATCAGCCTAAATGTGTTTACTTTTATATGATTTAGAAAATCTAACGCATGACTTTACTAAGTCTCTGGCTTTCTAAGTTTGCTAATAGAGGCAAGTGGCATAAAATCTCTGTGCCTTAATTTCCTATCTTTGAAATTATATGTGTAGATTAGATGATCTATCTCTAAATCTGGAGTTTTTTGTGCCCGAAAGAATCTTTGAATTTAGGAATCATTGGCTTAGAAGGAACTGTGAGGGACTCTTACTGAAACTAAGAAATATCAAGTCTTTAGTAAGTTAGACAGGAAAATTAGGGATTTATGACATCTTAGATTGTTAAACCAAGGGGAAAAAGACAGAGGATTGGGAATAGATGGAAGAAGACCAATATCCTATTACTGTGGTTCCTTGGATTTAATTTTATTTTGGTGTTCTCAGTCTTGACTGGACTATTGTTTACTTTGTAATATTTATTGATGATACACCCTTATTACTTGGATGGATCCTGCTAATATCAAACAATATTGGGATAGGAGGCCTTTTTTCTAAGCTGCTATGACTATGTAAATGAGAGTCCAGAAATAGCCAAGACTGAATGCACTATGTTTGGAAATGTAGAAATCCATATCTAGGAAGCAAAGATAAGAACTTTTGAGGTCTGCATTCAATAGGTAAGAGTGTTAGTGACTTATATGTGGCAAAACTGGGTCTCTTCCAACACAGGTGTGTTCTTCTCACTACAGTGTAGCTATTTATAAATATAAGATCTCTCTATCTTGCTCACTCTCTTATTTTTACAACAAGTTCAGCAAATGCAAATATGCAGTTAACCTTTAGTGTCTAGACTATGGTGCCTAAATTTGCCACTAAAGGGATGAAAAGGAACATGTTAAAGGACCCAAAAGTCAACATGAAGTGGCTTCCACTGATTTATATTGGGATAGTTTGGGCATCAAAAAGAAAAATGGGCCGGGTGTGATGGCTCATGCTTGTAATCCTAGCACTCTGGAAGGCCAAGGCAGGAGGCTTGCTTGAGGTCAGGAGTTCAAGACCAGCCTGAGCAAGAGTGAGAATCCATCTCTACTAAAAATAGAAAAATTAACCAGATGCAGTGGTGCATGCCTGTAATCCCAGCTACTTGGGAGGTGGGGGCAGAAGGATCGCTGGACCTCAGGAGTTTGAGGTTGCAGTGAGCTATGATGATGCCACTGCACTCTAGCTGGGGTGACATAGCGAGACTCTGTCTCAAAACAAAGAAAGAAAAAGATTTATTTATTTTTGTTGTTGCTGTGATTGCCTTTGTGGTCTTCTTCATAAATTCTTTCCCTAGGCCAATGTCTATAAGAGTTTTTCCAACATTTTCTTCTAGAATTCTTATAGTTTTGTGCCTTAGGTTTACGTTTGTTATCCACTGTGAGTTGATTTTCATGAGAGGTGAAAGGCGCGGATCCTGATTCAGTCTTCTACATGTAGCTATCCAATTTTCCCAGCACCATTTATTGAATAAGGATTCTTTTCCCCAGTGTATGTTTTTGTCTCCTTTGTCAAAGATTAGATAGCTATATCAAGATGGTTTTGTATCTGGGTTTTGAGTTCTATTCCATTGGTCTATGTCTCTGTTCTTGTGCCAGTACCATGCTGTTTTAGTTACTATAGCCTTGTAGTATAGCTTGAAGTCTGGTAAATTGAGGCCCTCCCCGGTTTGTTCTTTTTCTTAAGACTGCTTTTGCTATACAGGGTCTTCTCTGTTTCCATATGAAGCGTAGAATTATTTTTTCTAGATCTACAAAAAGTGATGTTGTTATTTTAATAGGGATTGCATTGAATATGTAGATAACTTCAGGTAGTATAGACATTTTAACAGTATTGATTCTGCTGACCCATGAGCATGGTATGGTTTTCCACCCGTTTACGTCCTCTGCTAAAAAAAAAAAAAAAGGAAAATGGCTGCAGGGGATTGAAGCAAATCAAATATATAAAAATGGTGGATTGAATATGTCAGTGTCTATACCACTAGACCAACAGAGCATTTTCTGGCTATAGGGTGCCTGATATTAATAATGTCTTGATTTTCCTTTGGGACTCAACTATATAGATTTTTTTCCCTCAGCAATAGGGGAAGTAGAGACGAAGTACATTGATGTCATTGCAATTATTGTTTTAAAAAATGAATTTATGAAAATAACAAAAAAAGGATGGGTTCACAATGATATAAAAAAAAAATAAAAACAAAACTGTACTTCTTCTTCCAGCTGCGGTGGAGTAACAAGGGCCAAATTTACTCTCTTCTCTGAGACAACCCCAAAAAACAGAAAGAAACATATGAAGGAATGGTTTTCAAGATACTGGATATCAGGCAATCAAGGAGAATGGTCCCAAAGATATGACAGGAGGAGCCCCATGATTGGCTCAGTTTAGTACATTGAAAAAGTTTCCAGATTGCAGCACAGGGAGGAATAACTCAGGCAAAACACAGCAGACGATCTGAGTTGACAAGACAGAACAGAAGGAATAAAATATTTATGAGTAAATTTAACCAAGGATGTCAAGCCTTCTACATTGAAACACACAAAACATTGCTGAAAGAAATTAAAGAAGATCTATATAATGAAAAGATATATACTGTTTGTGGATTGCAAGACTTAATATTGTTAAAATGGCAATACAATGCAAAGCACTTTATAGGTTCAATGGAATTCCTATAGAAATCTCAGTAGTCTTTTTTTTCAAAAATAGAATAGCTGATCATAAAATTATTAGTGAATTATAAGGGACCTCAAAAGCTATAATAATCTTGAAAAAGAAAAAAAATGTTGGAGCATTCATACTTTCCAATTTCAAAACGTACTACAGAGTTATAGGAATCCAAACTGTTTGGTACTGATTTAAGGGTAGACACACAGGTCAATGGAAGAGAATTGAAAGAGAAGTAAATTTATATATCTTTGTTCATCTAATTTTTAAGGGTGCTAAAACCATTCAGTAGGAAATGAAGATTCTCTTTAGCAACTAATGTCGGGACAATTGGGTAGCCACATGTAAAATAGTGAAATTAGACCCCTACCTCATATCATATACAAAAATGAACTAAAAAATAGATCAAAGACCTAAACGTAAGAGGTAAAACTGTAAAACTCTTAGAAGAAAACATAGGGACAGATCTTCATGACCGTGGATTTGGTAATGGATTCTTAGATGTGACACCAAAATCATGAACAACACAAGAAAAAACAGTTAAATTAGACTTCTTCACAATTAAAAACTTGTATACATCAAAGGATACTATCAAGAAAGTGAAGAAACAGTCTATAGAATGGGAGAAAATATTTGCAAATCACATATCCAGTGCATGTCTAGAATACATAAAGAACTCTTATATCTTAGCAGCAAAAATACAAACAACCTAATTTCAAAAATCTGCAAAAGACCTTAAGAGATATTTCTCCCAAGAAGATATACCTGGCTGCCAAGCACATGTAAAGGTGCTCAGCTTTATTAGTCATACAAATGACTGGGAAATGCAAATCAAAACCACAGTGAGGTACAACTTCACACCTACTAGGATGGCTATAATCAAAAGACAGACAATAGCAAGCATTGGCAAAGTTGTGGAAAAATTGGAACCCTAGTACACTGATAGTAGGGACGTAAAATGGTGTAGCTGCTGTAGAAAACAGTTTGGTAATTCCTCAAGAAGTTAAATTTTTGACCCGAAAATTTCAATCCTAATTATAGAACCCAATAATTAAAAACAAGTTTCACACAATAACCTGTACATCAATGCTTATAGCAGTAACATTCACAATATCCAAAATGTGGAAACAACCTGAATGCCTATCCTCTGATGAATGGATAAGCGAAATGCGTTATATCCATACAGTGGAATATTATTCAGCCATGAAAAGGAATGAAGTTCTGATACATCCTGTAACATGGGTAAACCTTGGAAGCACTATACTAAGTGAAAGAAGCTAGTCACAAAAGGCCATTTTTTGTATGATTTCATTTATATGACATGTCTAGAATAGGCACATATATACTGGGTTTCTTTTCGGTGTGATGAAAATGTTCTGAAATTAGATACTGGTGATGGTTGCATAAGTCAGTCAATATACTAAAAACCACTGCACTGTACACTTTATAAGGGTGATTTTTAGGGAAAATAAATTTTATCTCAATATAAAAAGTTCTAGAAGAACACACAGGAGAAAACTTCTGTGACTTTGGGTTAGGCAAAGATTTCTTAGATAGGATACCAAAAGCATGATCCAGATTAATAATCCAATTAATAAATTAATTAAAAATTAATAAATTGGACTTTATAAAAATTAAAATCTTCTGCTCTTTGACATATACAGTAATTACACCTTATCTGTGTGTGATACATTTCATGAGCCTCTGTGGATGCCTGAAACCACAGATAGTACCAAACTCTTTATATACTATGATTTTTCTTCCACATGTATACCTATGATAAAGTTTAATTTATAAATAGGCATAGTAAGAGATTAACAACAGTGACGAATAATAAAATAGAATAATTTAATGATATGCTATATTAAAAGTTATGTGAATATGGTCTTTCTTTTTTTTTTTCTCTCAAAATATCTTATTGTACTGTGCCATGGGTAACTCAAACCACAGAAAGCAAAAATGTGGGTAAGGATGGGACTTCTGTACTGTTAAGAATATAAGTCCCAGATTGGGACAAATATTTTCAAAACATACGTCTGATAAAGTACTTATGTCCAGAATATGTAAAGAATTCCCAAAACTAAATGGGAAGATAAAAACCCAATAAAGAATGAGCAAAAGGTATGAACAGACACTTTATAAGAGAAGATACATGGGTGGCAAATAAACAAATGAAAAGACGTTCAATATCATTAGGGATCAGGGGCATGTAGATTAAAACTTTAGCAAAATACCACTGCACACCAATTAGCTAGACTAAAATTCAAAATACTTGTCATATCAAGTGTTGGCATGGATGTTGAGGAACTGGAACCCTCATACATTTCTTGTGGGAATATAAAATGGTTCAACCACTTTGGTAGACACTTTAGTAATTTTCAAAGCCCTAAATGTATACCTGCTATATGATTCAGTCATTCCACAATTAGATGTTTACTCAAGATAAGTGAAAGTACATGTCCATACAAAGGCATGGATCCTTATAGCAGGCTTATTTATAATAGCCCTAAACTGGAAACAACCCAAGTGTCTGTCAGTAAGTGTATGTATAAATAATCTGGTATGTTTATACAATGGGATAACACATAACGTTTGAATGGAATGAATTATGGATACATAGTACAATATGGATTAATCTCAAAATAATATGAACAGCCAGACCAAAAAAAAAAAGAGTTTATTCCACACGTAAAATTTTGGGAAATGCAAATGATTGTATAGTTATAAAAAGAAAAATGATGGGGGAGGGGAGGGAGCAGAGAGGAACAAAAAGGAAGGGATATAAAGGAGTATGAAGCAACTAATGGGGGATGGTACATTTATTCATTGTATTGATTATGGTGAACATTTCCTGATATATACATGTGTCAGAACATCAAATTGTACACGTTATATATGTGCAATCTTTGGTATGTCAGCTTTCCTTAATAAAGCTGTTTTTTAAGAAAGTTCATTGGTCATTTTTAGAACTTGGTAAGGCAACAGCTCATTACTCTATAAATGAATGAACAAAGTGAGAATTATATATTTACCCTTTTTTTCTTTGTATGAACTGTATATAAAAGTAATCACATACTTCATAAAGGAAGGTTCTCCTATATAGAATTCTAGCTAATAAATGCAAGAGGAATATGGAAAATTATAATTTTGCAGGTACTATGAAATAATACATCTAGGCAGTGATTATCGATGAAAGCAAAAACTGTTAGAATGTGGATTGATATTCCCTTGTAGAAATTTTATAATGGAGGGAAGAAGCTGATACTATTTGACTCACTGATCAATCTTAGCATCAGGAAAAATGAGACACCCAGATCTTAAGTACTGCTGAGGTGATACAACAGCAAGTACACAGCATCACTTACGTAGCAGTCTTGCCTAAAAATGGAGCCTGACTCTCTAATTTGCCTCTCTGTATTTGCTTCTGTGGTTACCCTTTTCTAGGAAATAGTGGAATTAGAGCAATATGTTAAATGACACTACAAAAAGACAATCAGCTAAATCCAGATTTGTCTATGGCAAATGACCCAGTTTCTCCAAGGAAAAAACACTGTAGAAAAAAAATGGATGCATAATTATAGAAAAGACTTAAGACAAACAACTAAATGTAATGTGGAGATTTTTCTCTGGATCCTGACTGAAACAATGCAACATTAAGAATATATCTTTGAGACTATTGAGAAAACTTACATATGAGGTGGTTTGGGATGATAATAAGGGATTATTATTAATTTTGTCAGGGATGATAGTAACAAGTTCATTATATTTTAAAAACTTTATTAGTAAGAGATACACATTTGACTATTTACTGGTGGACTAACATAATATTAGGGATTTAGCTTAAAATGTTACAAAGGGGATAAAAAGAAGAAAAAGAAAAAATTAGTCCAATAAAGAAAACAAAAAATGACAAAATAATAATTGAACTAGGTTATAGGACATGAAGATTTATTATATTATTATCAATACTTTTGTTTATATTTAAAAATTTCCATGATAATAAAAAACTTTTGAAGCATCAAAAAGTTGAAAATGTTGGTGTTACTCTAACATGATACAATTATACAATTCAGTATTATATTTTTTCAAGAATATATGACACATAAAATGCTCAGGATAATAATGAATGATAATATGTATTAACATAGAATATTGATTTAAAAATCAATTGAATGGACCTGTAGAGTCCAAAATGTCAAAAATGGCAAGTTATTTTTGTATGGAGTTGGAGCGCAAGCCTCCGAAATGCCATAAATTCATCAGTTTAATGGCATAGATCCATTGTAAATTGATTCATATCAGATCAGTTTAAATGATTTAAATCAGTAGTCAAGAAGACCTATAATGACCATTAAGAAAGATGGTGAAGAATTTTTGCCAAAAGTTGATTATTATATACCATATAAAAATTTTATGTTTGTCTCAAGTTAGAGGTAGATACATATTTCCTTTTTAGATTGGTGATATATTTTAAAGTTGTGTTTATTAGTTAATAATGTTAATTCTGGTGGTACATCAGATCTTGTTGCTTCAGTTATTCAGTTTATAAACATTAATTGAATTCTTGGGATATGTTGGATATGAATTTGGTTAAGTTTTGTTGTTGATGTTGTTTTTAAAAGCAGAGTTCCTTAGGAAGGTAACAGGCAGCTAAACAAAACTTGTGATAGTTTCTTGGGCCATAATCACATTTAAAGAACTTTTTTAAAAACCACGTATTCTAAAAATGCCTATGGTTAAAAATATAAAATGTTTTTAAAGGAAAACAAAATTGATTTTTTTTCAGTCGATTTAACATAAGTGACTGAAAGAATGTTCATTCATGCAGCTAACTCAATTTTCATCTTTTTTTGTTTATTCAGAGACTAAAAATGAAAGATGAACTTTCTCGCTTTTTAAATTTCCAAACAACTGACTAGTTTAGAATGCCTTATTCTAAAGGAAGAACATACTATTTTACTACTTAAAGGGTGATATTGCTGTTTCGTCCTAGATTATCTCTTCATTTGTTTCTGATTAATTATAGGTGCTAGAGTGATATTCTGAGATGTGGAAAATATATTCTTAAGTTCATTTAGCTCTGAAATATTCTCTACTGAATTATCACCCAGTGAGTATAGTATTATGAAATGGTTTTGTCGGATGACGATGTTTTGGGTTCTTTTTAGTCTTTCAGCAGCAGTGAAGGGTTGAGCCAAAAATGAGTGTTGAAAATCTAGGTGATGATTATTTTAGGCCTGGTGTGATCCATTAATTGATTTTTTTTCTTAGAAGTTTGCCAAGGCCAACAAACCTTGGTATGACTGCTAATTGTTTGACTGTGGGCAAATCACCTAATTCTCTACCTTGATTCCCCCATCTGTAAAATAAAGATAATAACAGCATCTGCCTACTTCTAGGGTTGTATGAGGAAGAGTGCTTAGCACATAACTCAAGAAACAGTTGAAAATCTAAAAAAAAAATTGATTAGAAAAATATTCATCATGATGTATAAAAGTTTCTCATAACTTTTTCATCCTGATCCACTCATATTCTTTCATCAAAATAATAATGTAAAATAATTTTTATGAAAATAAATCTTATTTTAAAACTTTATGGCCCTTTTTTTCTACCTGTATACCGGTGCTGAATGTTAAAACTAATAATAATTATGTTTGTTTGCTCTTCATTGTTTTTTTTCCTTTCCTTGCTGACCCCTTAAGGGTTGTTTAATTATTTAACATACTGAACAACTAGTATTTTAAGAATCATTTTGAAAAATTCCTATTGTAGCAATACACTGAATTAGGGGAATACAGTATTCCCCCGTTTATCTGCAGTTTCGCTTTCTAAGGTTTCAGTTATCCGTATTCAACTATGGTCCAAAACTATTAAATGGAAAATTCCAAAAATAAACACTTCATAAGTTTTACATTGCGTGCCATTCTAAGTAGCATGATGAAATCTCTTGCTGTCCCCACTCTTTCCTGCCCGGGATATGAATCATCCCTTTGTCCAGTGTACCATGCTACATATACTACCCTCCTGTTACTACATAGAAAAAACCTGCGATTTATGTAGAGTTCAATATTATATACTGGGTTTTCAGACATCTTCTGAGGGTTTTGGATTGTTTCCCCCATGAATAAGGAAAGGCTACTGTATAGTCTTCTATCTTATTATTATTGTCCAAATTAGTGAGTTTGATTTTTTATTTTTCTAAATTAGTGTAATGTCTATATAAGTTATAGTAACTTATCACATTTATTTTTCTAGTCTGTTAAGTGATAATACCTGCTCAGCAAGGATATTCTTTTTATATTTTATGAGTCTGTTACTCACACTTTAGTTGTATATTTGTTTGTGCTACATTTTCATTTTAGCAACTGCAGTAGCAAGATGTATCAGTATAACACTAGTAAAATAAATGAAATCATCTTTCAAATGACTCAGTTTGTGAAAGTCCTAACAAATAAAATGAACCAATGTGTTCCTTTGTGGCACCTATCCTTTGATAAAATGGTTGCTTCAGGCTTTCATATAAATATATAAATATTTATAAAATGAAGAGAATTGATAATCGTTTTTGAAAGATCTTTTCTTGAATCATGGCTTTATATTTTAAATATTGTTTTACTTTGCTTATATTGTCTTCTGTTTACTCCTGAATTTTTATCACACATGTCATAAATTGTGGATTTTGCTGAAAATACTCTTGTAAAAAATGATTTCAACTCTATTTTATCTGGTCTCTAACACATGAGGTCAGTCTTTATCCAAGAAAGATATTATGAGACATTGCTTTCGTTCTTTTTTATACTTTTAAATTCATTCACACTATTTTGTGACAGAAATTGTATTTGAGGATCAGTGTGACTCTATTCAGTCTTACGGGTTATACATAAAGAGTGATATTGAACATGGATGGGGCCCCATTTCAAAATCAACAGAACAGACTGCCCAAATTAGAGAAACCAGATTTGGCGCTTAATGAGAATAAATTAATAATTTAATTTAATGAGGGTGTATACCACTGAGAAAAAAAGCAGATATCATTTTTTAATTTAAAGTAAATATATATTGAGAATTACGGAGTGAAATAGAATTCAACTAATTTAAAAAGCATACTTAATTGATTAAAAACATTGACAGTGATATTCAGTCAATAGTTTTGTACATTTATAAAATACTTAACTTTGTTTTATTTTTAATTAATTCAATTATCTTGCTTAAGCATTATTTTCCCTGCACCTGGGCAGGTCTTGTCAGTCCCAGGGAAGTGTCTGTGTGGTACATATTATTTATTCATTCACATACATACTTCAACACAGTACACACCCACACCATGCCGATTGTCAATCATAGTGAATCCAAAGAATCAGATTTTTCTTTACATATTTGTTTAACATTGTGTAATGTTTATAATGGTGATCTAGAAGATTCTAAAGGGGCTCTTGTATACCAAAAGGAAGATAAATTGTGTTGTGTTTTTATTGCATGCACATTCTTTGAAAATAGGGAATTCATTCCCATAGTAACTCTCTATTAGTTAGAAGTTATTTATGAGACAGTAGAGTGTTGTGAAATTTTAGCTTGGAATCAGAATTTTGGCCTCCATATTATTACTCATTATTTTCGATAATAATTTTTGGATTATAGTTTGGTTCTGAACTCCCTCTTCTGTACATACACTCACTCAATAATAGAGTCCAGTAGAGTACCTTGACTAAAGGCAAAGCTCCTTACATGTTTGCTCTCCCACCCAGAGGCATTACAGGCATTTACACAAAAGCTGTTGATCACAGTGTATTTACAAAACCTTCAGGAGCATAGCTGCTTCCCCAACTGTAGACTTATGTTCAATTGATTGTATCCTAGTGGGATGATTGGCCATCAATATTTTTTTTTCCCAAGAAAATCTTCCCACTGGAGCTTTCTGTTATTCACCAGAGGAAAATGCTTGGTTATTGTGTTTTATCAGAAGGAGTTTTGAACATGCAATTGACTATCAATCTTGAATCTTTAAGAATGAAACAATACCCCTGTGCCTGACAAAGCAGCTCGAGTTAGAACTTTACAGCTTTCATCTGGCTCAAAGAAGAAAACGAAGCTGATCAGCACCGTGGGTTTCTCAGGCAAGGTATAGGAATACTCTGACAATTACTCCTGCTTCTGAGTTATTATAAAGAACTCCCATTAGATTGACTCTACTTCTTTTCATTATTGGAAACCTGTGCCCCCTCCCTCCTTCTTTCCTTTTGCTTCATGCTGATCCTAAGCTTGTTAACGCTTGGTACCTTTCTTCTCTTTAAGCCTACTCTTCTGTATCTATATTTTATAGATGGCTTCACTTGGCAGGCAGTATATAGTAGAAGACAGGAAGACCAAAGGGAGGGAAAAGCAATGATATTTCTCTCCCTCCCTCTTTGTCTCAGGTAGCATTTCAGGGAATAGCTCGTCTCTGTCTCCTCCATGGCTCCAGGACTGGATCTTCTTAGCTCCACCTTGTATCAGCTCACTGTGGCCTGTGGGTTCCAGTACACCGACTCTTCTTTTTGTCTCTTCAGCTGTGGAATACTGGTGGTTTCCTGCTGTTGCTAAATCTCTGGCTTACACTACCATCTCCAGTTTGTCTTCTCAGCTTCTCCTTCACAAGAATAAGCAATTCCCTTAATGAAATTCCCTTCATTCAATTTCATTTTTTTATAGTGGTTTCTCTTTTCCTGGTGAGACCCTTACTGATACATCTTCCTTTCTGTCATTCTGAGTTTCTTACATGAGAACACATTTAAGACTATAGAACTGGTATTTATTTCATTTCAGAGAGTATTGTAACAATTGGGATCAAAGAACAAAGCAGAGAATTGGACATAATATAAGATTTAAATTAGACCTGACCCTTCCTTAGACTACTGCTGGCTATACTGCTTTCCTGCATCCACACAAGATGTAACTCGACAAGTAAGAGCAGCCAGTTACATGATGATTAAGAATAATAAAGCTGCAAGGTCATGGTGAGTCCCAAGAACAGGATGGAGGGTTAGCTGCTTAATTATAGAAAGATAGTTTTCACACATGCTCCTAGCAAGAACAAAGTTGAGATGTTTCTCAATGCTATAATCTATATTGTCAATCCTCAGAGGCAAATATAAAGAAAAATATTTGGGTAAGGAAGAAGTTAACTGTTGTGAACTAGTTATTTGAGTTATTGGTTATTGGTTCTAGTTATTTGAAGCTATATATTGGATGGTTTTAATTGACAATTAAAAATAAAATATGTTATGTCAATACTTCTATAATATTAAGGTAAATGGTAAATTGATATTTAAAGTTTTACCTTAGATGTACACTAGTTATTGTCATTTAAAATTTCATTTCAATTGTTGAAGCTTTTGAACTCATAGGTGTTCAAAACTTGTTGAGAGAACAGTATTACAAAAGGACAGTTCTTTGAATCAGAAGGTAGTGCTTTAATATATAAATCAAAGCTATAAATTTTGTTTCTCATCTTCAAAAAATTTGTATTATCTACTTTAATGATAACATAATTTCCTGTTCAGTGTTATTTAATATCAAGGAAAACTGCACAAAGACCTTCTTTCTGATTATCATTTATTAACTGATGACTGATTTACTATCTATATGCTTTATCATAGTCATTAACTTAGAATTTTAGGTCATTCACTTCCAGCTCTTAACACTGAGTGTGATTAGAAGAGTTGGTGACTAAAACTTATTAATTCCAAATTTAAATACTTTGTAAACCAAATGGTGTTGCTTCTTGAAACTGTTTTGTAGAACAAGGTAAAACTAACTAAAACAAATGAGATCTAATTCTGTTTTGGGAGAGTTATCGACTTGGACTTTGAGTATTAATCTTCACATGCCCCTTTAAAAGTATGACTCTTCTAAGATTTTTTTTCACCTGGAAAGTGTTCATTCCTTCACTACCTATCACAAGTGATTAGGGAACTTTGGTAATAACCATGAATAATTAAATCAAGTGTAATGCCAAAGATTGGGGAAGAAGTTCTATTTTTTTTAGACCTACATTGTGATTTCTTTTAGGACCAAATTCTGTGACTCCTTTCTCACTAGTGTGGGTGATCTGACTGCTTCCTTTTTAGATTGTTTATATTAGACTTAGGGCTTTCTTTGGGAAATTTAGGGCAGAAATAAGGCAGAGAATTATGTATGCATTTTGGAATGTTTCTTCTCATAAAAATGGCTTCAAGATTGGAAGGAGAGAAAGCTGCTGCTGTATGCTTAGATTATCTGGTTTCTTCTAGGGTGATTTAGGGTGCTCTAGACCTTTGCAGTAAACCCCAGAGAGAAGCTGTAGTGACCTGTTCACAGGGACCTCATGGTGTTTCTCCACATATTAGGGAATCTTTTTATGGTAGTGTAGAAGGCCCAGAGCTTATGGGTGGTTGTTGGTTGTTATAATCCTGTGCACCACAGCTTTTTGGCTCAAAGTTTCTGATATACTCTTTGATACGATGCCTAGTCATAGAACAGGAAGATTAATTTGTGAAATTAAGATATAGGCACTCTTTACTCTGAGCTTTGGCTCTAAGCTGAGACCCATATATGATAATGTAAAACTAAGAGATTTTTGATGGGAAGATAAGTCCCAGTTGCATATTCTAAACCAGGAGGAAAAAAAAAAAAAGACATTTTAGAGAATAGGTACAACATTTCTGTAACATTTTTGGAATGCCAGAAAATGGATTTAAAAATTATTAATGTCATTCCTTTGTTTTTCAGCTTAATACATTTAGAAATAAAAAGTGAAATGGTTTGACTTTTGCTTTAATAGACAGCATAAGATCAAGAGGCCAATGTACAGGTCACTTGGCTTGGATATGATAAGCTTTTGTCTTGGGCTAATGGCATTTTAGTTATTTCACTATTTTTAAAAATAAGTTGTAAAACTTTCATTTGGAATATATTTCCAAAACTTTTGACCCTTTGAGGTGTGATACATGTGGGTGCAAGTGACTGAAACTGGTTCCAAATTTTGTGAACTGTTTCTTTTTTTGTAGATTGCTGAACTTGGTATGAGGAAATGAAAGAAGTACACAACCATTCCAATTAGTTGAAGCAGCCTCTCCTTGCTTGCATTCACATTTGACTTAATTTACCCTTAATTTATTTAAGCTTTGATTTTTTTCTTACTTAAGTGGAACAGTGTGAATATTTTATTTCTTAATTAAAGAGAAATTCTGGTTCTTAGCCCCTGCTGGGTAAAAAAGTGACAAGGCTGCTTACTGCTGCTAACTTTAAGTGCTGTTTGTAGTTCTTTGTGAGCTCTAGAAATCTTATATGGAGAAAAGAAAGGGATTTGGTGGAAAGAAAAATCCTAGAAAAAAGTCAATTAGAGACTGTGCTGCCTGCCAGAGTGAAAAAGGAAGAGCAGAGCATCCATTCTGAATTGGTATACTAAGGAGCAGAAATCCAATTAACAAATTCACATTTCTGCAGCAAAAGACGGTGATTAAAATTTTGGTGAACTACTCAAAATTCCTGCCACATATACTTCAAAACTCTGACAACTTACAGAGGCTTTAAAAAAAATGTTCTGCATTTGAAGAACAAATATGTAAATAGAGAACTCATTATGATTCTTGTTCTGAGATGACCTTTAATTGTGTGGAATGAGAATGTTGTTTTTTATTATTTAATATTTACATATTATTTAAGTTTATGTTCAAATAGAACACTTTTTAAAAGCATGTAGCATCAGAGCTGCAGGTCCAGCATTTGATGTAGTTTAAAGAATGGAGCGCTGATTTCTGCAAACTTAAATGAATAAAGTTGTCTCTAAAGTTTTGATACCGATTTCAAATTTAGTCATTCGGTAATAAGCATTTAATAAATGTGTTTGTGCCTAGTACTGCGTTATGTGCTGGTAACACAAAGATGAATAAGATATGGTCCTGACCGGCAGTAGCTTGTTTTTGACTCTAGTGGGAGGAACATACACTTAATTAGACCAAATTATTAAAAAAAGAGCAACACTAGTGGTTGTACAGAGGTCAGAATTTCCTCCTCTGAATGTGGGCATCCCAGGAGGCTATACAGAGGGTGTTCACTGGGGCTTTGAAGGCTAAATTATGCTTTGATAGGCTAAAGAAATGAATCTAGTCTTATAACTGCCCTAGGTGGCTTGGGGACACTATTGCTGTTAATGTAATGTTTGTAGAGTTGGCCTAGATTTTATGCAATTTTATTGCTGTGAGTATGTATGTCTGCATATTAATTTAATCAGGTAATTAATTTATTTTTTCATTCACTATAAATTGTAAAACTACTGTTTATACCTAGCTAACTTAATAAATTTAACATTTATATATAACTAATACAATTATAAATAAAATTTAGAAGTGTAAATGCAATTTATATGTTGGCGACTCGTAAGTTTATTTGATATCTCTCCTTGGATATCTAGGTATCTCAGACATAGCATATTCAAAACAAAACTATCTTTCCTACCTGCCCGCAAACTATCTTGGTTAGTTGCAACAGTACCTTCTAGTTGCTCAAACCAAAAACCTTGGAATCATCCTTGACTCCTCTTTTTCTTTCAAGCCCCCTAACCTATTTGGCAAATATTCTATTGATCCTACTTTCAAAAATTGTATATCCAGATTCTGATCATTTCATATCGTCTCCAGCTGTTGTCATTGTGGCCCAAGTCACTGGTATCTCTTCACTAGATTAATTCATTATAGCCTTTCTTTGCTTCCACTTTTGCTTCTATGTTCTAGACTCAACACAGAAGCTGGCACGATCATTTAAAAATATAAGATAGATCATGGCACAGTCTTGTTTAAAACTCTCCAGTGGCTCCTAAATTCTTTAGAACAAAAGCTAAAATTCCTACAGGCCTACAAAGGCCCTCTGTAATCTTCCCTTCCTCACTCACCTCTTTGACCATGATAGTCTCTTCATAGTCTTCCATTCACTCTGATGCAGCACCTGTGGCTTCTTACTAATCTTCCAAAATGTTAGGCCAGTTTCCATCTCAGGACCTTTGCACTGCACTAACTCTTGCCCTAGACATCAACATGATTTCGTTCGCCCTTTACCTCCTTTAAATCCTTCCTCAAATATCATCTTTTCAATGAGATAACCTTTGACTGCCTATTTAAAATTGCACCCCATCTTCCTTCTCTCTCTTCTCCACCCACCTTGCCTTGCTTTATTTTTCTCTCTAGGACTGAAAGACTTTCAACATACTAAATAATCTGTTTATTTATTTATTGCCCCCACCCCCTAACTAGGAATATAAGTACCCTATGAACAGGGATGTTTGTTTGTTTTGTTCCCTGCTGTATTTTTAGCAGCTGGAATAGTTCCTGGTACATAGTAGGTGCCCAATCAATAGTTACTGCATAAATAATACCATCTGCATTCTTTTTTGAGTGATTAAATAGACTGAGCTGTACAAATTATTTTTACACTTTCGGTAATTGGGTTTAAATATCAATTGTTCTGCACTAGAGAAGTGGTTCCCAGTCCAGGCTGAGATCAACTGGATATACTTTTCAGAGATACTAAGGACTTGCCCTGTCCCAAGGCAGTTAGATCAGAATCTCTAAGGATGGGGCCTGGAAGTTAGTATTTCTTCTAAAGTTCCCCAGTGACCCTAGCATGTAGCCAAGGTTAGAGCCAGGGGTCAGGAAACATTTAAATGAATGTGAATGATTGAATGAAGAGGCACATCAACTACTGCATCAGAGACTCAGATTTGGACCAGCTTAAGCAGTAAGAGTAGATTTCAAATGTTTACAAAGAGGGATTCATCCTGAGCAGCACAGCCTAGGAAAAGGCTGGTTGGGGAGGAGGAAGGGAACAGTGAAGGGAAGATGAAGGAGATGAAGAAGTTGAAGATGGCACTCCTGAGTAGTTGTAACAGGAAGGAAAGGTGGTGCCGTGGTCCCTTGGCAGCTGTTGCCAATTAATGATTCCCCATTTAAAGGGCATAGCTATGTTGGGAACTGCCTGGTTAATAATTTGCATTAAGGCAAGTATATTTCCGAGACTTTATTTTTTTCCCCTTTTCTAAAGTAATCAAGGAGGCTTTGTGGAAAATATGAGATTTGAACCAGTCAGTTGAATAAGTGGAAGGGAGAGGAAAAGAGACACTTCCAAGTTACTGAGTAAAATGAGTGAAATGAGAGCAGTTTTAAAATAATGAGCACAGTTCACTGAGCACAGTAAGAACAACTTCTCAAAATCTGGGGAAAGAGATTCAGGTTAGCTTAACAGATTTCAGGGAATGGTAGGGATGGGCAGTGAAGGGCCTTGATTTGGAAGCCCTGGGTTTCCTCTTTGCTGCAGCAATATTTTGTTTCCTAAAGACTTTGGAGAGGATGGGAGATATGATTAAAGTTGCTTAAGGAAGATTAATCTGGCTGGTGCTGTGGCAAGAAGGAGTTAGAAGGGACAGCTCTGAGAAGCAGGACAGTAAAGTGTACTAGAAAACAAAACAGAATGTGAATAAAGTAGAGAAAGATGTCAGATATAGTAGGTGAATGGTAGAACTAAACAGGCCTTGGATTTGAAATTAATGCAGAGACGAAGCCCAGTGTGATTGGCAAGGCAGTGGGTGAAAGGGAAGACATAGAGGAGGTGCCTGCGAATTGACATGATAGCGGCTGTGGATTCTAAGGCCCGGGAAGTCCTGTTTTCATGGATAGTATTGGCAATTTTTATTGTCTCTGCCAAGCTTTAAGGCAATTTAAAAGAGATTTTCAATTCCACGCTGATGTTCTTTCTCAGTTCAGTGAGATGCTGGGAAGGACTTGCCTGATGTCCTAAATGTGGCTTATTTAGCTTTTTATTACCATTTTTCTACTTGAGTGCCAGCCTTCACCAAACTGAGCTTCAAGTCTAGTTGATGAGTAGGAGGGATGCTATGTGTTCCCTCCCTTGCCCAACCACGTTCTTCTCTAAGTGTAGATGTCAGACCCTGTCAAGGTGTGGAAGTCTTCTATGCGTGGGGACAGAAATTCTCTATGCCCCCGTTTTTTACCATTCCCAGCAGTCTTCATTTCTTTACTTTTTCCCCCCTATATTTACCCTACACAGTCTACGCTACAGCCCCCTTCCCTTTCTCCTTCAGTCTCTCTCCTTGCCCTTAATAGGCAGCTCTCCCCAATTTTCTCATAACTGACTTTCTCTGACCTTTCTATCTTCCTCTGCCTTGGGCTCTCCCTGGGTCTCCATCCCGACAGTCTGACAGGTGTTTGGCAGGTGAGTGTGGTGCTGATCTAGAGCCCCAGTAATGCCTTCATCAGCAAGGCTTGTCTTAACCCTTGACTTAGCTCTTTAAAGATTACAACTGAGTGCTTAGAAACCTGGTCCCAATAAAGCCAATATCTGCAGTGCTGGCAAGAAGAATTTATATACTAATTGACATTTGCACATATTTAATTATACAGAAGTTTTTGTTCTTTCCAAAAATTATCACTTCCCGCTGGTCTCACATCAGTTATCCCCAGTAGATTGAAATGGTGGAAGAACCATGCTGCCATGAGTCTTCTTTTGTTGGTTCATTCTCTGTAGTCAGCTTGTATAATTGAGGGTTTTATTTCATTTTTACTTTTCTAGGGTCTTAAGAAAATTTGGAAGCCATTTGAGGTCTTTTTATAACCCTCCAAGCCCGTGTTTCCTAGGTAACATTTTAGTATCTCATTTTATATTTAAGTACATACATAGCCATACCAATCATTGACTGATTTTAGTTCTTAACATGAATTAGTTAGAAGTCATATTTTTAATAATAAAAGCAGCACCAAACTGAAAGGTGATTACCTACATTCTACATTCTGACTTGGGTATTTAAAAAAAATACCTTACTGAACGTTTGAAAATTGGAATGAAGCATTTAGATCTTGGTTGTAAGGCTTTGCTTATTCAACTCCTCTGTGATTTGTATAACCCAAGACTACCAGTGAATTATAAGGAAAGTAAGTTTAATTAAAATGTCAGTTTGCTAAATGTAATTATCTGTTTCAGACTATGAAAGATTACTTTAGGTAGTGTTCTATGAAACACTGGAGGGCACTGTAATGAAATTCTCATAGCAGGGGAAGGAATGTGATGAATTCGACAGAGCTGTTTCTGGAGTTTTGAATAAAAATGCCACATCCCATGGAGGCTCTAGGTCTGTTTCTTATAATGATGCCGGTTACTGGGAATTACTTTCCTGAAACTGCCTTTGGATACTGTCATATTTCAAGCTGAGTTGGCCAAAATGGTCATAGGGAAGGCCGTGTGAACATAGTGACTGTCAGCTCACGAAAAAATGAGAGTAAAATACTCTTCAAGTTCTCAGTAGAATCCTGGAGTATGAGAGCCAAGATAAAAGCGTTTCCTCTTGGATGCATTTGTGCTCAATTGAAAGAGTAAGAAATGTTCAATTCATGGACAGTAAATAGAGGACAGAAACAGTCAGAAGTGGCTTACTTTCGTCATCTGATCTGCCTGACACTGAGGAGTGGGCCTGCATATAGGGTTACAAAAAGTTCAAAAGTCAACTAGAATTAGAATCTTGTCACATACGGATAGTAGCTGGAATTATTACTTCCTCCTGTAGATTAGTTCTAGAAAATGTCTTTGTATTTTCATAAGTCTACAAAACAGTTTTAGGTTTGCTGGCATCTCTCTCTCCATTATTTGCACTTCAGTAAGTTATTCCAACCTCTTTGATCCTCAGTTATCTTTCCTACTATGAGGGACTGAACTGGCACAAGAAACTTTAAATTTTCTTCCCTGCAGAATTTTTATTGTATGCTCTCACCATCTTCTGGTTGATGAAGCAATGTTTTTTTATCACGGTAAAATATGCTTAATGTAGAGTTTGCCATTTTAACTATGTTTAAGTGTACAGTTCAGTGGCACTAAGCACATTCACATTGCTGTGGTGAAGAGATACTTTACAATGAAGGAAGCTGAGAGATATGAAAAGAATTCAAATAGAAAGTCCATGTCAGGAGCTGTGCTATACCCCAGAATATGCTTCTGTAGGAGATATTTATGTGACTGCATAAAACTTTTATAATTTTTGCGTCTTCCTAGAGACTATAATAATGAGTAATTAGAAAAATAAAATGATGTTATATGTGTATTATGCATGGCTATCTACAGCAGTTCACATATGCATATGATTATAGACAGCAAAATTAATCCTTAACATTTATAGGTTTAATAGTCATACATCAAAGTATTTTCAAGCAGCCCTTTGGGTCCACTTAGGGTATTTATTTCTGATTTTGCTGTGGTACCAACATGGGACTGCTATCAGCACATGCGCCTAGCAAGCCACCCAGCATCTGCAGCTCAAAGGGGCTGTTTGATTCTTTATATATTACTGGAACAGTACATCTCCAATAGTGACAAAAACTTTTTGGGTATGGGGATCAAAAATGTCCTGTAAAGAAAGCTAACTGTAAAGATAATCTGGTTTAAAAAATGATGATTTTTAGATAGAAAATGGAAGTGTGGGGAACATTAGTAAAAGGAATATCACATTTAACAGTGACTCAGATCCTTGACATGTACAGGTTCAACTTTGCTCAATCAAGGATAAGAAAACTTGACCAGTGAAACCATTTTGGCCACTTCTCTAGCCCCAGTGCAAAATCTTATGAAAGATAAAACTTTAGGGAAAATAAAAAGAAAGCTAACTTGTGGTATTAAGATCTATATGGAAGCATGTGACTGTTGACAAAGTATGAATAAAGTAAAAGCCAGCAGCTATGCAAACATTTCCTTGAAGCGTTTCCTTTAAACCCATCTTCCCATGAGTAAGGTTGTTTTAAGGAATTTAGCAATACCTCCTCACCTTTCTCTGTGTCTCTGTCTCTCTCTGTCTCTCTCACCTAATATGGAGCTAACGAGTGGCCATATCAGAACTGTCTTCCAGGAATTACTTCCTTGGCAGCTAAAGATAAACATAGAGAAGAAGGCAGAATGGACCAAGCATCTCACTCTGTGCTTTTGTGAACATATGCAACTAAAGAGAGACAGTGAGCCTCAGTGCTGAAAGTGACCAAGGATATTCCCCTTGTCTTAAGTGAAGCCTGGCTTCTCTTCAAAGATATCCCCTGCAGCCCTTCTGTATTAGTTTTCTTTTTTTTTTAATTTTTTTTATTTCAGCATATTATGGGGATACAAATGTTTAGCTTACATTTATTACCTTTGCCCCACCTGAGTCAGAGCTTCAAGCGTGTCCATCCCCCTGACGGTGCACACTGCACTCATTAGGTGTGAATGTACCCATTCCCTCCTCCCCGCTTCCACAAGCTGAACACCTGGTGAATGTTACTGATATATGTGCACTTAACTGTTCGTCAGTGAAATCAGTTAATACCAATTTGATGGTGAGTACTTATGGTGCTTATTTTTCCATTCTTGTGATGCTTCACTTAGTAGAATGGGCTCTAGCTCTATCCAGGATAATACAAGAGGTGCTAGATCACCATTGGTTTTTGTTACTGAGTAGAACTCCATGGTATATATATACCACATTTTATTAATCCACCTATGTATTGATGAGCACTTGGGTTGTTTCTACATCTTTGCAATTGTGAATTGTGCTGCTATAAACATTCTAGTGCAGATGTCTTTTTTACAGAATGTCTTTTGTTCCTTTAGGTAGATGCCCAGTAATGGGATTTCTGGATCAAATGATAGTTCTACTTGTAGCTCTTTGAGGTATCTCCATATTGCTTTCCACAGAGGTTGCACTAATTTTCAGTCCCACCAGCAGTGTATGAGTGTTCCTATCTCTCCGCATCCATACCCACATTTATTGTTTTGGGACTTTTTGATAAAGGCCATTCTCACTGGAGTTAAGTGATATCTCATTATGGTATTGATTTGCATTTCCCTGGTGATCAGAAATGTTGAGTATTTTTTCATATGTTTGTTGGCTATTAGTCTATCTTCTTTTGAAAAGTTTCTGTTCATGTCCTTTGCCTACTTTTTGATAGGGTTGTTTGATTTTTTCTCGCTGATTTTCCTGAGTTCTATATAGATTCTAGTTATCAGCCCTTTATCGGATGTGTAACATGCGAATATTTTCTCCCGTTCTGTAGGTTGTCTGTTTCCTTTCATGATAGTTTCCTTGGCTGTGCAGAAGCTTTTTAATTTGATCAGGTCCCATTTATTTATTTTTGTTGTTGCTGTGATTGCCTTTGAGGTCTTCTTCATAAATTTTTTCCCTAGGCCAATGTCTATAAGAGTTTTTCCAACATTTTCTTCTAGAATTCTTATAGTTTCATGTCTTAGGTTTAAGTCTGTTATCCATTGTGAGTTGATTTTTGTGATAGGTGATAGGCGTGGGTTCTGTTTCAGTCTTTTACATGTGGCTAGCCAACCTTGCAGTCCTCCTGTATTAGTTTTCTATTGGTGCGCAACAAATTACTGCAAATTTAGCAGCATAAAACGATGTACATTTATCATCTCACTATTTCTGTGGGTCAGGAGTCCAGACCTGGCTTAACTGGGCCCTCTGCCTAGGGTCTCACAAGGCAGTCAGGTTCTCAACTAGGGATGTTTTCTTTCTAGAGCTCAGTTCCTCTTTGAAGCTCACATAGTTGTTGGGAAGAATTTAGTTCCTTGTGGTTGTAGGACTAAAGTCCCCATTTTCTTGCTGATCTTAGTTCCTGGAGACCTCTCACAGTCCTTCTCACAACATGGCCACTTACTTCTTCAGGGCCAGCAGGGGAATCTCTCTGACCTCTAGACCCGTTTTAAGGGCTGAACTGATTACGTCAGGCCCACCCAGGATACTTTCACTTTTGATTCATTCAATGCCAGCTGGTGAGGGACCATAATTCCTGCTGCAAAATCCCTTTACCTTTGCTTTGTTATGAGAATATCCTACCCTATTCACAGGTCTTGCCACACTCAAGGGGTAGATGTTATACTAGGGTATGGATTATTGGGGTCATCTTGGAATCTGCCCACCACACCTGTTTATTTTCTCACTGTGTTTCTCAGAGTCAGAAGGTGGGGCCAGGATCCTCTGCTCTCCATGGCTGCTTCCAGACCATTAGTTTCCTACCTCTCATGAAAAATAACAACAACAAATATAATTAACAAAACAAAACACTGAGACTTTGAGACTTGTGCTATTTGGCTTTACTTCTGTTTCTTCCTTTTTTTTTTTTTCCATTTTACTCCATAATCCTCATGTCTCCTATTCATAAAAGGCATTGACACTGAACTCATAGCCTTCCACTTTGCCCCAAGCCCAGCCATGACTGTGGATGACATCAATTCCTGTGCCCACCACATGGAGATAGGTCAGGTATTAGGAGGGAAGAAAACATAGCAAGGAGCACATGCATGAGCCCTTTGATTCCTTAAGTGAATTTTAGTGAGGTCAGAAGGATTACAGAAACTTATTTTGCTATTTATTTTATCTTCCATATAGTTCCTGCTTTTTTTTGTCTCTTTAGATACTTAAAAAAAATTAGCTACAGTGAGAGGTAAGACATAGGGATCAGGAGCTATGTTTGGGGCAGAACTTGAGAGCCCAAACGGCTCACCTTTGATCCCTGGGCTTGGTGTTCACTATTATTATTAGAGTAAGGAGATCTTTGAGGAAGGAGAAACTGAAGGAGTCTATCCAGGTTCTGACTGGTCAGTTGCCTGGAGCTGCTGAGACAGCCAGAATGGTCTGTTTTATTTTAACAAGAGTGAGTCTCTTCCCTTACGGTATGCTTTGGTTGCTAAGTACCAATTATGTGCTGATGTTGGTAAAGCCCTTATCATGTGGTGACTTAAACAAGAACTTTGTCAGAACCCATTTCTTCTTTCCTGGTCTTGCCTCCATTCTGAAGAGTCATTTTCCTGAGTTCTACACTGGACTGGATGTGACTTTCTTGAACATCTAGCCTGATAAGCCGATTGCAGCAAAGGTTTCCTGAATCTCTCTCTTCACCAATGCTTAGAAGACAATGTTACAGAAGTTTTCTCTCAATTAGAAAGGCCCACTGGTGTGGACCTTTTTGTACTTTATGTCTCTTAGTTCTCTGTGTTTCTCTCCACAGTTCTTCAGGATACTTCAGAGAGCAATGAATAGTGACTCTGTATGAACTCTCTCTCTGTGTAACTTCTCCCTTTGTGAGCTGAGGGGGAAAGAGGGTACTGAGTATGAGTACTGCCTGGCTGACTTGCCTTCCACCCCTCCAACAACCATTCTCTAGAGCTGTGCCACTCGTCACGTGCAGACATGAAATTAAATATAAATGAATTATAATTAAATAAAAAAATTCATGTCCTCTGTCACACTGATCACATATTAAGTGCTCAGTAGCTGCATGTGGTTACCATATTGGACAACAGAAATACAGAACATTTTCAGGGGAGATTCAAGTGTCTGCCCTCTACTGAGGTTTAAGCTGAACTGACGCTCAGGTGGAATTTAGCTGTTTCGCTTCTCTGAGGCCTTTAGCAGTTGGGTTATACCTGCAAGTCTACTTCCTACAGGGGTAGCCTGCCCCCTCTTATGGTAGGATTTGACAGTAGCCTAGAGAAGACAAGCCAGTCCTGGGAGAGCTCCCTCAGGGTTCTGGAAATGCTATGTACTAGTTTTCTATTGCTGCTATAAGAAATTCATACACATTTAACAGTTTAAAACAGCACAAATTTATTATCTCACTATTCTGTAAGTTAAGAGGTCCATCTGACATGAGTCTCAGCAAGCTAAGCTCAAGGTGTAACCTGGATGGTATTCCTTTCTGAAAGCTTGAGGGGGGAATATATTTTCTTGTTCCTTCAGGTTTTTGACAAAATTAAGTTCCTTAAGGTTGTAGGACTGAGGTCCCTATTTTGTGCTGGCTGTCAGCTGAAGGCTGTTCCCAACTCTACAGCCACCCATATTCCTTGGCTCCTGGCCGCTTTCTTCACCTTCAGAGCTAATAAAAGTGGGTTGAATCCCCTTCATAATTCAAATGTCTCTTGTATCTTCCATCACGTCTCCCTGACTTTAGCTGGGTAAGGTTCTCTGCTTATGAGGAGCTCACGTGGTTAGATGGGGCCTACTCAGATAATCTGAGATAATCTCCCCATCTCAACATCCGTAACTTTAATCACAGCTACTAATTATTTTTTGCCTTGTAAGGTAACATATTAGGGTATAGACATCTTTGGTGGGAGGGGTGTGTGGTCCACCACATACCTCCAGATTAATTCTTTATTATTAAATAAAAATAGCTTAATATTTGAAAATGTACCTTATTTGAAGAGGATAATTAAGATTGTACCACCTTTATATAAATGGTATCATTAATTTACTTTGGAGATTAAACATCCGAAGAAGACAAGAAACTTAAAGAAAGGAGTTGAGAAAATGAAGAAATGGAGAAAGTGGTACCTGGAAAAATCTTTGCTTCTTAAACATTTTATTTCATGGTGAAACATACACCCATAATAGTATAATTTGGAGTACATTGATTAAATACCACTAAGTTATCTCTGAAGTAACCATTTACTCATATTTTACCTTTTAAAAGTGAGAAAACATAAAAGTACCATTATAATTATGAAAATAATATCTGAAGTTGAATAATATTAGGGTAATCTTATCAAATTGTATGTACTTAATGTTATATATTCAATAGCTTCCCCACCTATTGGATAGTAGATTGCTAACTTCTGATTTTTATGATTCTGCAATAAAATCCATTTTATTTTAATGTTTGTTGCCATTCATGTATTTATAGATTTCTATACTCATTTTTAATTTAGTATGTAAAATATTAAATAAACAACAGGTTTGATTAAAAGATTCTATAATAGACTATTATCTATTCTAAATATTTTACAGTGATACTCTATCTTGTAATAAACTATAATTTTTGAGAGTAAATGTAGCATTTACCTTTTTCATCTTTCATTTTATCTCATTAGCTAAGAAACCTTTCCAGCTTGGACCTACGTCATATCACTGAACTGGATAATGAAACCGTGATGGAAATTGTCAAGAGGTGCAAGAATCTTAGCTCTCTCAATCTCTGTCTGAACTGGATCATAAATGACAGGTAACCACTATATAACATCTTAAAAACACTTTTCCAAAGGAAAACATGTAGCAGATACTGATTATCATTTTAACAAGGCCTGTCAACTTTATGTAAAATTGAATATATCTATGTCTTTTCAAATTGATATGTTTAAGTTTTGAAAACCTTCTAGATCTATACTTTTAATGCATCCATTGCTTATAAGGGAAGCAAAGTTTTTAGGTGCTTTGACACAAATGTTATAGAACAACAGTCTGTCGGATTTTTTTCTTTGTTATCTGTCTAAGATATATTGTTTATTTGTCACTTTAATATTTTTGCAACTTTTATGACTGGCTTAACTGTTCGTTTTTCAGGGAAAATGATTCTCAGAAACTGTCTCAAACATTGTGCTTTTAGACCCTTTCTTAAGGATGGCGTTTTTTTCAGAGATGTCTCACTATGTTGCCCAAGCTGGCTTCGAACTCCTGGGCACAAGCAATCCTCTACCTCAGGCTCCCAAGTAGCTGAAACTACAGTCGCTCACCACCATGCCTGGCTAAGGATGACATTTGTTCTCTCTCTCTCTATATATATAATTTATTTTAAAAATGGAAGTCATATGACATAGTGTAAAATGTGTATAATGGGAAATATTTTCCTATAAATAATTGTAAACCTATTTTTCTTTGAAATATTTCGTGAAGTAAGAAAAAGCTAAGGAAACCCTTGAAAGTAGACTTTTATCATGAAAACAACTGCACAGTAGCACTAGCACTACTGATTCAGTAGGTTTGTAAATATAGGTATGAGACAGGATTCTTTTGATCATAGCTTTTCAAGTATTTTTTTTAAAACTGTAGGCCACTAAAAATATTTTGTTGTCAAAATAGAAAGCACTATTTCATCTAAAATTAGAACCTATTTAGATTATTCTTTTAACTATTCTTTTAAAAATAGGAGAAATAATGTATTAAGCTTCTGTCAGATAATGCTTTAAATTCAAGACATCCCCTCTCTTTTAATTTCCTTTTATACTTTAAAAATAAAATCATGTAGACTCCATTTTCCCCAATTGTGGTGAATTCTAGTGACATTTTCTTAAGTTACCCTGAATTATTCTTTAAATTATGTGACAGCCTTGACGTCACTTTAAGTAAAATTTTTCTTGAAAAATTTACTCATCTAAAATGGGTATATGATCATCATTTATAAGAGGCGTCTATTGTTTTTGAGTAATATTTGCTATATGAAGTGTATCAAAATCTAAAGAAAATTGAATTATATAAATTTAAAAAGTAAAATTCTTTATAATCAATATTCTATATAGGAAGTAATATGACAATTTATAATAATCTTTAAAAAGCTTTTCATAATAAAATAACATATATAAACCTTATCTTATGGTTTTAGGTATTTAACATTAGCTTATTATTCTGATAAATTTCTTAGTGATCCATCGAATTTAAAGAATAGTGTTTCTACAATAAATTGATTATGTTCCACCACAGTTTTCTGTACACCTAACATGTGTAAAAGAGTCACTAACTGGAGGATACTATGAATGGTAAATAAGATGCAGTCCGTATATGATTATATGGGTTATCACCTAAGTAAACATTTTGCTTAGGTTTGTATCATTTAAACAGATGTTGGAGGAGGGGTGGATTTATAGTCCTCTTCCTCTTTAAATGCTTATCTAGTCATAACTGGGTACTTTACAAATGAAAAAGTAGGCAGCCCTCACTTGTCTTTCATTCCCTTTGTTAGTCTCTATGTACTCAAACCTAGTGCTATTGCAATCATTTTTTCCCTCCTTAACTAACTGTAATCATTATTTGGGGTGTGATCCTAAATATATGTATTGTAGAGATGTATTTGCAAGAAATGAAAGCGTATTTTTATGTTTTTAATGGAAAAGTTTGGATTAATTGAGAAAACATGCATTTTAATGAGGTTGAGCAGTAGAGTTTTTAAAGATCAGGCTCTTTTAGGTTTTAATTACACTACTTGCACTTATCCTGTATACTGTAATAGAAGCTTCAAACATTAAAACCCACTTTGCAGTATCATCTAAATTACTCATCTCATTGTTCTTGCCATATTATATTACTAAGCTAAGTAATATTTGTAATTATATTGGTATAAATCTAGGACTTCCCATCAGACTTAATTATAATTTCAGCACTTAGCTGAGAGGGGTTAGTAACCTTCCATATAGAGGACACTAGAATGCCCTAATGCATTTAGCCTATCAATTAGCTTCTGTTTTACATTTGTTCATTATTATTATCCTCCAGTAAATCAGGAAACATTTATTAACCCCCTACTAAATACTTGGTACTGTCTCAGACAGTAGGGCACTGAGTCCCTCCTGTTCTCAAAGGTCACTCTGTTTAGGTGACATAAGACTTAATGATAATAGTGAGCCTTGTAAGGAGAGAGGGGAGGAAAGTAACCTTTATTATGCAGGTAATTGATAGGCACTTTACACATGTTCTCATTTAATCCCTTCACCATCTTTCTTGTTCAGGGGAAGGTTATATTAATACTATTTCTATTAAATTTAGACCATTTGTTTGACTTTTCTTTAGCTTTTGAATGCATGTATTTTTCCATCATTGCTGCAGTAAAAAGTGGTGAGTACAAATAAGAAAAAGTAAATGGCTATTGAGTCTGTTTTCCATTTCATTGCTAGGATTTCACACACAATTGACATTCATATGTCAAATTATTGATTTTTTAACTAAACTCATTATGTTCTTTCATAATGAAAGTATAGTGGAACTTTTAGATATTATTTTATATGTAGTACCTATTGCAAGGATCTGTCTTTAATGTTGATAGTTTTAATAAGGAATTCCTCAAATTAAGATAAACTTTTATACTTGTCTCAGTTCTTTATACATAAGATTTATTCTAGGTTTTCAAAGTTCTCATCTGTAAACAATTCTTTTTGAAGTTCCAAATTTAAAAATATGTAGTCATTGAGGGACTTTACTGTTTTGCTCATGGTATCTGTTAGCATTTTGTGGTCTTTGAACTGATGCGTGTGACTAAGACATGCTGCTCTTTATCTTTGTTTTTCTGAAAGCACTTTTTGTGTTTAGGGAATTAAACAGTGTGATATTTTCTTGTATTCAGAAGGATGGTCTAGTAGTCATTTGACATTTACCATTGCTTTTGAATACAAATAAAATCCAAGTGTCTTATGAAAAGAGGACACTGACTATTTCTATCAATGATTTAAATTAAACATTTAGTTATTATGTCTCCTCCACTCTCTCTGACTCTAAGTTTAGTGAAATATTTATTTGTATTTGATATAAATCTTTTGTTATTTCACATCCAATTTTGTCTTCAGTGTGCTGGTATGTTGGACACAGAGTCCAAAAGCAGCATGTTTTGGATGTAAAAAGCTGCTATGTAAAAAACTGAATGGTCTGAGCATCTTGACAGCAATACACTTACAGTGGTTCTTTTATTCTTTTTTGCCAGTAGGAATTAAATATTTACAAAAGGTATTTTCATATTTTAAATTGACTATCACAAACATAATATCCCCAAATTCAATTTTTAACATTGGTCCTGAAAAAGAAGTTAGTTCGATCCTGTGATTTGTATCCCCATTATCAAATATCTGAGCCTTTCATTGGCAGTTGACCATACTTGCTCGTGAATTGGAAGAACAGAATACAATAACAATAGAAGAGAAATAAAAAATTCGCTAGCATCCTCTAGCTAAAGTAATAAAGCATAACAATAGCCAGGGTTGTTGTTGTTAATGTAAGTTATGTTGTCATAATACTTTTCTGTGTGAATCTTATATTTATGTAAAGGGAGATCTTATACCAGTGTATACCCCTTAAATTTGGAGAATTTTATATCTGCATTCTCTATTCTGATCCACTGGTCTATGTCTTGGTTCTTGTGCCAGTACCATGCTGTTTTGGTTACTATAGCCTTGTAGTGTAGTTTGAAGACTGGTAAATTGATACCTCCCAATTTGTTCTTTTTGTTTAAAGGTTGCTTTGGCTATGCGAGGTCTTTTCTGGTTCCATGCAAAGCATAGAAATATTTTTTCTAGAGCTGTGAAAACTGACATTGATTGGTATTTTAATGGGGATTGCACTGAATCTGTAAATCACTTTAGGTATTATAGACATTTTAAGAATGTTGATTCTGCCGATCCATGAGCATGATATGTTTTTCTGTTAGTTTACATCCTCTGTGATTTCCTTCCTCAGTGTTTCATAGTTCTCCCTGTAGAGATCTTTCACCTCCTTAGTTAAATGTATTCTTAAGTATTTTATTTTCTTTGTTGCTATTGTGAAAGGTATTGAGACTTTGATTTGATTCTCAGCTTGACTGTTGTTGATGTATAAGAATTATACTGATTTGTGTATATTGATTTTATAACCAGAGACTTTGCTGAATTTATTTATCATTTCTGGGAGTCTCTTGGCAGAAGCTTTGGGGTTTTCTAGATATAAGATCATATCATTAGCAAAGAGCAATAATTTGACCTCTTTTTTCCCCATTTAAATATCCTTCATTTCCTTCTCTTGCCTGATTGCACTGGCTAGGACTTCTAGTCCTCTGTTGAATGGAAGTGGTGACAGTGGGCAACCTTGTCTGGTTCCAGTTCTAAGGTGGTGTGCTCTCAAATTTTTCCCATTCAGTATTATACTGGCTGTGGGTTTGTCATATATGGCTTTTATAATATTGAGGTATGGTCCATCTATGCCTATTTTATTAAGAGTCTTATCATGAAAGGGTCCTGGATTTTGTCAAATGCTTTTTCTGTGTCTATTGAGAGGATCATATGGTCTTTGTTTTCACTTCTATTTATGTGGTGAATCACATTTCTAGATTCGTGTTTGTTGAACCATCCTTGCATCTCTGGGATGAAACCTACCTGGCCATGGTGGATTATTTTTTTGATGTGCAGCTGATTCAATTTTCTAGGATTTTATTGAGAATTTTTGTGTCTGTATTCATAAGGAATACTGGTCTGTAGTTTTCTTTTGTTCTTGTGTCCTTTCCTGGCTTTGGTATCAAGGTGATATTGGCTTCATAGAACAAGTTGGGGAGGATTCCTTCCTTCTCGATGTTGTGAAATAATTTCTACAGTATAGGTACCAGTTCTTCTTTGTAGGTCTGATAAAATTTAGCTGTGAAACCATCTGGTCCAAGACTTTTTTTGTTGGAAGGTTTTTTATTGCTGCTTCAATTTCGTGACTAGATATTGGTCTGTTCAAGAGTCTAGTTCTTCCTGATTGAGCCTAGGGAGGTTGTGTGTTTCCAAGAATTTGTCCATTTCCTCAACATTTTCAACTTTATGTGCATAGAGATGTTTATAGTATTCAGAGATGATATTTTGTGTTTTTGTGGTATCAGTTGTAATATCTCCTTTTTCAGTTCTGATCGAGCTTAATACTGTCCTTTCTTTTCTGCTTCTGTTTAATCTAGCAAGAGGTCTGTTAATTTTATTTGTCTGTTCAAATAACTAACTTTTTGTTTTATTAATCTTCTGTATAATTCTTTTGTTGTCCATTTCATTTAGTTCTGCTCTGACCTTAGTTATTTCTTTTCTTCTGCTGAGTTTGGGATTGGTTTGTTCTTTCTTTTCCAATTCCTTGAGATGATTCATTAGATTGTTGATTTGTGATCTTTCTGTCTTTTGGATGTAAGCATTTATGGCTATGAATTTTCCTGTTAGGATTGCTTTTGCTGAATCCCACAGATTTCGATAATTTGTGTCCCGTTTGTCATTTAGTTTGAAGAATCTTTTGATTTCCATCTTAATTTCCTTCTTGGTCCGTGAATGGTTCAGCAGTAGGTTGTTTAATTTCCATGTCCTTGTGTAAGGTTGAGTGTTTCTGTTGGAATTGATTTCTAATTTTATTTCACTGTAGTCTGAGAAGATACAGGGTATAAACATAAAACCATCACCTCAAAGAACTAAAAGTAGACACCTACCATTTTATCCAGCAATCTCACTATTGAGCATTTACCCAAAGGAACAAAAGTCATTTTATAAAAAAGACACTTGCACTAGAATGTTTCTTGCAGCATAGTTCACAGTTGCATAGATGTGGAATCAACCCAAGTGTCCATCAATACATGAGTGGATTAATAAAATGTGTACTCCATGTGTATACCATGGAGTACTACCCAGCCATAAAAAAGGGGAACTACTACCTTTTGTAACAACCTGGATGGAACTTGAGACCATTCTTCTAAATGGAGTATCATAAGAATGGAAAAACAAACACCACATGTAGTCACTATTAAACTGGAACTAATTGATCAACACTTACATGTACATATGGGAGTAAAACAAAGCAGATGGGAGGAGGAGAAAGGGGTTGGGTAAATTCTCACCTGACAGATACAGTGCACACTATATGGGTGATGGACACACTTATAACATTGACTCAAACTGAACTAAAGCAATACATGTAACCAAAACATTTATACCCCCCTTTTCTGAATCTAAAAAAAAAAAAAAAGAAAGAAAAAAACCAGTATGGAGATATCTCAAAAAACTAAAAATGGACCTAAGATTTCATCCAGAAATTCCATTACTGGTTATCTACCAGAGGAAAATAAATCAATGTGTCACAAAAATAAAACAAAGCATGTGTAATATTTTAAGAAAATTAAAAATAAAATTTGGAGAATTTTAAATGTTAGGCTGTTGTGGACAGTTTCTTTCAAGTATAAACTAACATTTGCAAAATATTGCTACTTCACTTTATACATGCTGGAGTTTAGAATAGTAACTATAGATATTTCTCTTTAAATAGAACTTCTAAATAAGACCATTTGAAGGTACAAAGTGGTGGGCCACAGCAGAGTCCATTCTGCAAAGCTGTTGCATTTGACATATACTGTATTTTTAAAAATCTAATTGTTTGCCAGTACCTTAAAAATTAGGTTAGTTTACATGAAAAATTTGAATTCGGGACTTCTTTTTAAAAAGTTGTGCATCTAGTAACACTAGGCCCACATTTTCTCTATCAACAATCTTTCCAGGTTGAGGAATGGACAGTTCCCTTTGGCCTTCTCCAGGTATCCACATTACCCAGTGGTATGATCCACTCTTTTATATCATCTGCCTATCCCCACCCGGTCTACAAACTGAATTCTCCTTCATTAAAATTCAGATGTAGAGATTTTTAGATATTTCATATTTAAATCAAATAGTTCTTTTTTAATTATCTGATACAATATCTTAACAAATAATAGAGAGTTAATTGGTTCACCTAAATTAGTTATTTGTTGTTATTTCAGGCACCAGCACTTTGGCCAACAAGTGGTAGTTACAGAAGGAGATGGAATTCAGCTTAAAATAAGTTAGAACCTTCATTTTTCATCCCACTACTTTCCAAAATAGAAAACTCACTCTCACTTAAATGTTCAAACAAGTGTGTTGTAAGAGAGTTTCCTGAATTATAAGGAGGATTGAACTATTAATATTTTACTAAACTCTCCCCAACTTCAAATCTGTGATTTAAAGTTGTTTATTTTAAAATGAATTCATTGGCAGTGCTTAGTATTTGATTCATAGTTCTTTTGTTTTCAGTCTTAAGAAAAGTCTTAATACTATTCTTTCTCTTTTCTTTTTTCTGTAGAAGAAGCCCTTTCAGTTTTTTAGGTTTTATCAGGTTAAAGTTGTAGAGTGACAGATGACTCCACCATCCCTTTCAGTGAGACTGACAGCACCCTGGCTCATGTAAAACTCAATGAGCCTTCATATAAAGATTTTTCTAACTCCCTTGATCTTCTCTGGATGTTTATTCTGTTTCTTCTTTCAAATTTTCGTTGATTCAATAAAAAACAGTGATATTTAGAAATAAAGTTCAGAGAGGATTTGAGCAGGTGTTGGTGATATAAAATATTTGCTGAGTGCCCATTGTGTTTTATTTCCAAGAATTGTTTTGTGAACATATGCTATATATTGTATTTATAAGTGTTCAAGGACTAGGTGGATAATCTACCACCTTCCTCTGAATGTCATGTCACAGTGGACTTAGAATTTTATTTCATTGCAATCCCCTAATATTACTTAATTCTCCTGGAGACTGAGGTTTAAAGAGTGCCCAAGGGGGCCAAACCTACTCATTAAATCTAGCAGGCATAGTTGAATTTGAGTTAGAGAATATTTTGTTTTCTATTAAAGTTAAGTGGTCTGGAGGAGATGAATATTTTTCACCTTGGAGTATTGACTGTGAAGTTTGAGCAATTTTCTCCTGTAAAACCTGAAAACTTGGAAATAAAGAGGCAGCAAAAATAATGCTGACTGTTGAAACAGCTCCCTGGTGGTGTTTATAGCAGCACTGTCCTGCAGTCTGTAGAACACGGAGCTCTCTGTCTCCATACTTTTGGTGTCCAATAATGTGGCTGGGCTGGTTAGGTGGAACTTCAGTAAAACTGAATTTTAGCTTATTTCTTTAACCCACTGAATAGTTTTACATATACACTATGTTATTTGTACTTTTGGGAAAAGGATAATGAAATATATTTTACTGAGTTCTGGGAGGATTGTAGGGACAGAATGGAGTCTTTCTAAGCTAGTGACATTAATTTGAGGTAATATTTTTCACTCTCTTTTATGTTCACAATTATTTGTTATAATTTCTATCCATCCCTAGAAGGAGAGTATAGTATTGGAGTAACTATTCGCTAGGCTTCCAAACTGTCTAAAAAATGGTTTTATGTATCCTTCTATACCTTAGACCTTCTCTTTAAAACCATGATTGGTTTTGCAATGCTACTGAGGTCAGAGTATATAATATTTTCTCTTTTCTTTTTTCTTCTGGAACAAGGATAGTAACAATAGCTAATAATAGCTACCACTTAATTATAATTTGTGCCAGACACTGTGTTGTTTACACACATTGTTTCACTTAATCTCTACAACAGCCCTGAAGAAGGAATTACTGACCCCATTTTCAGATGAAGGAATTAAGGCTCACACATGTTGGACAGCTCACAGCCAGTGGAACCAGGAGTGGAACCCAATTTGGTGTATCCCAGCACCTTATTGTGCCTCGGACCTAGAGTGACCACAGGTCCTGGTTTGCCCAAGACAGTCCCAGCCCAGGTCTGTGGTTTCAGCTTTCTGTCAGGTTGGGCACTTAAGCTGCTGGTCTGTTTTGAGTTCCAAAATGTCCTGGTTTGGATAATAAATTCAGTAGTCACCTGATCTCAGATATCAGACTATGCTTGATCATTCTGAACATGATTAGAATGTTACCTTCTTTTTTCCCTGTGGGATATCTGAGAGGTGACAAGTTTTAGATATATTACTACATACATAGAGTTATAGATATTTTAAAACCACTTATTTTTAGTAAAAAACGTTTTTTCCAAACAACCCTATTTGTAAATACTCTTCATTTCTTATAAGGTTTCTAGAGGAAAACTGCAAAGTCTTGCCTCATTTTTGTGTTTTGTACCACACGTGACTCATAGTTGATTTCAAAGAGATTTTCACAAATGATATTTGAATAGGTATTTATTTAAACATGTAATGATGCACATTTATTTTTACAAATATTTTATTATCTGTAAATGCTTCCTGTCAGTTGTAGCAAATACCATTGCAGATTAAAGGAGAATACTGGATATATATTTTGAATAAGTTGTCTTTCAGTTAAAAAGAACAAATAATTTCACTAAAGATTTTAATACTTTCAGTAAGAAATAATTGCCATAATAAATCTATCTACTTTTCTTAGTTATATGTGATTTTTCAAATAATTGATGTTATTTTTTAATAAAAGGCAAAGTTTCCATGATAAAATGATTTGTGTATTTATCCTCAGATGAGAGTCTTAGTGTATCTAAATTTAAAGGAAATTTTTCAGTTGTTTGGTAGGTAGTAATATTGGATATTGGTTCTGATATTGGTTATTTCAGTACTTCTAGTTGCTAAATATAATTTTTAAGGAAATATTAATTGATATGTAGCACCAGAGTATTTAACCTAGTCAGATCACTTTAAAGGAAAATCTATATGAGATGCATATGTTTCAGGCTGCTTTGATTTTTCACTCCAATTCAGGAGATGGGATGGAAACCAAGTTCAATGTGGGCGAGTTTGGCTTATTGATTCTTCATGGTCACATCATTTTGTCTGATAGAATAATGTGAATTTGTATTCTAGTCCTAACATATAATGGTAATTTTTAATTTCTATGTTGTCTTTGGTACCTAGTGGGCAGCAATATATAAGTGAATATTCCTACAAATAATCGTTAACAGAGCTTCTATGGGATCATATTATGTGTATTTCTAGATGTGCTACTCTAAATGCTGCTGCTGCTTTTGTTTTTTAGGTAATATAAAGATGAATAAATAGATATAGTAGGCATTTAGCTTGTAGGATTTAAAAAATATGTTTTCCATGTTATGAAATCAGAATTCGTGATTAAATTATGGAAAAGAATGGGATAGATTTTATATGACAATGATTGCAATGCTAAAAGCTCATGGATTTGAAGGCCTCCTAACTTCAAATCTGTTTTAAAATTGCTAACAATGAAAAAGTCTTCATTTGTTGATGAAAATGATGATAGTTTATTGACTGCTTAGACAAATTTATACCATTCCCCTCCCTAATTCTCCTATGAGTTGTCTTATTCTTAATTCCCCAAACCAGAAATGGTAATTAAAATAACTCACTGTTGTCAGAATTTTAAAATGTATAATAAATGAAGCCCAGTAAATAGTGAAAATATGAGAAAGGTGATTAAATCTGACAATTTCTTGTAAAAGGCTTGAGATGATAAATATCTCCTGTGATTAGTTATTTATTTAGTGCAAGGGATTTTGCTTCAGCCTAAAATATTTTATGAACAGTGGCATAAAGAAATATTTTAGAAGATAGGTACACGCATGTTTAACCAGAAGAGAAATTGCTAGAACTTGATTGATAATAATTAAAAATGGCAGACCTGACACGCATGTGCCTGGGCTATTTTCTGTATGACAGTCCTTTTAGAAATTAAGAAAGGGGGGTGTTTCCTGAAGACATGAAAAATGACAGAATACTTTCAGCTTGAACCTTTCTGCCTCATGAAAACAGAAGGATTTTATGTATATCATTCCTCAACTGATAAAATATTTAATTCAAGACAGTATAAAACTACTCCTCACTTACTGAAGTATATGAAGAAAGCAAACTTGTTATATTAACAGTTATAGTTGCACCGCTACTAATAATCGACCTTGAAATGAATATGAATTTCTTTATATTTAAAGCAAAGATGAAATAATAACGGCGGTTGTAATGAAGTACTGCACCATATTACTGTCTAGCTAAATCCATGGCGCATAGCTCTATTGGTGGCATGTATCATTGTGTGGCTGCATGATATTTCGTTTATGAGCCTTTCTCCTTGTAAGGAGGACCTGTGTCTTCATCTTTGGCCCTCTGCCCTCACCTAACTGCCCCTCACCCACGAGCACCTCCCACAGGGATCCACTCAGAGAAATAATTTAATACATGGGTGTCGAGAGAATTATAAATGCTACTTTTGCAGGATGAATAAATCTGCTTTTAATTTGGCTCAAACTCTCACTGAAATCCAGGTAATTGGTTCAGATTCCCCCTTTCTTCCAGATTTATTTATTTCTGAATAAAGTTGATACTTAATAAAGTAAGAATTTGATATCATTGTCTGGATTTAGATAGAGCTTGCTTTATGTATTGCATGCTATTTATCTGAAAGCCATAGCCCCATTTTTGAACAATAAATAGGATTTTAATGTTCAATCTTTGGGTTCTTCCCTTTTAGTAATGACTGAAATACATGAAGAACCAGAAATTTCACTTGCCTTTCCTATATAATGATACTTTGTATTAATTGAAAAGAGGCAGAGGAGACAGTTACAACTCTTTTTTGCTTATTGGAGAAAAAAGTATGGCTATGTGAGAAAAAAGTGTTACAAGTTTTTCCTTAGCTCTTCTTGTAGTACTTTTAAGTGCTGCTTTTAAAATGTATGTTTAGTGTTTGGTTAATTGCTACTATGAACCTGAACATACTGATTAAGGCCAGGTTCACATTAGAACAATTATCTGGTTAATTGCTCTGGTGCAAAAAGAGGCTAAAAAATCATCAGAACATCAAGTTGTGAAAGCACTGGCAGGAGTTTCAAAACCGCCAAGCATACCTACTGCAAATCACATCAGCAAAGCAATTAATTTAGGGTAATTACTTTTCTGTTTGTTCAAGATGCACTTTGGAACTGTCTTTTGAAATTGTAGCAATTAAGATTAGTGAGCAATATAATTAAAAAATGTTAGAATAGTCACTATTTTTCAGATGTAATAACTATTCCATATAAACCTATATAGTATATCTGTCATCCATGTAGGACTTTGAAGTAATTAAACAAAACAAGATTATTTTAGACATTCACAAGATTTCCTTAAAAAATAAATTGAGGAGTAGATTACCTATTCCTGAACCGTAGCATGGGATTATCTTTAATCTCTAATGATCAGTTAGGATCATCTAATTTTGATAATTCATATTAAGATGGCTTGTTCAATATGATGAGAAATAGCTAGCCTCCAAATGTGACAATGGCTAGTGGCATTTTCTCCAGATGAATATATATTTGGCTTCTCATAATGTAATCAGGATTTTAAAAGGTGTAAAAAAACAGATTAGACACAATTCACATTATTGAGGTTTCTCCTGTTATTAACTATTATCATTTTGGCAGCACCAATTTGTCTAAAATTGAAAACTGCTTAAGTTTCCAACTGTTTCTCTGTAATGCAGTGTTGTAACAGGTCCTCAGCTGAAAAGAATAATGATTTTAGGAATCAGTTCCTTTTTAGATAATATGGAAGTGCCATTAGCAGAGAAATTAACCGTTCCTCAAACTGCTTCTCTGTTCACCATATTGTTAAGCAGGTAGCTCTTTCCTTTACCACACCTCTCCTTCCATAAGGAGCAGTGTGTTTAGTAACATGTTCTGCCCCATGAAATTGTCCAAAGCGAATAGATTGGACTGTGTTAAGAACTGTGGCTCTAGAAGTTAATCTTTTAAAGACATACATATTAAGGAAGTCCTTGTAGCAGTTATCATTTTGACTTTCTGTAGCTGTGACAAAAAATTTAGAAGTACACTTAGCAAAATAAGATTTGATAAAGGATAAATTTCAAGTTTTAGCATTCTACTTTTTGTTAGTAGATATAAAAATTATTTACTGTAGTAAATTTGATCTCTTCTTAATTCTGTATGAATGGATCTCTGGGCATAGCTAATTATATCTTAAAACAAAATTTTTCTCTAGTGACTGTTTTCATAGAAAAAACCAAAAGAATATGTACTTTTTACAGTGATGTATTTTTCTTTACTTCTGATTCCTACAGTCCCATACGGTGAAATCAGGAGAGCTGCTCAGCTAAGCCCAGTCCAAATTGCTGGCCCGCAGAGCTGTGAAAAAATAAGAGTTATTTTTTTAAAGCTGCTGAGTTTTGGTGTGATTTGTTATACAGCAGTTGATGACTAAAAGACTCATTTTGTGGCTGCCCTATGTGAGGAATTTTATATTAAGTCAGGCAAGGTGCTAAGAGTTTTTCATTCATTAACTTATTTAATTATCACACTAACTCTATGGCACAGGTATCATTATGCCCTGTTTTATAGAAAATGAAGCAAAGAGTGTTATATTGTCTTGCTGAATATCACAGATAGGAAGTGCAAAGTCAGGACTGAATGAAGATCTGTCTGATCTCAAAGCTTCTGCACTCTCCTAGCTATCTAACTGCCTCCAACAGCTTATTCTGAGTTTAAAAATACAGTTTGTTGCAACAAACGGTTAAACCTACCAATGGAGTCTGTTGAATACAAGTACTAGCTAAATAACATTATAACATTATTGCGATAAAATATCATAAAATAAAAAAATATTACAATAAAATAACATCCACTTGCAGTTTCTTGTGTTACTATTTAATCTTGACTATTCATTTAATGAATGTGTGGGAAAAAAAGCAGCTATTCTGGTCTCATGATGGCCTGAGTCTAAAAGGAATAGTGTGAATACAATTTTAAAAATACAACAATATAAGTCCTTTAATTTATAAATATTAAAAATGGCTTTTGGTATTCCATATGATTAAGTATATATCCTTTTCTTCTCACTTGTCAATTTAGGGAAAAATGGAGAGGGGAAAGGAGACCCTCCCTTAGAATAATTTTGGTTGTGGCTTAATTACCATTATATTTTCACCTTCACCATCTATGTCTTTTAATAATAAGTTTTGTAAGGGTGTAACTTCTATAATATGTAGGTAATAATAGTACTAATATCTATTCCCAAAGTTCATAAATAGAAGTGAGAATCTTAGAAATGTTTTTATTTTTAAGTTAACTAATACCTTAATGATAACACATCAATAAGCTAGTTAATATTAGTAGGTGATTCTGACATATATATATCATTGATTATCTTATCATTTACCATAGCAGCCTGCATCAGACCTGCATCAGGCTTTTATTACCTGTTTAATAAAGCCTAGGAGCATTTTCTCCATGATTTATTATGATATTTTGAGAACTGTTTTCATTTGGGAAATATAATTTCCATTTGTTTTCCTTTTAACTTGAATTTAAACTGAATTCCTATTTTTTGGCTTTGATACAATTTTTTTTACATTAATAAATCACCAAGGTATTTTAATATTTTATTGTATTGCATACACATGCATACAAATATTTTGCTATGTGTGAACGTATATTTGTAGAATATGTTTGGGGAAAGAAGGGAGAGAGTGAGTTGCATTTTTTTCTTTTAATTTTAATTTACACTTAGATGGATTATAAATTTATTAGAATGTTACAGTGATAACAGCATGGGAATTAACACTATATCTAGGAATTGTGATTTTTCCACAGTCGTGGGCTCTTAACCGGTAGCTCAGTAAATACAGGTTGATTCATTGATTGATTGGATAATCAAACCTAGTGAACATAATCTTGTATTTGAGGTAAGAGAATATAAAAAGAAATACTCAAGTTGGATAAGAAGTAGAGCAAGTCAAAATAAGTTAGTCAAAATCTTTAAGTTCATTTAATCCGTGTAGACACAGACTTTAAAAATACACTGTAAATGTAATTGAAGAATTGAAGAGGCACTCACTGACTACTTCTCTAATGTAGAATGGTGATTTAGGTGTGAGGTATGTGGATTTAATTTTAGTCTAACTGACAACATGTTAACTTTACTGGATTAAAAAAACTGAAGATGGGGAAGAAAAATCTTAGAGAATTATGATATTTTTATGGCAGCAATTTATTTGGAACAGGGATGACAAAATATGTCAAGACAATATCCTGGCTTTCTTCATTAAATTTAGTAAATGCATTTGAAGAAGGAAAAAAAAACCAGTTGTTTTCTATAACATTTCTTTCTGCAGATTTATAGACATTTATGAGATGACTATCTTTGAAGAAATATTTGTTACTTTACCATATAGTTAATATTTTGAATTGTATGATCTTACTGGAATTAGAAACTGTCAGTAATTATCTTTAAATAGATGTCTATCTTGTATTTGTTTCTGAGATGTTTTTCACAAGTTCATTCCCAGTCCTGAGACATCATTATATTATAGAGGAGTTTTTTTGTGGTGGCTTTTGGCAGCCATCCATCTCCAAGTAGGATGTAACAGTGAAGCTTGTTAGAGGGGGAGAAGTAGCAAGTATTGCCAAGCAGGCCCTGCCAGACATTTGGACATACACGTAGACATTGCTGCTACTTGATGGTCATCTCCCATTGCGAAAAATGTAGCTGTTTAAAAAGGGGACAAGATCACAATAACTTTACAATGCTGCACTCCTGCTGTTTATTGTATGCACAGATATTTTACTTGTAATTTTTTCCTCACTGACAGTATTTTTCTAATTTGAATGGTTGTATTTATCTTTACTGACTTGTCACTTTTTGTTGCACATTACATTTCAATCCTCTAAATAGGTTCTCTGTGTGCACGTTGCACTTGGTAAAGCATTTAGTTGATCAGTTTAGGGGTATGCATGGGAGAGAACATGGAATAGTAATCCAAAGTAGCAGGAGATCCCAAAATGCTCTAACTATGTATTATTAATGCTCATATTAGCATTGATTTCACTTAAACTAAGTATTGGGAGGATGATGTCCTGTATCATTTAAGTGGAGCCAACTGCCTAGGATTAAACCTGGACTATGGTTAATCTTCAAAGCAGTTAATCCTCAAGCAGGTAATGGAGAGTCTACACATGTGTTATTTTGAAAGTTCTATTAAAGCAATTATTTCAACAATCCCAATCATATATAGATGCAAATTCCAGAATACACAAAAAATATATTTTATTCATCAGTAATGAGCTACAATCATTTATTTCAATAATCACATTTTCAAACTAAGTCCATTTTAAATAAAGATCCCAAGTCTTAGTGTAAAAGTAATTTTCTCAGTGAGATCACCCCTCCCTATTTTTTAAATTTTTTTCAAAAGAGAAGATATATCCAACTGTCTGGGTTGTTTGATTGTACATCTTGGTTATTTGATTGTAAGTATTTTTATAAGTGAAACTTACTTCCCAAGACTACAAAGTGGGGAAATCAACAACTTTTGACTCTCTATTTTAAGGACAGCAAGAGTAAATTTTTATTCAATTTCTATTTAATTTTCTGTGACTACCTTTGACATTCACAAATTATGTCATTCATTTTGACATGCAAATAAGAAAATGAATAACTTCAAATGTGAAGAGCTCTTTACAGGGGCTTAGACATGTTACCTCCCATCTCCCCATCCCTCCTTCTGCTGGGAACAATAATATGTCTCTAAAAGAGATGCAGTTTTTCCACAAGTTTTTGTAAAAGGAGTCTTTCTTTCCCTTTCTAATCCATTAAAGAGCATTTTCTTCTTAGGTAATTTTTTTCCCCTTTAAAAAAGTTGTCTTCTTCCCTTTCCTAAAGCTGTGGTCTGTTTACTTTTTTGTTGATGTTGTCACTGATGACATTTTCTCAGGTAATTTTTCCCCTTTAATTTGGATCTTCTTCCCTTTCTTAAATCTGTAGAATATCTTCTTTTATTGTTGTCAGTGTCGCTGATGACATTTTCATCTGATTCTTGACATATTCATTTTATAAAACATGTCATTGTAAGGAGTTTTTTGGTCAGTGACATTTTGGCAAACACTTGCCAGTGGCCACCAGAGAAGGTCAGTTAGACTCAAAGCAATGAAATAAATTACTCTGAAAGGCTTCTTCAAATACTAATGAATAGAGCTTGCAGTGGGAGTTGGGAAACAGGGGTCCTTTGTGTTTTTGTTTTTGTTTCAAACTTTTATCATTGGGTCATTCACTATATAACCGTGGTAAACTTATTTAAGTTCTCTTTTATGCGTGGGGAATGGGACCCACCTTAGTGAAATGTTTGGAGGCTTAATCATGTTTCAAAAGCACCTTGAGCATGAATCATTAGTTCATTATTAGAATGGTGGCTTGGATGGTGCCATCCATCATCGATGCTTTATCACCATCTTAGCCTCGTGGATTTCTGCAAATTGACGGTGAAGGTCTTAAATCAAACTTTGTAAAGACACTAGCATGTTCTTGAAGGTTACTTAGTGGCTTATGGTATGGTAGCACTGAAGTGTTCACAATTATATGAGGAAAATAAGACAGAGTATACTCATTACATATTTTCATCAACATCTCTGTTTTCAGATTAAATGGGCAGAGTACATTCAGATTCATAAGCGTAGATTATTTTTTTAAAAAACACAATGATCCCTCCTTATGTTTTGTGCTGCCATATAATTAGATCCCTTAATATATAGCTACTTTACTTTTATGAAATGTTGTTCACTTGGAGTTTTAATCCAAATACACTTTAATGAGTTACACTTTTAAAAATATACTTTAACATTATCTACACACACAGATACACACACACACACACATACACACACACACATAGTGGGTTAATAGGAGATTAAGTGAAATTAAAAACGTTCCAGGAAGCATAGCTCTTAATTTCTAATTTCTGGTTCAGTTGAGAAAATGATCTAATGATTGAAAATTAAGGAAAATTAACTGTTTACTTCAACTGTTTATATGTAATTTTGAGTTTAATGTATTCCAAGAATCAAAGGATCTGATTGGAAGTAATATCAAAGGCCAGCTAATTTAACTTTCTACCTACAAGCTCCTGGCTCTTCATCTCTTACATATAGTTTGTTGTTTTTTTGTTTTTGTTCTTGTTTTCATCTTCTTACCACTTTTTCTTCATCTATCTTCTGCGTCCACTTAGTTAACATTTTTAAATCACATTTTGACTATCTGACACTCAAAATGCTTCTTATAACTAGAAGCTCAGCACTTTATTAGAGTATTTTTAAAGTCAGGTTATTTATTCTCAGTTTTTTAAAAAAGACTACAACACAACCCCCTAAATTTAGAGCTTGGGGAGGTCTATGAAAGATTTTGAAATACAGAGACATCTCCCTGGAGTGTGTGTGTTTTGCGGAAGGGGACTAGGGAGGGCACAGTGGACTGCCAAAGGGCGAACGCTAGAGGTAAGACACTGGCAGGTGCTGAGTTCCCTTTGCTCTGTCTTGCTCTGTTTTTCCAGGCTGTGGCTTGTAGGTTTATTAAAATGCTAAGGATGTTTATTCTATTTTTATTGGCAGCTCTCCAGATTTGATTATTGACATATCTGAATAACAGTGGAATGTAACATCAAAGTCTCACTTGACTCTTTCCTTAGATTTTTGTCAGTAGAAATATATATATACCACAATGTCAGATAGATCATATGTACTTTTTTATTTGCATAAAAGTGAAATGTTATAAGGGAACTGTCAACTGCTTAGAAATGAGCTAAGTGGGATAGTGAGCTTCTCACGTGGGCTTGTTCCTTAGATTAGTATTCTACTCTCTTCCTTAGTATTATTCTGTTCTCTGAGGAATAATCGTATTTCCATTAACAAGCGCCTGAGTATTTGTGAGTTTCCATTGCTGTTCTCATTTCTGGGCTTTGGTGTTATACATCTTGTATTAATATAAACTGACTAAAGTGTGGATTAGTAAACTGCAGAATCATCTACTTGTGACTGGCAGGGAATGGAGTTATCATGTTTCTACCTGCTCTTTCTGACAATTTTAACCACAAACACTCAGAATTGTAAAGAACTACTGAGGACACACCATCTAATTCATTCATTTTGCAGTTTTGAAACCAAGGCTCAAGGTGACTGTTCAGGTTCATAAAGTCTTTGATTTATCTGTGGCCTGTCCAGGCTCACGCAGCTGGTCAGTGGTGAAGGTGAAACCCGAATGCTGCTTTCCCTTGACTGTGAGGCTGCTGTATCCCACTCCGATTAGCCACTCCCTCGCTTTCTTTATTAGCCATTTATTGTCACCAACACTTGTTTTCTTTCATGGCCTACAATTGACTGTAGTCTCTGTGGATTGTAGGTTCTTGTATTTCTTTTATGTTCCTTTGAATGGAAAACAACATACACACAGTAGGTTTTTAGTAAATATTTTAAAAAAGAAAATCAAGAGTACCTAAAATCCCATTATCCAGAGATTCCCTCTGTTTACATTTTGGAGAACATCTTTTCAGATATGCGCGTATGCGTGTGTAACTCCTCCACCTCCTTGTGGAATTGCACTGTTGATCGTATTTTGCACGTTGTGTCTATCACATAAGAGTATGTTGTGAACTTCTTTTTGTTTTAATAAATATAGACCTATGTCACCATTTCTAATGGATTAATGGTAAGGCTTTTAGCACGGTGTATTTAACCAGTCTCTTTTTGATTGGCATTCTAATTAGTTCCAATTTTCACTCCTGTAAATAGCTGTATGATGAACATTCTTATATCTACATATACTTTTTTATTTGTCTCCTTAGGAATAAATTCTTGAAATGAAATTTCTGTCTAAGGATATACATAACAAGAATATTTACATATCTTGCTTAATTCTTTCTACAAAGATTTTACCAATATATACTTCCACTTACCTACGGGAGAGTGTCTGTTTCTCTATACCTATGTCAATTCTGGATTCTATCATCAACTATTTTGGTGCATTTAAAAATGGTAAGGTTTAAGGAGTGAAAACACTTAGAATAATTTATTTAGACACAAGTATATTTTCCATTAAGAAGCAGAATAGTGTAGTGGGTATGAGCAGAGGCTCTGGAACCAGAGAGTCTGGATTTGAACCCTGGCTCTACCACTTTCTACCTGTTGGGTAAGAGCTAGCCATTGGACAAGTTATTTAGCCTCCTATTTATCATTTTCTTATCTGTAAAATGGGGGCAGCAGTAGTACTTACTTCATAAATTTATTGTGTGATTTCAATGTGATTATATATGTAAAGTACTTAGAATATTTCCTGGTACATAGTTAACTACTCAATATGTTATCTGCTTTAATAATAACAATTTTTATTACTATCAGTGAGCATTTGATTTCTCTTTACAATTTATAGCATACAATGTTATAACATGGGGTTTAAAAAGAAATATGAGACACTATCACAGTGTACAAAAAGACCTATCATAAGAAATAAGACATAAATAAATAAAAGTTACATAATCAAGTTAAATAACATAGAACTATAGTATAAGAACAGAGTTTGGACTAAAACATTGTAAATTACCAAACGAGTGATATATTCATGAAATAGGGTCCTCTTATAGTAATTGTAAGGACAATAATAAAGTTTGCTCTACTATTTTGTGTTCTTTCTTTCTAACTGAAACAAACTCTCTTCTAATTTTTTAGAGTGATCATATGTCTCAGTTGGTGTGGCACAGTCCTGCTTTGTGTCTGGATATATGTCACAGTTGGATGATAAATTATATTGTTACCTTATTTCCAGTTGATATCTTCTGTGGATGTCATTGTGATGATAATGTGATGTCAAATTCTTTCTTTGGCCTAAGAGCTATTTTGATTACTAAAGATATCTTTGCTCATTTGTTCTATAATATTTTGGATTAACTTTACAGTTTAATTTAGAGAACAATCTTATTCCCAGGTGTTCAGGGGAAAGCTCATTGTTGCCTATCATGTACTGCTTATAAATTTTAGGAGAGAAAATCTGGAAAAATAGTTTATTGTCAGATTTTGGATGAGCCTGCATGTTGCATTAAGATAACCGGTTCAGACTTTATTTTTCTGAAACCAAAGTAAACAATATTTCAGGCAATTAGGTAGAAAATCTTAAATTTATAAATAAAACAAATCCAGTTTTTCTTAGAGTTTTAACATGATTTTGCACACAAGTATGCTTGTAATGCTAAACATGTTTTGACCAATGTATAGTTCTCTGTATCTTCAATACAGATTTTTAAAAATGTTTTAATGTTTAGCGTTCTTGACATCTGAGCCCATTTCCCCATATTTGATTGTCAGTTGAACCTTCTTATCTGCTTTCTTTGCCTTTGGTGTCACAATAATACATTTAAAGGATTGAGAGTTTAGTTTTTAAGTTATGAATAAATAGTGAGGAAGAATATAAAGGAATAAAGGTTGAGTCTATGATGAGCCCTGGCAAAAATGAAACATTTTAACCTCTTTCATTATAACTGTCTTTTAATTAGATATTATCAAATGTTAGAGGAAAATGCTTGTCACATTTGAAATTATTATGTAGGATATTCATGCTCTGAATCATAATGGTTCTAGATGACTTTTTCCTGATTTAGTAAAGAATATTATAGTATAATGTTTGATTCAATACAATTCGTATTCCTTTTTTTTTTAAAATCAATTATTATGTGCTAGGCACTGTGCTTAGTACTGGTGATACCATGTTGAATCAGAAATGGGTTCTACCTTGAGAGGTTGATAAAACCACTGAATGGTTACCTAGGATTTAAGAAACCTGCCTGCACATCAATGCAGAATAACAGCAATAATCAGTAACACTTCTGTAGTATTGACTCTGCTAGTCACTGTTCCAAGTGCTTTACATATATTAAATTTCTAACAACCCTGTGAGGTAGATGCTATTATTATGCCCATTTTTCAAATGAGGAAACCATTGCACAAGGGATTAAATAACTTGCCCAGTGTCATATAGGTAGAATATAATATTCTATCCCAAGTGAACTCTCTGAGAAGCATTATTCATATGTCTCTGTTTTGTGTCTTATTAGTGTTATGAGAAGTAGTTGCTTGTGCAATCCAAGAATATGAGAGAGGAAATTACTGAATATAATTTCATTTATTTGTTTGTTTATTCATTTATCGCATATTTACTGGGCTCCTGCCTGACCAGGTGTTTGGAATAATGCAGTGAGTAGAACATTTGGGTTCCCAGGCTTTAGAGTTTAGCCATACTTGCCTCTGACATTGTTACAGGATATCTGGATAATTGTATAATACTTTTGCTACTTCATATTTTGTCATTTCCCCTCACCCCTTTTAACTCTGCTGAGCACACTGTGGAACCTTATTTACTGTTTCTGTAATTAATGGTCTCTAATTTGCATGTGTGGAAAGTTTTCAATTACTGTATATTGTACTTTTATATAACCTGAATTTCATACATGGTACAATAACTTCCCTAAAGTGCCTTTTATATGCCTAATTTTATTACTCTAGCTGATAAAAAATAGTCCCTGGCTCTCACTTCATTAGATTTTCTAAGTTATTTTCAGTGACAAACAGGGATATACTATCTAACTAAAATTCCTATTGCAATCAAACTATATATAGACAGAAAATGAGTAAGTTTTTATTATCCTAATGAGAAAGTAATCCTGAATCCTGAGTTGGCTTATTGCCCAGTGGTATGACTGCCGGCCAGCTACTTCAGGTGATGAGGAAGAGTCTGACCTCTGTTGAGGTCTTGGGATGCCAGTGGGGAGCAATTTATGAAAAGAACTGGTTGAGTTTGGGTGGGTTTTTCTTTCAGCCCTTTTTTTCAGAGAATCATGCCCTGATTCTCTCTCCAGGGTCTCTCCAACAGGCAATCACTTACGTACAATCTTGGCTGTTGAAAAATAAATCCTCTTCTCCTACATCTCTTCCAGGTACCTACTATTTCCCAGGGTGGAGGCTTCAGGTCCTGGATACTAGCTAAGCTTCCCTGAGGCCCAAAAGCAGGGTGGCAAAAAGGGTTCTTGGTCTCAGCCAACAGCAGTAGCTCCCTGCACAGTCTCAGCCATGAGCCTTCTGGGATGACTGGCAGCTGACTTTCCCCCAAGGCCCTCGCCAAGTCTCTTCTTTCCCCACAGAATTATGTGGACTCAAGGAAGTTGTGCCTGCATGGACCATAATTTGGCATTTTATCATTATTTTTAGATATTTGGGAGTAATCCTTCTCTCCTCTCCTGCCCTCTCTTCAACTGTCCCAAATAATGTCTTATTAATAAGTCTTTTTCTACTTTCACGCCTGGTTTTAGGTCTGGTTTTTGTCCTCAGTTAGGGAGACTACCTCTAAATATATGAAAAGGGCTTTCCATTTGGATTTTTGTCTGGAGTTTTGATACTCACTTAAACACAGAACATAATTTATGAAAACTATTTTTCTTATTAGTAGCTCATTTTGCCCTAATAGAGTGCCAACCCAGTTTTACTCTATATTCTCAAAGCTTGTGACTGAGAGCTTTCTTCCTCTACTCTTTATTTCACAAGAAAGTAGTGGTTTGTCTAATTACTATACTGTAGTTACAATTATAGAGAAAAGGTCAGTCTAGTCATTGCCAATTAAAGTAGGAAAAAGCTACATTTATAACCACTAAAAGCCATTATGTCAATTTAATGCTGTTCATCAGCATGTAACCCGTTATCTAGGATATATAAATCAATTTTGGTATTATAGTACACTCACCCTGTTAAAGGCCTTTGGTGCTACAGAGAAGAAATTATTACAAGCAACTTATATTAATTGTACATCCTTTCATTGTGTCTCATCATGGATTTTAGGATCTGAGTTTTATAAAACTGGCCACCATGAGTAGAAACAGGCACTTCACATCACTGGTTGACCCTCTTGTTTTTAGGTAGTTGACATAGTAAAATAACTGGTTTAGATTTAAGTTTTCTTATTTTCTTTCTAACAGGGATATACTATTTAATATTCCTGTTGCGATCATGTTTCTTTTTGTATAAAGGAAAAATGTGTTAACTTTTACTATCCTAATGAGAAAATAATCCTGGAACCTAAATTGATTTAGCATTGCTGTTTTCACTTTTACTAATATATCTTCATGTAGTAAAAGACATCATGGATTTAGTATAAATTAAGAAAAGATGGTAAAAATGAAATCTTTCTGTTAATTTCACCCCTTAGCCCTTATGTAAAGTCTGTCTGAATGTTTCTCAATCTATCTTTATATGATGTTTTAGTCTGAGCTGCTATAACAAAATACCATAAACTGGGTGTCTTGTAAACAACAGAAATTTATTTCTCGCAGTTTTGGACACTTGGAAGTCCAAGATTAAGGGTGCGAACATTGTTGGTTTCTGGTGAGGGCCCACTTCCTCATAGATGGAGCCTTCTCACTGTGTCCACATGGTGGAGGAATGAGCTATCTCTTTGGGGCCTCTTTTATAAGGGCAATAATCTCCGTTCATGAGGACTCTGGCATCATCACCCAATTACTTCCCAAAGGCCCCACTTCCTAATACCATCACCTTGGTGGTTAGGCTTTTAACATGAGTTTTGAAGGGACACGAACATTCAGACCATAGTATATACTGTGTGGAATGTATCACATTTCAACAGATTTTTAAAAATTTGGAACGTTGTTATCCTAAGTCATTCTTTAGATTTAGTAGTTTTTTAGATCAAATTTCATAGTATTTTGAATCAATGAAAAGAAGGGAAAAGTTGAGTTTGTTGGCCGAGACTTGTGAGGGTTATAAGAACATACCTCCAACTTGTTGTAGATTTGTCTATTCAGAGTAATTGTCTGTGATATTAGGCCAAGGACATTCTGATCTTTGTTCTCTGATACCCCTGTAAATCTAAAAGATTGCATTACTAATTGAAATACCACCACTCACTTGTTAGGAAACTCCATATTATTCTGGTTCTCTTTTTCTTGTTTCAGTTTTAAAGTTCTCCATAGCTACATTTGCCTCCTCTGTGAGTTATAGAGAAACTATAAAACCAAAAAAATTTATCAGGGCTTTCTTTTCTTATTTTAGCTTCAAGATGCTGTTATCTTGAATTCCCTAATCTGAATATTTCCTGGTTGATTACCCTAAACTTCCTACTGAGCCTAGTTTGTTCTGATTCAAACTGGAGCTGAGATAGTCCACTTATCTACACAATCAGTAACTATTATCCTGACTCTCTAGATATCAAGTTTTGGATTGAATTGGTCTTAGGGTTTTTAATCATTGGTCTGTATGTCACTGTCTCAGTGCCTGGCTCTGCTTTTTCTGTCCCAGTCTCTGTACTTTCCTATGTTTGAATAATGCCACTCCATACTTCCCTCACTCTTGTACATATGGGTACATGGTTGGACGTGTGTGAACACACACACACACACACACACACACACACACACACATTAGAAGTGATTGTTACTGCTTTACAGTTATGGTTGCATTTGTAGAAATTTGATATCTTTAAAATATCATAAGATATAGCACATAATATTTGCTTAAGGTTCTCTTTTTTGAAGTTTGTAGTTTTCTTATTAAAGGCTCTATATATTTCATGTTAAATTTAATTTTATATATTCAATAATTTTATTGCTATTGTGAATGGTATTGGTTCAGTGCTTTCTAATTGGTTGTTGGTAAATGAGAAATACTTTTTGTACATTGTAAATATACTTTTGAGTGTTAATTTTATAATCATCCATCTTTCTGAGATTATATAGTTGCTAATAGCTTTATAGATGATTTTCTTCGATTTTAAAGGTAGATGGTCACATCTAAAAATAATGATAAATTTGCCCTCTTTTCTCTAGGATTTTTGCTTTTTATTTCCTTTATATATCTGATTATACTTTCTAGAACTTCTAGAGGCAAACTTTATATGTAAAGTTTAATTCTTTAAATCTACTTCTTGTTATTTCTGTAAACTTTCTCCCTCCCTTTTTTAAAAGCAGATATATTAAGTAAAACAAAATGGCAACAAGTATTAATGGAAAGTAACTATTGTCTGGGCAATTAGGTTTCAAAGGTGGTATACAGAAATAATTGGTATATTTTTGCGACTTAACGTTGAACATTTAAAAAGCTAAACTGATCTATATTTTGTTATTTTATTTTATCAAGTATAAATTATTGACTTTCAGGGTTTTTTGGGTTTTTTTGTTTCGTTTTTTTTTTTGCAAGTGTGAAACGAAGTTTATTGAGGAAGGACAAATGATAGGTTTACAGAGCAAGAGCAAGATGACATTTGCCACACACGACAAATGGACCCCTTGTGGTAACAAGAAGCCTCAGTTTTTTAATCTTTTCTTTTTCTTAAGTAGTCAGGTTAAAATATGGCTCTTCTCAACTAGTACTATTGTATCAATTTATTTTGCATATAGTGTACTGAAACTAATAATTCTGCAGTTTTTAGTTCTTGTTTTATTTTGCTTTTGAAGAGAAATCGAAGTTGAATTCACTGGTTATTGAGTCTTCATAGACTATTCCTAAAACTGTTCATAGAACACAGCAACCATGATCTTTTCAAATAAAAAGGTTTTATTCATGAATTTTATTGTATTTTCTCTTTTTTTTTTTTCAAAAAAAGAACCTTCATATAAAAGATAACCTGGCATATTTCCATGACTAGACCTATATAAAATATACTTTAGTAGTGATTTAGAATTTCAGAATATTTATTGTCAGAATGTGTATTAACACCTCTATGTTACCAAACAAATGAATTATTTGAAATGGAAAAATCTTTTGGAAGGAAACCTTTCCCTTGTCATTTATTTATTTCAAAAAAATTTTCCCCAATTATATCACATTTGTATGTTATCCTTAGCTTATTCTTTTTATTCCAGTTTGTTCAGTAACATACATAGGAGTGCATGAACTGGAAAATCAAATACTAGATGATGCATATTATCAGATGGTGGGTATTTGCATATCTAACAGCTATATCTAACTCTTGTGTTTGGATTCATTATATAAAATAGATTTATTTCAATTCTTGTTTTTTAATTTGAATAATATAGTTTATTTAAAGAATGATTAGAAATACAATTATATAATTTAATTTTAAAAGATTGTTAGTTTAGTCCTTTGTATAACTAATTGTACTAGCCCTCACTACTTTAATTGTTTTAATTTTTTTGGTATCTATTTGCCATGCAAAAGAGCTAACATATTTGCATTACAACAAATTATTATTCTTGGAACTTCAGATTGGACCCGGAGTTTAATTGCTGCTGCTATTTTTTTTTGTTTTGTTTTTCATTTGATCTATAAAACTAGAAGTATATTTTAAGAAAAAAACAGATAGAATCATAAAATGATTCCTAGTACTTATTTTTATGAAAACAGATGAAAACTGGTTGATACTGAGTATTTTTATAACAGCACATTTATAATTTCTTTAAGTAAAAAAAAGAAAGAATTAGAAGTTGATTCAGAGTACAATGCTAAAATTTCAATAAGCTTTGATACTTTGTTTGTTCCAGAAAATTTTAAACCCCTAAGTTGTAAAAAACACAACTAACCTTTTTTGGACTTCAGTATAATATGTCTAGGATGTACAGATAGGATTATATAACTAGATCCATATTACTATACATTTTTTCAGAAATTATTTATTGATATCAAATACATAGATTTTTTTCCACAGGTTGAATATATTTACATTTTACATTTCTTAGAGAATTTTGTCCTCTCAATTAATTTTGAACTGACATATATATTTTGGGCACCTAATATATATAGGTGCTGGACACAAAATAGTAAATAAAGTGACCTCTTGTGTTAAGTTGTTCATAGTCATCAATAAAGGAAGAGACAGACTATGAATGAATAACTATAGCATGATCTGATGCCTATTATAACAGAAGTCATGAGAGGTGAAAATAATAGCAATAATAATAATCCCTTATTAGGGACATAGCAAATATTCACCCCAAGTTTTAATAGCATATGATAAATAAGACTGTACTGAACTAATCAGACCTGTGTATAGGCTGCTTCTGTAAAATTAAAGTTAAATTTTAATCAGTGCCCCTTTTTTTGGCAAAAGAATAGTTTTTTTTATCTATGGTCCTCTAACTTTCCAGGCAGTATACAAGAATTATGTGATTTTAATATGCTATAAATTAAATTTAAAAAACAAAATGCAGAAAAAGAAAGATAATTAAAATTAAAAATAATCTGAGGGTATAAATTGTTTATTACAAGATAGATTCCTTAAGGAATTTTTATTTTATTTTTTCTCTAAATCACAATTTATTCAAGGACCAATTTATTTCCGAACTCTGATGGTGTATTAGGTATATATTTACAAATAATCAATTATGTGTCAGGAGCTAGAAAAATTAGGAAGGCACACTTGTAGGGTCATCAGAAATCAAAATAAATTCTTACTGAGTATTTATAGGATCTGCTAGTCAGGATTTTTCTCATTGTTCAAACTCAAAGTGGCCAGTCTACTTGGGGGTTAATTCTAGAGACCAGGACTGAAATTTATATTAATCTCTAATTGGAAACAACAAACAGCTGTAAGAACCTACATTATATATCTCAGTTTTTTTTCTGTCTGAGAAACTTCACCTGAAGGCACCTTTAAAATGTGTATATATACTGTACTCGAGTGTGTGTTTAATTTGTTTACCTACTCGGTTACAAAAGGATTTAATCAGCTTACCATGAATATTAGTTTTATTAGATTAATTTTACTAGCAGCTTGTTGGAGGGAAGTGGCAAATTTAGGTTGTTTTTTCTTATTAAGTCTGAGTATGGCCTGATTTCTTGTTAATCTCTAATCTTTTGCTTCAGTTTATGGAAATGCAGTTTCTTGACTCTTGCTTTCAGAGCAGTCTGTGAGGATTAGGTACTGCCTGTTTTCTCTGCTGTTCATTGGTCTGGTCAGGAGTAATGATTGATGAAGATGAAGTCATACTTCATCTTTTCACCCCTTTTATTTGTCTTCTGTTATCTTCCTTTGTCCTCTTTTTTCATGTTCCTTTTTGTTTCAGCTCCCTTAGCTCATCTTTGAGATTATCTGTGATCCTTTCCATACTGTTTTCTTTTTTCCTGTCTTGAATTTACCCGTCTCTCTTCTGTACTACCACTTTCTCTCCCCAGACCCCCGTAGCCTCCCATTTTGAAGATAATCTTGTCCTTCAACATCGAAATCAAATGTTCACTTCTCTGCTGTATGGTGGAAAGTGGAGCACACTCAAGTCAGTTACATTTCACCGTCGTTACTCTGCCGTTGACCAGTGTCCCGGTTTAGCAGATTTGAGGAGTGAACCTTTGGCCTATGTGGGAGTCCCTGTACAACCCCAGGAAGGAAACACTGCCTGCAAGAAGGGAATTGTGCAAGTTGACTGGGTCCTGGATGCCTAGGGTAGGACATGTAGGTATAAATGTCAAAGGTATTTGAGCATTTTGCATGTTTGTAAAACAGTTTTTAAACAGTTTTATACAATTATTAATCATCTGGAGCCAGTCCTGACAGTAGTATAGTGACTGTTCTCATCAGTTGAACCTGTTGTCAGAGGATGGTCCTTACTTTAAATAAAGCTCCATGTTCAAGAAGGCAAGCTGGCCCAACCTTGATATTTTTGAAATGAAATTTCCTAACTGTTAGTCACAGATGCAATGGTCCCTGGACCAAGTGCTGCTTATAGAATGGTGGGATTACCACCTAGTAGGTCAACAGTGTACAGGTGGCCTCTACAATAAAACTACTTTATCTTAAATTCTTATTTCATCATTATTTATACCTCATAAGTCTCTTTAACAAATATTGGGTTTCTTGAGCCTACCAACTCTGCAAGATATCTACAGCATATTATTATATCATTATATTAAGTGAAAAAGCTAAAGTTCACAGAAATAATTTATCCAATGTTGTTCAGCTAGTGGGTGCCACCACTGTAATTTGAATTCAGTTCAATGCCTTGGGTCATAATGCTTCCTATTTGTTGAATAGTAGTTACGAAATAGTAAAATAGGAATTTTTTATTTAGATCCATATTTCAAGATTCAGTTTATATGCCACCACATTAGGATTGACAGATAAAATATAGGGTGCTCAGTTTAATTTGAATTTCATGTAAATATAAACAAGTACTTTTTAGTATATCTCAGGAAATCTTTGTATTTTTATTTATTAAATATGGTAACCCTGTATTACTTTCTTTCCTAATTATCATTACCCTCAACAGAGAAAGCTCTGATGCTCCCTAAATTCCAGGATTTTTTCCCCTCTTTTTGGTACCTTGTATTTCACTTTACTTGTTTGTAAAACTAACTCTTCATTTCTATGAGACAGTAAGCTCCTGGAGTAGAGGCATTTAGTTTTAAGTATCTTGATGCTCAGACATTGAAAGAATGAATCCTTAACCCAGCTAAAACATATTGGAGCTTGAGGCACAAATAAAAGAAAGGTGTGCCTCTATATATATTTATCAAAATATCCTCCCATTTTTTTTTGTAGCAAGTAGAAAAATTTAATAAGCTCTACAGTAAACAAAATATGACTATGTAGAAAACTTCACATTACCCAGTCTGTTGCACACCATTGTCAACCCTTATAAACCTTCCATGTAGGGAACTTGACAGCCTCAAGGGCTGGGAGCCACCTGCTGAGTGGAAATGACTATTCACATTGTGTAATAATGCAGGGTCATAAAACAAACAAACAACAATAGCCTAGTTTTGTTTAAAGTTTTATATTTTGTCTATCATAACTTTTCCATTAATTTCTATTTTTTAAAATATTACACTATAAAGTATTCATTATTTCAATTATCACGTGTTTGTGGCACCCCCTGAAATTATGTGCTTCTGGTTGGTTAAATCTTTTGGGGGAATGAATGAAGTTATTTTATTTTAGTATCTACTTATGTTTTCATATCTTAGTCACCTATATACTTAGGTTCACAGATGACTCCAAATACAAAATCTTGAGAACTCATCAAGTCTTTTTTTTTTTTTTAATAGATGAAGAAACTGACCACAATGGCAAGGTTGAGTTGAGAATTCCTTGCTTACTGTGATTTTTGCTGGCCATTTAGGCATCTGTTAGGAGAATGCATCATTTAACTCATTCTTTTTACCTCGATATCAAAGTGCTTATGAATAAAGAATGTCATTGGAGCATATTGTGTTCATTATTGAAGACATCGATGCATATTGATCATCCCTAGATCACGTACTTTAAAAGTCTGCCAGAGTTTTCACAGAGGTAAAAATGTAAGTGGAAACATAGGTGTCCTTATTTAAATTGCCTTTCCATTTTGCATAATAGAAAGATCAGTTTTGATTTTTATAGGTAACATTTGAGCCTAGGTCACAGTTACTTTCTCAAAAAGTTCTACTATCGTAATTACCTGTCTTAGCAAAGTTTCTTCTGTGTGTTTACAGCTGGATATGCTCTTCCTTGGATTGCCCTCTTGAATTCTGATTTGAAAATTAAAATTTTGATAGGAACCTTATCTCACCTTCCTATGTAGTTTGCTTCATTAGAGCTGATAAAGCTATAGAATACTGTGAGATGTGACAGACAACCTGGTACAACTCTTTTAGGAGACAAGTTAAGAGTTTGATTGACAGATTGTCCTGTAATTTTGTGGAGCAAAGAGAATTTTCTTATTAACCAATGAGACAGATGGGCTCAAGTTTGATGGGCTTAGTTTAGTTCTGCTTGTATTTAGATGGCTTTTTTTTTCTTTCTTTTTATAGAAAGTAAGGCAAGCTGATATACTAGAGTTTGTCCTATAGGAGCCATGAGGCAACTATTATATAAAATACTATATTTGAAGCTATAATTTGGAGAAAGTTCAAAAGATTTAGGGGGAAAAAAAAGACTCTTTACATTGAGGACTTTCAGAAGACTGTTATGCTAAAACTGTAGGCCTCACAAAAGAGCTTTATAGTATATTAAGCAAACACTCTTGAGAAAGACAAATTGGTTAATATAGCAACCAGAAGGAATAAGAGGCCCACACAGAAACTAAGGTTGTCAGATTCATCATTATGCTAAACTTACTGTGTGGAAAATTGTTGGGGAAAAGATAGTTTCATATTCTTAAAATACCAGCTCATAGCCAGAAGTGGTGGCTCACGCCTGGAATCCCTGCACTTTGGGAGGCTGAGGCGGGAGGATCACTTGAGGCCAGGTGTGTAAGACCAGCTTGGGCAATATAATGAGACCTTGTCTCTACCAAAAAATTTTAACAATTTAGCCAGATGTGGTGGTGTGCACCTGCAGTTTCAGTTGCTCAGGAGGCTGAGGTGGGGGAAGTGTGAGCGTAAGGAGTTCGAGGCTGCAGTGAACTATTTGGGAGTTCAAGACCGCGGTGAGCTAAGATTGCCCCACTGCATTCCAAACTGGGTGACAGGCCCTGTCTCAAAAAAAATTAGCTCACAAATTATTAATTGTGAAGGGCAAAAGATCCTTTTACAATAGAGAAATCTAGCAGATGTCACCTTAATCAGGTGATCAAACATTCCCACCAGTAATGGGGAAAATGGATAGCACGTGCCTTCCAATGTGATCCTGTGGGAAGTACAGCATCTCCTGCAGTATTCTTGCCAAAAATTGCTTAATCTAAATTTAATCACAAGGAAGCAATCAGAAGATTATGGTGGTCCTATAAGGCAGCTGATGTGAACTCTTCAAAATTGTCAATGTGATGAAAAGCAAGAACAAAAGTTGAAGGAACATGACAATTAAATTCAATGCATGGCCCATAGTTGGATCCTGGATTGAAAAAAATTTATTGAGGACATGAATGTAACAGATAGAGATAGACTGTATATGAGAAAAATGATTGTATCAAAGTTAAATTTCTTGGGTTCAATAATGATATAATGTGATTTATTAGGAGAATGTCCTAGTTTTTAGGGGATATATACTGAATATTTAGGGATAAAATGTTATGATGTTTGAAATTTACTTTCAAATAGTTCTGCAAAGAAAAATATATGTTGAGAGAGAGCACTAAAAGCAAATGTGGCGAAATGTTAGCATTGATAAATCTGCGTGAAATGTTCACGGGTATACATTCTATTCTTTCTTCTTTTGTATTTTTCTGAAAATACTCAAAGAAATAAACATCAGGTTTTTAACCACATACAAGATTGAAAGTTAAAGCGCCTGTGACGGGGAAATCTCTCAAGTGTTCTCTGCTGGTAGTTTTCTCTCCCCTATGCATTGGTCTTAGGGAGGAGCAGAAAAATAATCAAGGTAAAAAGGAGTGTTTTTTAAAACATAAGCCACATGGCACATAAGAAAACACAGAACATGGAGTATCTTAAAGTTAGGGCTAATTTTTTCCATTCATAGTAAATGGATAATTAATTTGGATTTAGTAATGAGAACAAATGAATGTGACTTGCTGAAAGTACAAAGAGATTGGTATGTACTGTCAGGTGGCTGAGATAGCAGGAGAGGGTTTGTCGTGCCAAGCTGAAGCCACTGTCATAGACTATCCAAAGAGACTCATGTGTCAAGGGTTGTAAAAATAAAAGAAACCAGGGTTAGAGCCTAGCTCTTTTATTCTTAACACATATGAAACACACTTCAAAGTGGGAACTGACTCTCACTTAGGGAGTGAGACATCAGAGTAACGAGAAGCTGAGCAGCAGTCAGAAGCTATCTCTGAAGGAAAAAAAATTGTAGCTAAGACATTCTTCCAATGGCAGTTTCCCTAAATGTTTATATGTAACAATAATTAAGGTTTAATCAGTTATTTAGTTATTGTGCTCTTTTAGCTACTTAATAAAATTCTCCTCCCCCTCCTCCTCCATAAAAGCCTATAATATGTAGATTACTGAATGACTTATTCTAAGACACAGATCAGTTGGGCATTGTGGTGACTTGGTTGAATTTGAGCCTGGGCCATCTATTAATTAACTCTGCAGTTCCTTATTTCAATATGTCTCCTACATACCTCCCTCACAGGATTTGTTAGAAGGTTTAAATGAAATCATGTATGTAAAAAGGCTAGAGAAATTAAAGTGTTTACTCTATACATGAGTAAGCCATCTTTAAAATTGAATGTTTACTTTGAAGGATACAAGGAAGATGAATCAGATATAGATTCTATACTCAGGGAATTTATGTCGTTGAATGAGATATATGTCTATAAATCATTGTCATCCTCTAAGAGACATTATGTATGTTCCAGCATACAATGATGAGATGAGAACAGGCTTTGGAGTCACATAATTAGAACCCTATTATTTGCCATGTGCTATGTAATCTTAGCTAAATAACCTGAGTGTTAGTTTTGTTAGTGAAGTGAGAAACCCCTGCCTGCTTGAGTCATGAGGAGTCATAATATCTTACATAGCATAGGACTGACACATAGTTAACGCATGAGAGATTATACATAAACATGATAATAATATTGTTGTGACCTATTTTTATATGGTTCAACATTCTGTATTTTTTTCTGGAACCTGTAGCACGGACTGCCACCTAGTGGCAGCTATCAGAGTTACATATGGCAATGCAGAGGATGAAATCACTTGACCTTGTGTGTCCTTTGAGACCTCCCTGAGATATTAATCTGTAATATTTGGATGTGAATATTCAACTTTTTAGAGTCTACCTCACCACACTCTTAGCCTGGCACATTTTATCTTAGATTTTATAACCTATATATTTAATTCCATATACCTAGTAGTTTTGCCTATTTTTGTTTCTTTTTATAGATGAAATCACACTATATGGATTCCTCCATGACTTGCTTCTTTCACTTGATAAAAAATAAACTGAGGCACGTTAAAATTTTAAATAATTTATTTGAACAGACAAATTCATGAATTGGGCAGCTCCAGACTACAGGCGGTTTGGGGCTTCACTGAGGGTACATGAAAGGAGACTTTTTAAAATTTATTTTTATGGTGATGGGGTCTTTCTGTGTTGCCCAGGCTGGAGTGCAGTGGCTATTCACAGGTGTGATCATAGCACCCCATAGCCTCGAACTCCTGGGATCAAGCGGTTCACCTGCCTCAGTGTCCTAAGTAGCTGCGACCACAAGTGTGTGCCACCATGCCCGGCTTTGAGGGAAGACTTTTATAGGGTGAATGCAGAAGCAAGACAAAGAAAATATTTGGTTGGTTAAAGTGGAGAATTAGCTTTATTTGTATCATTCCAGTGGAAAGTTACTAGTTGGAGGTTAGTAGATGGTTTCAGATTGATATAGATAAGTTTCTTTTATTGTTTACCCTGAGTTGGGTTTTGGTCTACTTAAGTAGGAACGCAGAGCTCTGGACCTGCTTCAGCCTAATGGCCTCCTAATTACTTATTTTAACACATTCAAAATTATTTGATTCGATTGAATGAACAGACCATAATTTATCTATTTTATTTTGTAGTATATTTAGATTATTTGGGCTTTTATGAACAATGTTGCTCATGTGAATATTTTTATATATGTCTCGTAGGCATATTTGCAACTTTCTTAAGGACGTATAGCTCGGAGTAAAGCAGCTGAATCGTAGGATTGTGCATACTCCACTTTTCAGTGGGATGCCAAACTGTTTTCCAAAGTGACCATACAAATTTACACTCAAAACAGCAGTGGATAAAAGTCCCTTTGTGTCATATTCTCACAAATACTTGTGAGACCACCTTTTTCTGAGATCACACAAAATCAGGCATGTGCAGGGTAGTATGGGTGTAGACTCAGCTTTTTAATATATCGTTAAAATTTGTGAGGTATAAAAAGATATCTCATTGTAGGTTTAATTTACATTTCCTGGTTTAAAGAGCAGGCTTTTCCATTTGTTTGGGTCTTTTTTATGTCTTATAATGAGATTTTATAATTTTTCTTATAAATAGATAGTACATATTTTGTTAATCATTCCAAGATATATTATTGCTATTTTAAGTAGTTTCTTTTTTTAAAAAAGTTTCATAACTGTTGCTGATATGTAGAAATACAGTGGACTTTTTAATGTTGATATTTTTTGTATCCAACAGCTTTGCTGTAGTTATTATCTGTAGATTCATCCATGTTTTTTATATGGATAATCATAAGTTTCATTATGTGATGTCAGTTTTGATTCTTATCTATTGGTGTACAACTATTAATACTTTTGCTTTATTTACTTAGGATATATTATTAACTTTATTTTTTTTTCCCCCTGTTAAGACCAATGTCTCACTATATTCCCGGGCTGGTCTCTAACTCCTGGGCTCAAGTGATCCTCCCATCTCTCCCTCCCAAGAAGCTAGGACTACAGGCACACACCACCCAGCCCAGCTTGTTATTAGTTTCTTCCAAGTTTAGAATCTGCATTTTTCTGTTGAGATGTTTTATAACTATACAATGACCCTCTTTTCTCTGTTAATGTGCTTTTTTCCTTGCTAAAGAAAAATTTATTCTGATGTTTATTAAATGGTAAAGAATTTTTTATTCAAGACTATTGCAATAAGGGAGAGGAATTATGCTCAACTCCTAATATAACAAGGGTTCCTTGACATGTATTATTTCTCTGATTAGAAGTTATATACTCTACATCTGTTCTTTTAATGGTTACCCTGACTGTTTCAATATGCCTGCTTAACTAAGTATAATCAATGTACTCTTTTGTCAAACTTATCTCTCCCTTTCTCCATGAGAAATTATTATTTTATATAATTGATATTTATTTACATTTACCCATATATTTACCAGTAGTTTTGCTAATCATTTCTTCTTGCATCTCTGCCCTTCCATCTGGGATCGTTTTCCTTTCTCCTCCATGGTGCTCTTTAAAATTTCCTTTAATGAGAGGCTCTTTCAGTTTTTCTCTTTTGAATGTCATTTTTTTCCTTTGTTCTTTTGGAAGATAGTTTGGCTGAGTATTGAATTCCAGATTAGGAGTCCTTTTCTTTCAGCTCAAGGAAGACATTATTTTGGCATCCTTTGTTGCTATTAAGAAGTCATTGAAATCTAATTAATATTCTTTTGTGGGTGATCAGCCTTTACTTTCTGGAGGGTTTTAACATCTCTTTTTATTTATTTATTTTTTTAAGTATGTTTATTTTATTTTATTTTTTTATTTCAGCATATTATAGGGGTACAGATGTTTAGGTTACGTATGTTGCCCTTGCCCCCCTACCCCTCTAAGTCCGAGTTTCAAATATGTCCATCCTTTGGGTTCTTTGTCTTTCTTATCTTGCAGTTTCATGATGAGATATGGAGGTGCAGATTTTTTATTTATTATGTGTGTAATTGGGCTCTTTAAGTTTGAGGATTGGTATTGTTCATCAGTTCTCAACGTTCTTAGCCATTATCTCTTTGAAAATTTTCACTTTCTCATATGCCTGGCGTGTTCTTTTGGGATTTTGATTACATATGTGTTTTTTCCTTTACATATATCCTACTCAATATCTTCTAACCTCTCCTTCATATTTTGCATTTCTTTATCTATGTAATATCCTGAATAATTTCCTCAGATCTATTTAGAACTTGTTCATCTTGATATTGATCATCTATAAATTGTAAAGTGTATTGTTAAAACAAATGAGATTTAGTACTATATTCTATAAGAATTTGAGGCATAGAAGTGAATTAGTTTGCAATTCTCTCTCTGATTTACTTAGATTTATATTTACTGTATCTGAAATTATTTTTAGTTTCACAAAAATGTCCTATATCATTTATAATTTAAAAAACAAAGTGCTCTTATTTTTTAAGATATATATTAATAATTTTAGATAGAATTGGGTCATTTAAAGGTTTTATTTCTTTTAGCTGTCATCTATTTAAGACTCTTACAATATTAGTTTAAAAGAAATCTTTTACTTTTTAAAAGTACTCCTCCAATTGGAGGTAAGCTTTCTATACATTTTTCTCCATATTATTTCTTTTTATTTTATCAAAAGTTTTAATTAATATTGAAAATATTCTCAAATAACATTCCCAAATAGTCAATTTCTTATTAGTCATTTAAGTAAAAAAATTACAATTTATCTATTATCTATTTGATTCACTGTTATTACCCCAATAAACTTTATCACTTTATGTAAAATTGAAAACATTTTATATTTATTTGAAGTTAAGTTGCTGAATAATTTAATATTTCTTTTTAAAATTCAACTAAATTTTAAGAAGGTACGTAATCAACAAAACAGGAAGGTCTTTTGGAGGAAAATAAAAATAGTGGTCATATATTTCATTTTAAGGAAAATTCTTTTAAAAGGAAGGAAAAACTTTAAAATAATAGCACTGTATTTACACAATGATAAAAATTATATAAAAGTATATGTATACTATGAAAAAGAAAGGAATCAGTCCCCCAAAATACATAAATAGTTTGATAATGCCAAAAAAGAAGTATCTGTTAAAAATTAGCTCTATAAAACATAAATGAAAAATATAATTTGATAAATTATAAATGTTTGCATTTTATTTTTGTAAGGTACAGTGTAAGTTTTTTCTATTTTTCTGTGAAGAAGGGTCTTCAAAATTATGTTCATGCCAATTTTCTCTAAACAGAAGCTTTCAGTTTGTATGATGAGGGAGAGGGGTGTAGTGGGAAAGAGAAGAGGATGTTCTTGCCTCAGCTGTTATTTGTTTTGCTTCCATTTCATGCTGGATGTGGGAAACCTCTGAGTTCTTATTGCTTACCATGGTCTGAATGTTGGTGTTCCTCCCAAATTCATATGTTGAAACTTAATTCCCAATGTGATACTATTAAGTGGGGCCTTTTGGGAAGTTAATAAGCTATAAGGTCTCTGCCCTCATGACTGGGATTAGTGGCCTTTGTAAAAGAGGTTGAAGGGCACCCTGTACCCTTCCACCATGTGAGTGTACAGCTGTAAAGCACCATCTATGAAGCAGAGAGAGTGAGCCTTCACTAGACATCGAATCAGTCGGTGCCTTGGTGTTGGACTTGTCCCCTTCCAGAATTGCAAGAAATAAATTTCTATTATTTATAAATTATCCAGTCTAAGGTATTTTGTTATAGTAGCAGGAATAGACTAAGACACTGCTTTTCTGGCCTGTGCTAGATAGAGTTTCACAGATCTCTTTCGTCTGGAACCCACATGGGGGTGCGGGGGGCTCTGGCCTACCTTTCTAGTGTACACACTCCAGGAGAGTTTCTCTGAATTTCTCTCTCCGCCTCTGTGGGAAAACTTGATGTAGTCTTGGGCATGGGAAGAATGACTGACTTTCCAGTAGGCTTCTAGATCTTTGAGTGATGGCATAAGCCATGTAGCTTTAGTCTTTAATGCCTTTGAAGCTTAAAAGCCAGTTTACTGTAACTCAAAAGCCTGAGTTTATGAAACTTAAAGAGTTTGAGTCTTGTTTTCCTAGGATTACTTCTCTGAGGTAGGGATGTGGATTGCCTTCGCCACTTGGACTGGGGAAGGGTATGGCATTCCAAGAATTTAGCTGGGAGAGGGAAACCCCTGTTAATATATCCTACTATCATGATAGTGAGACAAGAAAATATTACCATTTTTGTACATTTCTCTCTCAATGGTGATAGTGATAGTCTCTAAAGTATAAAGAATTATTATTGTTATTATTTTAGGCAACTGAGGTTTTTTAGTGCTATATTCTATAAGTAAAGTGGTTCCTTTGCTGTCCTTTAAAAATGCCCTTTGGAAACTAACTGAGGCATCTAAAGTTTTGATTTCAAATAACTTCAAAACTGACCTCATTGTTTATAATAATTCCCATTATCTGATGTCACTTTGTAGAACTGGAACTAAAAATTCTATATCCTTGATTTCTCCATCGTAAACACCGTAAGACGTTTCTTAACATTTCTAAGTGTTAATAAATGAAAGTAAGTGGGAGAATGAAGGAAATTTGGCCAGTTAGCATTTTTTAATAGTGAAAATAGATTTAAGAGGTACAAGTGCAGTTTTGTTACATGGATATTGTATGTAGTGGTGAAGTCTGGGCTTTTAGTGTAATCATCGCCTGAATTAGAATTATTAAATGAGAGAAATTAGTAAGTAAGCTGGTTTGGTAGGGAGATAAAATGGAAGATGTCTTGACCTATCTGGTGCTGGATTTTATGAAATTCAAGGTTTTGTCCAGTTCTAACAGTTCTGAGAGAGAAGGAATCTGAGATGCTGTTGTCTCAGAAGAATGAACTTCTGCTTGTCACCATTTGCTTTTATTAAATTGATTGTTTTGTTTTTGATGTATTTATCCCACAGGTACTTCTTAATTTGCAGTGACAGAGTAGAAAATTATCTGACAAGTACACTTCATGCCTGCTTTTAAAATCTAAATTATATTCCTTAATCTATCATTGGCAAGTGCCGTAAACTAGAATATATCAATGTATATGGCAAACTGGGTACTAATTTACTGTTTTTTTAAAATACCTTTGTGAAACTCTGGTAATGAAGCAACTGATTTCTCTACTTAATGCCATTTTTTTCTTGGTTCTGGTGGGTTTAGATTGAAAGTGCATAATTCGAAAACAATGTTTAAAATGTTATTATACTTCTTTATGACATTTGCATTTTTAAATATAGAAAAGTTAGCAAAATTATCAGTCCATAAGTCTAACTAAATTACTTGAATATTAAACATGTTTATTTTCAATATATATGTAGATTCAGAATCATGAGCTTCATTTTACTGGTTTCTCCAGGTAAAATAGGCCAACTAAAAGATTTTGTCAGTTTCATTCCTATTATGATTTAATTTAGTTGGAGAATTTCAGTAGATTATATGTGTTAAAGAAGTTTCTGATAAGAAAAAGTATGCAAAATCTATTAGACATACTGTATGAGCAATGTTTATGAAATAGTTTAAAATATCGACAGTACGGAATTACTAGGTACAGTTTTTTGCCTACAGCAGTTGACTATCAAATGATTAGAAATGTTGGAACGCTTGGTATATCTTTGAAAGAGAAATCTGCAAAAGTCTGTATCTACCCTTGGCAAGTTGCCAAATCCATGCATTATGGCATTTTAATATAATTTTATTCTGATATCAGATTTTTAAATATTTTTAGCTGTGGGAAATTGCTTTCTCCAGTTGACAAACGATTAAATGAGGGCTTTTTCATGTTAGAAATAATTCCAGTATATTTATATTGGTCCATGAGAGTACATAAATTCAGGCCCAAATGATTTACCATTTATCGTATCATTTTGGGTCCATATAGAATTAGCTCGTTAAACACCTTTTAAGGGTCACTTTCCCTGATAGCATGTGCATTAACTCTTTGAGGGCATGAGAGTACAGTCTGGAAGGAAACAGTTTCCTTCTTTGTTTGAGAAATGGTTGAAATAGAAAACCTTTTATTTAAATTGTGATTCTTTTGAATTTGACCTAAGTGTGTTAGAAGTACCAAAGAATTATAGAACCAAAGAAAGGTTTCCCAGGGCCTCATACTTCTATGGTTCTGCTATTATTTAAGAAATATGAGTTGCTATTTTTTAAAAGCTGCAGATAAGGAGATGCTATAATATCTCTATAATTTCTTAGCCGTAAGTTTTTTAGCAGCACAGGGTTTTGTTTATTTTTAAATCGAGATCTCTGTTAGTTTACTGGGACATGAATTAAAGAATGTGAGTTGCATTTTTCTCACAAACATGGAGTCTCTTCCCAAATTCACATGGAGCAAAATTGCAGAAGCACCCACAGACAGGATGAATATCAGTCTAAGAAAGCAGTGTTGGATCTTTTTTTTTTCCTGTGGGAAAAATGCAAGTTCACAGGTAAGAAGAAAGTAGAAGCACCTTCACTTCAGTTAAGGGACTCAAGGAAGGTATATTGGATGTGACTTTGGGCTATCTTGGCTTCAAAATATACTTAAATATTCATTTACATAAAAGGGGATGAGGTAATTTTAAGGGCAGATGTTGGTAAAAGCCGAGGCAGAAGAGAGCAGGGTATAATCAGAAAACTGAGTGTACCATTGTGACTGAATGTCTGTTGTAGAAAATCTGGGCATGAAGAGATGCCTGGGATTGCACTTCAGATTCTTTATAAAATACTGCAGCAGATGAATAAATACATCAATAGCGTGTTATTTGTGTATATAGGTTAATGCTGTTCTTCTGGTAAAACATGTTAACAGTCTACGTTCATTTCTCGAAGAATGTGTTTATTTTCTGGGTACTAATCCTACTACATGGTGGGATCTGTAATGTCATATTTTCTCCTTGAAGCATTGAAACTCATCTTCTTACAGCTTCTTACAGCTTAACAGAAATCCTGTCCAACTTGTCACCATCATTTTTTTCTTTGTTTTTCCTTGTTCCTAATTAGTTTTTAAGTATAATCATTAGTATTACTTATTAGTATTGCTTATATAGGCTCCAGGGGAAAAATCAGTTAACAAATTGCTATCTATTTATAAACAGCATTTTTGGACAGAGGTGCTCTTGTAAATGCCAAAGCGCTGCTGCTTTGAGTTGATTTAAGGAAATAAATAATAAGGAGCATCTGGAAATTCAAACTCAACTGATTTACCGTTTACCATATCATTTTGGGTCTGTACAGATTTAGCTCATTAAACACTTTTTAAGAATCTCCTTTTGCTGGAAGTAGAGTGGGAAAAAATTCCCAAAACAGTCTTTGAAAAATTACTGTTTGCAAAAAAGATTACGGTGGAAGCAAAACATTGAATTCAAAATAATTATAATTAGAGTGTAGCCTCTTACAGTTTCTAAAGTGCCAATGCAAAAATGATAAGAATAGAGAGAATATTTTAAGTGTAGACAGATTAATGCCAACTAACGTGAGTTAGAATGTGTTTGTATTTTTGTGTTTGTACATGCTTATCCTCTTACTCATCCTGCTAGCAGTTGAAACATATGCTTTTAAGTGCCAGAGATTTAAAGGTAAATTTAACAGTCTCTATACTGAAGGAGGTGACATCCTAGTAGTAGAAACATATTTTTAAAGAAATAATTAAAACACTGAGATAAATGGAACATATAGAGCTATGTTGGAATACATCAGAGGGCAGGTGAGTCAACTCAACCTGAGATAGGAGTGGCGAGGTAAGAAATGCTTCATAGAGATGTTATGTCTAAACCACAGCTTGAAGGCTGAGGGGGACATTCCCATGGACATTGGAGGAGTCCAGTGCCCACCTGCACAGGCCTGGAGGCATAAAACAATGTAGAGTCTGATTACTGGAATCTGATTTGAGAGTGCATGTTAGAAAGTGACTGTGGAGAAACAAACAAGGTTCAGATGGATTTGGATGCCATCTTGAGTTGTTTGGAAATTTCTTCAGAGGCTCCTCATTGCCTTCAGATTAATTAGGGGAGTAACCTGATCAGATCTGTTTTTAGAAATAGAACTCATGGAGATGTGTGGAAGAGTGCTTGGAAAGAGAAAAAAAACTGATGCCACTTTTTTCTTTGAAAAAATATTGATTGGTTCCTACAATGGCTTGGGCATCATTTGAGACTCTGGAGTTCCATAGCTAAGAAAACCTGGTTTCTGCCCTCTCACAGAATAGCAGGCAAACAGACATTTCAGCCAAGCAGAATATAATGTGGAAAGGTCTGTAGTTGATAGCAGTCATTCTGACAAATGGACAAGTAATGTACAAAACTTTCAGTTCTGTGTGTGTGTGTTGGGTGCTGGAGGTGAGGGGAGGGAATCCAGAGATGGTTTCACTAAGAAGGGAGAAACACTGGACCTGAGACTTGAAAGCAAGTGGAATTTTGCCAAGTAGGTGATCCGTTCTACCAGGTAGATAAGCCACTCTAGGCAGACAGAACTAGGCTAGAAGAGGAACACCATGTGTGGAGGAATAGAGACAGTTCTTTGTTACTAGAGTATATCATGGGTAAAAAAAAAAAAAAAGGAGGGGCCGGGCGCAGTGGCTCATGTCTGTAATCCTAGCACTCTGGGAGGCCGAGGTGGGTGGATCGCTTAAGCTCAGGTGTTCGAGACCTGCCTGAGCAAGAGCGAGACCCCGTCTCTACTAAAAATAGAAAGAAATTATCTGGACAGCTAAAAATATATATATAGAAAAAAAAATTAGCCGGGCATGGTGGCGCATGCCTGTAGTCCCAGCTACTCGGGAGG
>NW_012148230.1:1398135-1413349 GCF_000956105.1 Propithecus coquereli | reverse complement strand
AAAAAAAAAAAAAAAAAAAAAAAAACTAAACAAAACAAAACTGCTCAATACACTATAATTTGAGTTTTGTCCCCCACCACTTCTTTTACTAAGAAAAAAGATGTTTTTTACAAGATCCTCCTAAATGCTACATTTCAAAGTGCTTCCCTCAGTCTTTAACCTTTGTAACTATCTCTGAGGCATCTGATACCTCCTTCTTGAAATTTGCTCTTCCTTTGGTTTCAAGTAAAAACTTTGTCTATTTTTCTGATTCCCTTTTTCATTTTCTCCAGGGTTTCTGCTTCCTTTGCCCACCCCTTACAAATGATATTTGTTGGGGTTCCATCTGGGCCCTCATGCCATAGTAATCCTGAAAGTATATCCACACCTAAGGCTGTAACAGTATCACCTAGATACTGACATCTCCTGAATGTCTGGCTCAGATTTCTCTCCCAAGTTCTACCCCCTACATTCAATAGCCAGGTAGATATAAACTCAAGGATACCCCCCAAAATTCAAAATGACTTCCCTCATTCAGTGAATGGTACCACCCAATTATGTCCACAAGAAACTTGGGCTATCCCTTTTCTCGCTCTTCACATCAAATCATTAATTCTATCTCCTAACAGTTTTTGGACACATTTCCCTTAATACTTTTTCCCTATCCCTGACTTAAATCTAGGCATTGTTATTATATCTCTTGCCTGGACCACCTGAACTGTCTCCCTACGTCAGTTTTCCTAAACGCTGATCTTGAACTTCTCCCAGTTGTCCTAACATGGAAATGTGATGATGTTACTCCTCAGGGTGGCCCTTGTCTATCTCTTCTCCTCCTTTTTTTTTTTTTTTTTTTTTTGAGACAGAGTCTCACTCTGTTGCCCTGGTTAGAGTGAGTGCCGTGGTGTCAGCCTAGCTCACAGCAACCTCAAATTCCTGGGCTCAAGCGATCCTCCTGCCTCAGCCTCCTGAGCAGCTGGGACTACAGGCATGCGCCACCATGCCCGGCTAATTTTTTCTATATATTTTTAGTTGTCCAATTAATTTCTTTCTATTTTTAGTAGAGACGGGGTCTCGCTCTTGCTCAGGCTGGTTTCGAACTCCTGAGCTCAAACAATCCGTCTGCCTCGGCCTCCCAGAGAGTTTAGTTTTTTTAAAGTGGGAGAGACTTGGCCATGTTTGGAGGATGAGATAAGAGAATGAGAGAGACGTAAGTGATAAAGAAGGGGAAATTCATAGAGCGAGGTCCAGGAGGAATTCAGGAGGCATGATTAAGAGTAAGAGAATGTCAGGAGGAATTAACCTTGAGGAGGAGGAGAGGTGAATACCTTCTAGCTCTGAGAAAGAGGGTAGATGCTGATTAAACATTTGTAGGTTTGTAGGATATTAGAAGTTGAGAGAGTGCAGGCTTGATGTCTCCTAATTGTTCTTTGAAGCCAATCAAGTTTTGAGCTAAGAGCCTGAGGCAAGGAAAGAATTGGGTAGGGTGCTTGGGACAGGAGGTAAAATTTGGAAGAGCTGCTATAGGAAGTGGCAGAGGGAGTTGACGAGCAGAATGTAGAATTGCTGAGTGGTTTTGAGAGCTTGGAAACCATAAATTTGTAGTGGCACCAGTCCACATGATTGTTATATTTCCTCCAGCAGAACTCAGCAGCCCAGTATGAGAACTCAAAAAATGTTGATTGAAACTGAAATTGGAGGTGCCGTGAATGCAGGATGGTATAAGACAGCTATCAAATTCCATAAATTCAAATTTATAGATGACAGTAGACTGAATAATTCTGTGATTTTTTAAAAAAATAAGCAAATGCTGTTGTATCTCAGGTGCTAAATGGACATAATTTGTTTTCTATTTAAAGTATCCTATTCAGGAATATCCTCAGTTACTTAAACACTGTGTGAAATCGCCACCCACATGCCTTTCTCTTTCCTCCACCACACAGCGTGTATTTGCACACATACTGAATATGGCATGATCTTAATTCTTCTTAATTGCCTATTTTATGCATGGAAACTTCCTTATTTCAGTTATTGTAGATCATTCCATCTGAGAAAGATTTCTCAATTGGTCATATACAAATACCAGATTACTCCTTTATGATCTTTTGAAGGAAGTTGAAGGTTCATCTCCAGTGAGTTAGTAAATCTGAGGCAATTCTTACCTTACAGTCTAGTTCTTATATGACTCTCTCCATAAAATTTGCCCCAGGCTTTATTTCCCTTTTAGATAGGCAACTTGATCTCTTCTTTCTGTCTGTTCTTGGTTGCCTTTTTCATATTTTGTCCACATAGCAGTTATCACAGAATTTCATGGCTCTTTCTGTATATTTTTGGATTCCGTGAGAGCAGGGGCCACGTCTTACTCATCTTTGTGTTTCCAATATCTCCCTGTTGCCTACTGCAAATTGCACCTTAACCCAGCAGCAAGTATTAACTGCCCGAATGACTCATTACTTCTTCAGCATAAAGGCCATGAGTAAGCATGAGTGAGGAAAAATTAAGCTTTATTTGTGACTATTTCTCTTTGTCTCCTCTCTCCACCTGCAGTTTAACCTTTGTCCAATTCAAAAGGAGATGTTTACCTCATGAATAACATCAGGTCCAATTATTCTAGGTGTTGAAATAGGAGAAAAGCATGAAATTTACACACAATGCAAAACCCAACACAAACTCTTTTGCCAGAGTTACTGAAAGGCGAAAAAAATAATGAAGAGTTTTAAATTCTCTTTTTTATTCTCTATTCTTAAGTTCTATGGATATTGCAAATTTAGAATAAAGCCAATAAAAAATTAGCCAGACATATCAAGGAGGAGGAGAAAAGGGGGAGAAATAAAGGTTTTCTGTAAATGTCAGTAATCTTTATGTCTGTAATCTGAAACTTATTCTCTGAATTTGACATTGTTTTACTTTTATTTGTAAGATTTCTTCCCCCAATTAGCTAAGGGCTGTTTTTAAAATAACTTTGGACAAATTACCGAATAATACATTATCCTACCAACAGTCTTGGTGTCCTTTTGATTTAGGATCTTTAAGTTATCTTTGCATTTATAAAGGTTCTGCTCCTGAGAAGTTTTATGGGAAATTACAAAAAATAGGCACAAATATTCTAGAAAAATAAGGCCAAACTTAAAATTCAAGTAATAGGAAGTTATAAGTAGTTACAATAGCTCTTGGATTTTATCTTGGAAGTATTGTGCCCAGATTATCAGTAGTCTAGACATAAATAATGTATTTCTTAGCAGTTCATCAGTTCTCACTGGGCCTGAGGTTAAATGTGATGCTCCTCTTTTTCCCAACATTTGAAGTTTCATTTTGTTCAAGAGATATTTTATGAAATCAATGTGTAAGTACTCATGTTAGACCATTTATTATGAGGAAGAAGAGTACTACTAAAATACCTGTCCAGAAATTTTGGTTATCAAACTGATTTCATGACTTTCACTTGAAATAGATAATTCGTAAGTACAGTGCATTTTTTGAAGCAGATAATTGTTGGGCAATGATAAGCTCTGGAATAATTAAATAATCTTATCAGTGTGAAGTTATCATTTATGGCAGCTCTTTCCAGAGTGGCATGCCACTTTACTCTCATGCATGATTACTAGCAGGTGATCATGCCAATTTTTAAAAACACAGAAGTTATGGATGATGTTTCTGATTTTGTGAATGTAGGTGGTGGGGAGATAAGGAGCAACATGTCATGATGTGGAAGCAAAGAGCAGGGAGCAGGCTCTTCCAAGTAATGCAAAAGAGAAAGCAGTGGCTGATCCTTAAACCATCCCCCTACAATAAAACAGCCTTAGGTTGCCAACACCTGCTATATATCATGCACAGATAACCAATTTCCATAGCATTAGAATGAAATAAAATATGCTTATAAGAGATTACACTGAATGTAATTATCCTTCTTAAAAAATGCCAAAGACATTTCAAGATTTTTCCATGTTTCATGATTAACATTATAATTATCATCTTAAAAGAGATGTATTTGGTTCATAGAGAATTTAAGTTAAGGCAACTTTTGCAATAGGTTAATATAGCATTTCTAATGATCTAGTTTTTAATTTTTATTATCCTTTGTTTAAAACATGTTATCTGATCATGTACATGAATTTCTTGAAATTTAAAGTGCATATTACCTTTTCTTTATATATATAATTTTAATTTATAGTTTTAAAATAGTTAATAAGTTAAAATTTGGTTTCAAGATAATATCAACAATACCCTGGATTCATTAAATCTTTTTTTGCTATATGAAGAAAATGTGGAATGATCAAAGCAATTTTTTAGGCTGACTTAGAAATATAAGGTTCTCTGTGAGTTTAGACCACATTCCTAATAATAACCACTCACAGAAATTGCTGGGATTACCAAACCCTCTAAATTTTTACAGTTGGGCTTTATTTGCAGTGCAAATTTAATGTCATTATAAACTTTTCTTCTGAGGAATCAGTTTTATGTATTAGTGTATATATTTTTTTGTGTGAGGAAAGTATCACTAAATACCACATGCGTGTTTATATGGACTGGATATAGCCTTCATAGCTATGTCTTTGACTATAGTCCTTCATTCCATATTGCTTGACTTGACAAGAAAAACTAGTTCTTATGTCTACAATCCACTTTGGGGCAAGAAACATCATTGTTTAAACTTAGTATTACAGCATACCAAGAAATGTGTTACAGAAACTTGCTGTTGCTGCAACTTGGTAGTTTTGGATCTTTTATTTGAATACTTAATTTTTTCACATTTAGCAAGCTTAAAATGTGTTAGCCATTTTCCTTTTTGTGAGTATGAATGAAAGTTATTGAGGAGAAATGAATGATTCAAGAAAAATTAACCAGTAGTGGTTTCAATTAGTTTTGAAGTTAAGGTCATAAATACATAAAAGAAGGTCTTCTCATCTCCAAATCTACGAAGTCTGACCTATCTGTAGTATTTTTCTTTACATATAGACAGCATACATATATACATATGTATATATGTATATACATATGACAGCCAAATGTTTTCTCAGTGCATCTTAACTTTTTTCCTCCTCAAAGGCAGAAAACTACTACTTTCTACTTTCTACTTTTTTTCTTCCCTGTTTTGAAACAGCAACCATTTTGCATACTGATTATTAAATTACCCCTTATACTTGCCATGACCTACAAAGAACTGTGTTGGAGGCATTGACACTTGGATGGTGTGAGGAAGAGCTGAATATTTTAGAACTTACTTCTTTGCCTCCATCCTGATGCTTCCTAAAATATTCACCTAAAACATTCCTTTTGATGGGAAATCAGAAATGTTCAATTTATTACAGAGATTAGAGTGATTGATTGGAGAGGAAATAACTATATTATGCTTCTGCTTCTTAACCCCATAAACCCCAAATCCAAAAGTGAGAAGAAAAGGAATGCCAAATGCATTGTCTCCTTTTCACACATTAACTGCCATGTGAGTTGTAATTAACTCATGCTAGTTTTGAGCCTGGGGCCTTGTGAAGCATATGTAACTCACATGTCTCTTCACCTTGGGAGCTGTGTGAACTATTTTCAAGTTGCATATCATTCTTGCACAGAAAACAATAAAAAATAACAAATTAGAAAGGATTGTTTTGTTTCCAAAGTTCTATTCTATTTTCGTAATAAAACACCATTGCCCCAAGGAAAAAAATTTTTTTCTAGTGTGTCAGTCAATGTGTTAAAACAAAGACATTCCCCCTCCCTCCCCCATACACTCTCCCTTTCTCTGTTTTGCTTTTTTTTTTTCCTGGTGACTATGTTATTTTATTTTTTTATTTTTTCAGAATATTATGGGAGTGCTAACATTTTGGTTACATGTATTGCTTTTGTACAGTTTGAGTCAATGTTATAAGTGTGCCCATCACCCAGATAGTGTGCATTGTACCCGTTGGGGGTGAATTTACCCACCCCCTCCCACCTGCTTGATTTCTGCTGAGTCTACTTCCATATGTGCATATAAGTGTTGATCGATTAGTTCCAGTTTAATAGTGAGTACATGCAGTGTTTGTTTTTCCATTTTTGTGGTACTTCACTTAGAAGAATGGTCTCCAGTTCCATCCAGGTTGTTACAAAAGGTACTAGTTCCCCATTTTTTTTTTTTAATAGCTGAGTAAAACTCCATGGCATACATATACTAAATTTTATTAATCCACTCACGTATTGACGGGCACTTGGGTTGATTCCACATCTTTGCAATTGTGAATTGTGCTGCTATAAACATTCGAGTGAAAATGTCCTTTTTATAAAATGACTTTTGTTCCTTTGGGTAAATGCTCAATAGCGGGACTGCTAGATCAAATGGTAAATCTACTTTTAGTTCTTTGAGGTTTTTTTATTTTTTTATTTTTTGGTTTTTGGTTCTTTCAAAATTCCATGTGTAACCTAAATTCCTGGATATTTATTCAGAGAGAAATTTGGGGGAGATTGAGGGATTGCAAAGGAAGATAGACATTAGAAAAATCTATGTTTGTCTACATTACTACTGATAAGTGTACTTAAGGCTTAGTGGAGTACTGAGTCTCCTATAAACATGGTTCGAAGCCTGAGAATGTTAGCGAAGGTGGTTTCTCACCAGAATCCAGATGCTTGTATAATTATTACCTTTCAAATGTAAGGATAAAATTACCAGAAATAAAAACAGCACATTGTCCGTAAATATTCCTCTGATTCCCATTTTCACTTTTACTCCTCATTGAAACCATTCCTTTAAAAGGAATGGTTTGTGGGGTCTTACCCCTTTCAGAGCCACTACCAGCTATCCTCCTCCAAATCTATGATACTCTCTAGGGATTAGGGGGATGGGGGGGCAAATCTACAACTAAAGGACACAGGGAGCACTAAAGGGAGGGAAGAGCATGCCTTTAACCTGCATTTGGGTGAGGCAGAGACATAAAGTGTAACTATAATGTTTGTACCCTCACAAAACCCTGGAATAATAAATAAATAAAATAAATAAAAAATAATAAACAGATGACATGTAAAAGCTGTGGGCCAGTTATATCAACACAGCAGTAAGATGATTTCCATTGTCACTCCTCCTCCCACCTGACTGACATCCCCAGATCCCTCCTCTAATGAAATTCTGAAGCTGCCACTAAATATATAGCTATATTAGCCAGTTGATACCCTTTTTGAGTCTGTGAGTTTCTTATTGCAAAGAATTATTTTGGACCATAAGAGATAAAAATAATGCTTTCTATTTAAACATATAATGGCAAAAAATGTATTTAGATGATGTGATTATTAAAATAAAAATTTATTAAACACTACTAAATTCATAGAACCTTTTTTTTTGTCAATACTGAAGAGAATGAAAAGGAAATGCAGGACAGGTTTACTGTGTAGTAAGGAGGGCAAGGTATCATTATATGAGGATTTCTACAGAAGCAGCTGCCAACCTACGGGTAACTTCAGGAGCCAGGAGGCTGTTGGAATTAGGATTGGAAATCAATGGAAACATCAATATAGCATACATCTTATGCATCTGTATGATTTTCAAATGTGCTCCTTCATGGAGAACTTCTTCCAGTATTTACTCTCATTACACTGTTAGTCTTCTATGTTACCTCTCCTAATGCAACTGTGCTTTTCTTTCTTTCTCTATACTGTGCCAGGCACTCCTTGGAAAGAGAAGTCTGTTATTATCCCAGAAAGAGTGGCTGCAGTTCAGTTATATGGTTTGGCGTAGGGGTGGGGGGAAATGAGTTACATTTTTTGTGTGTCATTTTCTGAAATTACATCTATCTGTTATTTTAAAACTTATGGGTAGAAATACAAGTATGCCCCCGGTTTAAGAAAACCTGATATATTAAGTTATAAACTTAAAAACCAGACAAAGTCTAGAGGGGGTTATTTTCATTATGATATAATTTCTTAAAACAAAAAGGAGGATTCACTCTTTGGCTCTCCTGATACATTTTCTATATTTCCAACTACATATATGTTCAAATGTTTGCTTCCAACTCTAATTTTGAGATGAAATACAAGGGGTTTTTTTCTTCTACATAATTTTCCTTTAGTGGAATATTGTGGTCTTATAACAAATGCTAGAGTTGTTTGCCATTGACATCCTCTTGAGAATTGCTATATATTGTTTCTTGCCATTTTGGGAAAAAATGAAGCTAGATTTTTGGGCTTTTCAAAATAATGGTTGCATATCTTCCAAACAGCTAATAAGGACAACCAATGTGTAGCCTTGTCTTACTGACAGTGCTTAAATTTGTATTAATAGTACTAGAACAGTACAATGATTTAAAAATACATATTCTTCAAAGTATGTTGAGGCATTAATAGGGCAGCTGGTATTTACTGAACATCTATTATGTATTGGGCTTCTGCTAAACATTTTCCACGTGCCAACTCATTTGAATCATTTTTACAAACAAGGAAAAGGAAATATAAAAATGTAAATACGTTTAACATTTTACAGTGAGTAGACGCAGTGAGTCTACAGTGAGTAGACACTGAATTCAAGCTGAAATGTTTGACTCTAGAGCCTGTTTTTTTTTTTTTTTGGTCTTCTTTTTTTCTTCTTTTCTCTTCCTTTTCTTTCCCTTCTTTTTCTTTGCATCCATACAAAACACCCCTTTCCACTTCCTTTCCTCTCACCCCTCCATTTTGTTCATTCTTCCTCTCATCCAGCTGATCTCTGCATGCTAGCTTGATTCCTGTCACTGTCGTAGGCACTGGGAATTCATTGTTGCCCTCAGGGAACTTAAAATTCAGTCTCCGGGATGAGCTGTTCATTTGTGCTTTGAATGAATGAATGAAGAGAGAAAATAAAATGGATTTCTCTCATAATTTCAGATAGCTTATTACTGCTATTAGTAAATAAGGCTAAAGTGTCAGGTAGACTTCAAATGCATAAACTGTTAGGAAATATTTAAGTACAGCTTACTAAAATCTCATGAGTAGCCTCTTTCCCCAGGCATAGTATTAATTGTAGACCCCCTCAAAGAAAGGGCCAAATATGATGTAAAACATTTTAGATAGAGGAACTGAAAGAAAATAATTTAGAGAGGAGGAAGTTTATGGGAGAAGTTTAAAATGTACTTTAAAATTTTCATAATTTTTTATGTTTTTCCTCTACCTCTTTATTAATAGTACTTTTAAAATTATCATAGTGCTTGTACAGTTTCACAGATGTTTGCCTCCATGTTCTGCCATAATATTCAGAGTGATCATATTAATGATCATATTAGTGATCATATTAATGACTAAATTGTTGACCAGTGTGCCTCTGAGTGGGTATTTACCACAGTTTACTTAACCATTTCCATTTCTCTCTTTGAAGGCACTTAGTTATTTCTAATTTTTCCAACTGCTAATAACACTGCAGTCAACCTCTTTATGCATATAACATTCCTTCCTTTGGTTCCATGTTTCTGTGTCGTGTTAGAGGTAAACCAGTAGCAGAACATCCAATTGAAGATTTTCTATTCGTATTTGGAAATATGGAGTGTGGGTGAAGGCTGGCAAAGTAAACTTCAGTGGTTATAGTGATGTTTCGACAGGTTCACCTGGGAAATCAAATTACTTTTTTGTGTAGTAAGATCATCATTATTAAATAGTGAAATAATTTGTCTACCAAAAGGAAGAAATAATGAAGGGAAAAGATATTTTTTAGATCATTGTTTACGTTACTGGAAGGCTACTGAAATGTAAACTCTTTTGTACTTGCTAATCAAATCAATTAGAAAATAAAATCCCTCTAAAATAATTCTTAAGGAGAAAACATTATTTATATAATTTAAAAATATCTGTACATATTTATATAAAGCAAAATATAGTTTATTCCTTTATAAAGAACACACAATTTCCTAAGTAGTTTACACGTTGAATATTATCTATTAATAAGCCATGTGCATTAGTATATTAATTAATTAGTGGTTTCCATTCTTTTGTATTTAACACTAATAACAGACCCAGATTTCAGTCTCTTGTGGTCATTCCTATCTGTATATAAGAGACAATTTTGAATTTACAGAGCTGTGTGTGAATTGTTTATACTTTTACATTTCTTAAAAAGGACTATCTTCAGTCAACGTTTATATAAAATAATTCTTTTGTAAAGACACGTGAATATGATAGTACATGCAAATTTGTGTCAGTTACTCTTAAATAATCTAAATAATTTTTGAAAAAAACCCATAAGATTCAGCCTTTATATCTATTGACATAAGTTTTAGAAATTATGGGAGAAAACTAGAAGTTATAATGGAACCGTAATTACTATGGCCATGTAATAATTAGCATTCATAATTATAACAAATACTATAATAATTATTTCTTTCTTACTAATCACTTATTGTTCTAAATTCTGAGTAAAGATGTATATTTCAATGAAAATATGGTGTCTCACTGCTCTGAGAATATAAAGGAATTCACAGTGGTGATTAGTAGGTAAGGAGGAAATCCCCACCCCTCCTTTTTTTCCCTAATGGAATGTTTTATTAGGATTTTCCTTCAAAGGTGTGAATTCTCATTATTAAAACCAATAATGCCCATGTAAGTTGTCTTCTTATAGAAGCATCTACCTCACTGCAATTTTAAATCATTTATAGTCATCCTATTAATGAGGACTCTAGGGGTCTCTTCATTTGTGATTTTGGTAGCTGGATTCTTGAGCTGCTTGCAAATCTTTCACAAATCACTCTTATAGCAAAATATTGTTACCAAACAGTCATGGATTTATTTATAATAGAATTCAGAACTTCCGCTGGTGAATAGTTAAGCAAACACATTTATTATTTAAGATGCATTAGATGCTCAAGGAAACTTTTAATGTAACCAGGAAGTAATAATTTACTAAGGTTAGAAATAACTGGAACCAAGAAGTTTGTGTCAGAATAGACATAAAACAGTAATAGATCTACACTTGCAAAATTGTTCCTATTCCTGTTTGAAATATGTTATTTATTTTAGTAGCACAGTTGAGAATTGCATAGAGACTTATATGGAAAGTATGTCCCTTGAGTTTTACTGTTTTTCTAAAATTTTAAGGTTTAAAAAGAATTGAGAAATCCACAATAATGAAAAAAAATTCCTTATTCTATCTTCCTTTTTCAGAAACAAATGAGGACTGAAACTTCACAGTCAGTCTTTTTAGATTAGGTCATAATAACATGGTGTTATTAATTGAATTTATAAGAGCTATCCTAATCTCAGCACACCTAGCTAATGTGGTTGTGCCATCTTTGAGCTCATAAATCTAATATAGTTAGAACACAATTGACAGTATATAAAGTTTTTTTTTTTAAAGTAAGATATTAAAGAAGACTTTCTTTAACATTTATCAACCTGGAAGTTAATAAATGTGCCTGTAAGGTAGCAATAGAAGAGAATTTTTTTGAGACATTTTCAGCATGCAGCAACGCTGTCTTTATAAATGAACTTTTTCTGCGTTTTTAACATTTTACTGCCTGAGTTAAAATCTTGAAAAGATAGTCTTTGTTTTCTTTAGCCTTTTAAATTGAATTCATATGTAATAACATCCCCTGACATCCTATCCACAGGCCTTATAATCATTCCATTGTAGTTTTAGGGGCATCTCCTAAAATTATGTGACTACATCCAGATAGTCATGAATATCATTATTATTTTCCACTCCCACTTACAGCTTCTTGTTTACTAAGATCTGTGATTTTTCTGCTAATTTTAAAGTTTGTGATTCTTAGGTTAGAATGTAGAGTTCACATGTGTATATGATAGAGATTTTTCTTCCTCTCATTTCATTCATAATCCAAGTCTCAGTTTTGACTTCACAAATCTTTTTAATGTTTTTTCTCACCTATACTAAAAAATTATATATTAAAAGTTAATTTCAGATAGCTTATTACTGCTATTAGTAAATAAGGCTAAAGTGTCAGGTAGACTTCAAATGCATAAACTGTTAGGAAATATTTAAGTACAGTTTCAAACAGTTTATGTATAATTATCCACCTTTAAAACATCTTTTTCTCCTGTTAAAATATTATATCAACAAACAATTATAAAAGATAAAATTGTTTAAATAGACTCATCAGAACTTACATTGATTCTCATCTTGTCTGATCATTTTTATTGGAGTATTAAGTAAATGTGGTTAAAAGAACTTATTTAGATAAAAGACTATGCAATAGTCTCCTCAAAAACCTTACTCCCCAAAATGGCAATTGACATTATTTTAAATTTAAAAGATATTAGTGTACCAGCCAATAATCATTTTCATTTATTTTGAAAATCTTTGTTCTATTCAGGTTTTAGAATAGATTTTAACAATCTATTATGGTAATGAATTACTGCTTTAAGGAATGCTATTTGATATAGTCTCAGGAGTTATGTAACTACCATGACATATTTTTACTCAGTAATTTTCATCTCAGTAGAGAGATATTTAAATAAGTAATGTTATTCAAAATGATTCCTGAAGTCTTTTGACTCATTTTCACTGTATAGAAAATATTAAGGTTAAAACTACAAAGTGATTGAAGCTAAATGGGAGCCTACTTTGATTATAAAGGAAAATGATATTCAATTAGACAATTTTATACCTGTGAGACTTTTCAACAGATAGTGGTAGGTTGTCTATTTTAAGAGCATAAATCAGACTGCAAATGGATTCCTTAAAAATATGTGTATGCAACCCTGCTTGAAGATGCATTCCCTACATTTATGATACTGTCATCCTGTGACTGACAACTAGTGAATACATTGCATTGATTTCATAATACTTGGCAGCCTATACAACCACAGAACAAATTGGTAAAATCCCAGGTCTTGAAAAGACAGTGCCGATAGAGCCTTTCTTTTGATTTTCCCTTTCTTAACTCCTGTACTCCATTAGAATGCAATATAAGTAGATTGATTACTTACAGTTGGAAGAAAATACTTAAATTCGTATTTTCTACTAATTGTCAAGACTGTTGGGTGAGTTTTTAAGTCAATCTTTTTGATACAATTCTCTGAGAGTGCAATTCTCTTAGTCACGATTGATATCACATCTACTTAAAAAATCACATGAACCAAAAATTCCTTTTAAATAGGTGGGGAAATGAATGCATGCATACTATGAACATAAATGTGATCATTGAGCTTGGTTGGGCTCTTTATTGCTGATGTTTAAATATCCAGATGTTCCTGTGGAAATTATATATAATTTTGAAAAGTTTATTTTCTTTACAGCTGGTATTATCTACAGAAATATACATTGGTAGCTGTGCTTCTTGGTGTTTCCCAGTCGCTTTCTTTAGCTAGTATTGAGTGATCTATGTCTCATTAAAATTTTAAACTGTCTGAAATAGAATTGTGCTATAGATCTTCACGTAATTTTTAACTGTGCTTTGTAGATTCTTGTTGATTTTGGTATTTTAATCAGCTATCATGACGAACCATCAGAAGAACTGTGTTTAAGGGAAGCTCTTTTGGTTGTTATTTCTATCATAGAGTTTCTGTGTGCCACAGGGCAAGTTATAATAAGATGACAAATTGTTGTTGGTATATTAATGCTTTCACTTTTCATCTATTTCCTAGCCTTCTTTCTTAATGAAGTAGCATTTTTAGCATTGAAGCTGAGCCAGGCTAGTTGACTAAAGAATCTCTAGTAACATAACTGACTGTTATTATTAGAGAAAACAGTACCTCAAATGAAGAGCATAAAACATTGGCCCTCATCACAGATGGAAATACAATAAAAACAAAGAATTACAACTGGATGATGAATAGCTTTTCTAGTTAATCAAGGGTTAAGGAGAAATTCTTAATAATTAATTTATAAGATAAGTAAACAAAAAAATATTGTTTTATGAAAACTTGCAACTCTGGTTTGAAGACCGTTGGTGGGCTTATTATTCAAATATTTTTCAATGTTTGGATGAAGTTACACATAGCATATCTAAAAATCAATTTTTAATTCATGTTTGTTTTTTATTAGATTAATTTCATTGAAAGCAATTGGCATTAGGGAAGTTTTAAAAATTTGTTAAAAATTATGCTTTCTAGTTCATATCACATTACCTATAGTTTTTCTGAAGAAGAATTTTAAAAATATATTAAGCAAAGATTTTTTTTTTATTGGAAACAATGGCCTGCTACAAAATTTCTCCCTTCTTAGTGCCTTACATTTCCTAAGTACTCCTTTTCCTTATCATCTTCCTAACTCTTATCACCTCTCTTTCCCCAAGGGAACAAGCATTTTGTGTCAATAAACTTTGAAACTGAAAGTCCTATTAATTATACCATCTGGACATTGCATTTTACTTACATGAGTAAGGGTGAGCATTGATGGTAGTTTCAAAAAGAGAACCCAAATGCATAACCCCCTTGTGCCAGCATAGCTTTTCTATACTGTTTTCTTTGTTACTATATTTTGAACAGGACAAGGACAGCAGTTTGGTATTAGTCATCACCGTGGTTCTTGAGTTTCAGAATTTATCCTGTGGCTTCACCATAGACTAAATTTGTGCTATAGTGAGGATGATAGGCAATTTGAAAGCTACTTCTACAAAAACATAAATGTCTGTATCTTTCAAATTTATATAATAATTATTAATACTTTTTTAGACAAAACTGGCTTTTTAAGTTTCATATTTATATTTTCCTCGTTATTCTTATTGGTACAAGCAAGACACTAAAAAAGCAAAACATACACAAACAACAACAATATCAAGAATAATACAGAGAAACAAAGATAAGATTGAATTTTATTGTTTTTAGGATTTTAGGTACCCAAGGGCTTCTGGTGACTTTAAATAGAATTTGTGTGATGTTCGTAGTATTCTGTGCAGTGACCACTGAGATATTTTCCTTTTTTTTCTTTTATTTTTTAGTTGATGAGATATTTTCTTTTGTCTCTCAATGACCCATTATTTTTTTTTACATTTTGCTATATGTGTCTTTAAGTTAACTGAACCTGTTTATCTAAAATGTGTGCCTTGATAGGTTTTAAAGTCATAAGGATTGTCATTTGACCTTTCTTTTAGAAAACAGGCCTTTAGCAGACTCGTGCTGTATATTTGCTCAAGAATTAATGATGTACACACACACATATATATGTATATATACACATATATAAAATAAGCTATGACCGATGGTAAAAATATAAACTGAAGTTTCTTCTAGGGTCTTAGCTGTCTAGAATGTTAGTAAAATCATGTTTAATCTGGGCTGGGCGCGGTGGCTCACGCCTGTAATCCTAGCACTCTGGGAGGCCGAGGCGGGTGGATCGCTCAAGGTCAGGAGTTCGAGACCA
>NW_012148230.1:1395556-1398085 GCF_000956105.1 Propithecus coquereli | reverse complement strand
AAATAATGCTTTCTATTTAAACATATAATGGCAAAAAATGTATTTAGATGATGTGATTATTAAAATAAAAATTTATTAAACACTACTAAATTCATAGAACCTTTTTTTTTGTCAATACTGAAGAGAATGAAAAGGAAATGCAGGACAGGTTTACTGTGTAGTAAGGAGGGCAAGGTATCATTATATGAGGATTTCTACAGAAGCAGCTGCCAACCTACGGGTAACTTCAGGAGCCAGGAGGCTGTTGGAATTAGGATTGGAAATCAATGGAAACATCAATATAGCATACATCTTATGCATCTGTATGATTTTCAAATGTGCTCCTTCATGGAGAACTTCTTCCAGTATTTACTCTCATTACACTGTTAGTCTTCTATGTTACCTCTCCTAATGCAACTGTGCTTTTCTTTCTTTCTCTATACTGTGCCAGGCACTCCTTGGAAAGAGAAGTCTGTTATTATCCCAGAAAGAGTGGCTGCAGTTCAGTTATATGGTTTGGCGTAGGGGTGGGGGGAAATGAGTTACATTTTTTGTGTGTCATTTTCTGAAATTACATCTATCTGTTATTTTAAAACTTATGGGTAGAAATACAAGTATGCCCCCGGTTTAAGAAAACCTGATATATTAAGTTATAAACTTAAAAACCAGACAAAGTCTAGAGGGGGTTATTTTCATTATGATATAATTTCTTAAAACAAAAAGGAGGATTCACTCTTTGGCTCTCCTGATACATTTTCTATATTTCCAACTACATATATGTTCAAATGTTTGCTTCCAACTCTAATTTTGAGATGAAATACAAGGGGTTTTTTTCTTCTACATAATTTTCCTTTAGTGGAATATTGTGGTCTTATAACAAATGCTAGAGTTGTTTGCCATTGACATCCTCTTGAGAATTGCTATATATTGTTTCTTGCCATTTTGGGAAAAAATGAAGCTAGATTTTTGGGCTTTTCAAAATAATGGTTGCATATCTTCCAAACAGCTAATAAGGACAACCAATGTGTAGCCTTGTCTTACTGACAGTGCTTAAATTTGTATTAATAGTACTAGAACAGTACAATGATTTAAAAATACATATTCTTCAAAGTATGTTGAGGCATTAATAGGGCAGCTGGTATTTACTGAACATCTATTATGTATTGGGCTTCTGCTAAACATTTTCCATGTGCCAACTCATTTGAATCATTTTTACAAACAAGGAAAAGGAAATATAAAAATGTAAATACGTTTAACATTTTACAGTGAGTAGACGCAGTGAGTCTACAGTGAGTAGACACTGAATTCAAGCTGAAATGTTTGACTCTAGAGCCTGTTTTTTTTTTTTTTGGTCTTCTTTTTTTCTTCTTTTCTCTTCCTTTTCTTTCCCTTCTTTTTCTTTGCATCCATACAAAACACCCCTTTCCACTTCCTTTCCTCTCACCCCTCCATTTTGTTCATTCTTCCTCTCATCCAGCTGATCTCTGCATGCTAGCTTGATTCCTGTCACTGTCGTAGGCACTGGGAATTCATTGTTGCCCTCAGGGAACTTAAAATTCAGTCTCCGGGATGAGCTGTTCATTTGTGCTTTGAATGAATGAATGAAGAGAGAAAATAAAATGGATTTCTCTCATAATTTCAGATAGCTTATTACTGCTATTAGTAAATAAGGCTAAAGTGTCAGGTAGACTTCAAATGCATAAACTGTTAGGAAATATTTAAGTACAGCTTACTAAAATCTCATGAGTAGCCTCTTTCCCCAGGCATAGTATTAATTGTAGACCCCCTCAAAGAAAGGGCCAAATATGATGTAAAACATTTTAGATAGAGGAACTGAAAGAAAATAATTTAGAGAGGAGGAAGTTTATGGGAGAAGTTTAAAATGTACTTTAAAATTTTCATAATTTTTTATGTTTTTCCTCTACCTCTTTATTAATAGTACTTTTAAAATTATCATAGTGCTTGTACAGTTTCACAGATGTTTGCCTCCATGTTCTGCCATAATATTCAGAGTGATCATATTAATGATCATATTAGTGATCATATTAATGACTAAATTGTTGACCAGTGTGCCTCTGAGTGGGTATTTACCACAGTTTACTTAACCATTTCCATTTCTCTCTTTGAAGGCACTTAGTTATTTCTAATTTTTCCAACTGCTAATAACACTGCAGTCAACCTCTTTATGCATATAACATTCCTTCCTTTGGTTCCATGTTTCTGTGTCGTGTTAGAGGTAAACCAGTAGCAGAACATCCAATTGAAGATTTTCTATTCGTATTTGGAAATATGGAGTGTGGGTGAAGGCTGGCAAAGTAAACTTCAGTGGTTATAGTGATGTTTCGACAGGTTCACCTGGGAAATCAAATTACTTTTTTGTGTAGTAAGATCATCATTATTAAATAGTGAAATAATTTGTCTACCAAAAGGAAGAAATAATGAAGGGAAAAGGTATTTTTTAGATCATTGTTTACGTTACTGGAAGGCTACTGAAATGTAAACTCTTTTGTACTTGCTAATCAAATCAATTAGAAAATAAAATCCCTCTAA
>NW_012148230.1:1336660-1383031 GCF_000956105.1 Propithecus coquereli | reverse complement strand
AAAAAAAAAAAAAAAAATCATGTTTAATCTGAAATAAATACAGTCTTATTTGAATTGGATGAAATTTTCAGGTTTATTACTTTAGCAGACAAATTTTCAAAAATGCTTAGTGGTTTAACAAAAGAAACTGAATCTTATATAAAAAGAGAGAGAAGTGAATGAGAACCTTATCTAGTTTCACCTATAAAACCTCCAAAATAGTTTCTAAGAAAATGTGCCCTTGGGCTCATATCTCATATGCCAGGTTCTAGCCTAGGGCCCAATTTTTTTTCTGCCTGATTTTTAAACTGATCAAATTAGAGGCTAAGTTATGCTCTATATTTTAGTTAGGCCGTGTACTATTAACAGGGTACCCCAGCGCTATCTCTGGTCTACAGCTGACCGGAAACTACTTGCCTCTGCACCTCTTGCAATTGCACATGATTGCTCTAGAGGAAATTCTCAAAAACTCCATTCGATCAGAGCAATCTAAAATTAAGGAGTCGAGAAATAGGATTTTTACACTGGTGGGCTTTCAGAATTTTTGTTGACTCTTCGAGCCCTTTGAACTGTAAGAATATACAGGTGTTGTGTTTCACTTGGTTACATTTCTCAGGAAAGTACAAGAGCATGTATGGACTAAGGAAAGATTTTCTAGTTCCTTTTGGGGTTGAGATATTTGAATAATAACTGAGTAAATTGAGTACCATAAAAGCATCAAGCTTAAAAAGGATCCTCTCCTCCCACATACAAACTGTAACATAGTTCTCATAACACTAATGAAAATTACATGCAAATATCAACCAAAATATCTATTAAACATAGCCCACTAAAGCTATCACCTTTGATCAAAACTATCTGCTATTTTTTAAAAGTCTGATAAAATGTCACTACCGGCCGGCGCGGTGGCTCACGCCTGTAATCCTAGCACTCTGGGAGGCCAAGGCGGGTGGATTGCTCAAGGTCAGGAGTTCGAGACCAGCCTGAGCAAGAGTGAGACCCCATCTCTACTAAAAATAGAAATAAATTATCCGGACAACTAAAAATATATATATAGAAAAAATTAGCCGGGCATGGTGGCGCGTGCCTGTAGTCCCAGCTACTCGGGAGGCTGAGGCAGGAGGATCGTTTGAGCCCAGGAGTTTGAGGTTGCTGTGAGCTAGACTGACGCCACGGCACTCTAGCCAGGGCAACAGAGCCAGACTGTGTCTCAAAAAAAAAAAAAAAAAAAAGAAAAAAGAAATGTCACTACCTATTCCCTTACCCATGAAGACTCCTGTAGTTACTCATAAATGTAGATATAAATTCTAAATACCTTATTAGGAAGTTCTTAAATTCTAATTGATATTGTTACTCATTTTGTTCAGTTTTAACCATGACCACATTTATTGATTGTTCTGGAACTTTTACAAGTTTTTCCATTTTATTTTTGTGTAGAGTTATTTTATCTTTCTATATAGTACAAGCAAAAGCAGCCCTAATGTGTAAGATCTTTTATTTATGTTGCGTTACATTTTATTTTTCTTATATGTTACTTAAATATGTACATGTGTGGTTTTAAATGTATTCCTTTTTTTTTTCTTGAAATAAAATGTTGGATTTTATAGCTTCTGGTACCTAGATAATAAGGAAAAATATTATTAGCCAGGATTCCAACTAAAACCCTTTTTCTTGAGTAACTAGTTAGATAATTTCAGGGATGGTTTAGTTGGACGTGGATTTTTATACCCAGGATATTGCCCTAGTCATTTTTGTTTCTTGAAAAGGAGATATTTGATTGTGGTTAAATTGTGAAGTTGTAAAGCAGTGTTAGCTAAATTTTTTACTATGTCAGCAAGCAGAATATTGTTTGCACTTCTTTGCTTTTTAAATGCTGCTCAGGGAGCTGCGTAAGTTATAATTGATGCACAGAAGAGATTTCGAATTTTATATGCCTATAAATTGGCACTGCTACATAGACTAGAAAGATGAGATTGGAGAAGTTATTTTCCCGTGAGAATGATACAAATTACTGTCAAACTGTTTATGCTTGCTGTAAAAATATTTTCAATGTACAGGTATTTGCTTACTATCTGGGTAGCACTCTTATTAAAGTAGAATAACATTTTGAGCAAAATGAAATGTTTTCAGTACCATGGCATATTGTAGGAGGCTGTTTTAGTCATTCCAGGGCTTAAATGCCGATAATTATGTTTGTTCTTTGAAACTCAGATAAATTTGCTTAAGTTTGGAGTTTTAGAATTTTAAAGGACCACAGAGTTTATTCGGTCCAGTCTTCTTATTTTACATATGAAGAAACTAAGGCCCAGAGGAGTTTAAAAAATATGCCAAGGTCAGAGAACTAGACATTTGTACAAATGGCATTAAAACTAAGTTTTCCTGCATTACTTTGATTCTTTTCTCACATATCTCAACATCTTATGAAATTGCTGTGCTTAATATATATTCATTTCAGGAATATAAATGCCTTTTCTTCTTATCGGTTTACATTTAACCTCCGGATTATCGGAAAGTTGCAGAGTTCAAGATGAATGGGGAGGACCTATTTGGTGAAATTGGCCACAACTTTAAAAACAGTTTAGTAATGTCAACAACAGGAGTGTCAAGCGATTCTTTACCCCAAATAAATGGACAGACATCGACTCAAACTTAGTGTATTCTTTAATATAATTTCAAAAAGAATCCTGGTTGGTAGGTGGTCTATGGTTGGAATCAGGAAAAGAACTCAGAGCCCAAGATTACAGAGGAATTTTAATTCTTCATTTTGTGAGTAGTGCCTCATAATAATAATATGGCATGTTTTGCATGTGAAAGTACTGATTTTGACTGACCATTTAGAAGTGTAGGTTCTTGTTTTGCTTTCCCTTTACCCAATAGCAGAATCTAGGAGATCTCATATTTTGCAGTGTTTTCATTACTCTCTATTGGAATATAGACGAGAAGACAGAAATAGGGAGCATCAGCTAATGAAAGGTGACAATGAGACGACAGTTTGAGGTGTGCTGAAATAGGATGAAACCAGAGTCTGCTTTCACTCAGACTGCTGTTTTTTTCTTTCATCCTAGAAAGTAAGCTCTAAGGAAAAGACTCGGTGATATCTTTACTAAAAATTCAATAATACAAAAATACCAGAAAGTAATTTGTTTATATTAAAGTTATCAAATAGAAATGTAAACATAGTAGCTGAATATATTTCAGTGCCCACAGTGATGTTTAAGATTTGTCTTTAGGAATTGGCTTACATACATGATTGCTGATCTTTAGGTAGCTTCCCTCAATTATTTTAAGAGTTACTTGATGTTACTTTTTAGAGCTTCGCCTGTGCTGGGGGAAAGAAAAAGGAGAGGAGAGGGAAATTGACAATCAAATGCACTTCTCCCAGGAGAAAGGTGTATTGAAAATAGAGATATTTGAGCAATTCCTGGGAAATCTTGACTTTTCTTGCAAATAGTTTTGTCAAAACGGTGTAGTGGCAATTATAAAATGAAAAAGTCAGAAAACTTGCCCCAACACATATACACAACAACCAGCACCACGACCACAAGAAAATAGAACCTTTTCCTAAAATATCTATTGTGGAGAAGTAGGAAATTTTATATGAAGCTAAAGAATAGAGTGAAAAATCAGACTAGAAGGTAGGAAATAATAATGCTTGTATCCCTTTGGCCACAGATTAAGGTCATGTGTTGGCAGTATCAGAAGCAGATGCTCTAATGAACTAAACGTTAGGCTAATGAGTGTGATAGCACCGCCAATAATCAGAGGTGACCGTGAGGAACACATTGTTTTCTTGCACATGCTTTTCTGAAATGTTCTAGGAATGAGAGCATGCCACAGAAAGAAGCAGAGGCAGTGCTGCCTGGGCAGCTTCTCGTGGGCATTTTCTGTAAAGCTTTGTGCTGATAAATAATGCAGTAGTCGTTATTAAGAGTCATTTGCATTTGCCTCACTGACTTTGAGTGTGTGTTACTCAAAGGTCTTGTTTTTGTGTGAATGCACAATTGGCATTAGTTTTAAATTTCTTTAATGTTGATTTTCTTATTTTAGGCATTTCTCCATAGAGGTTATTTCTGTTTCTTTCCTGCTGTATGCATGTACCTCCTCCCATTCATGGTAATATGTTAGGTCTACATTTAAAGAAAAATTAATAAATGGATTTATTAAAAGACAGTGCAAGTACTTATCTTTACCTTTTCTGACAATATACTAATTTTTGATATTTTCACAAAAAAATTAAAATTCATTTCTCTTTGAAGTATAGCATTAGTGATTAAGAAGATGAACTCGGGAGCCAGACTGTCTGAATTTGAATCCTGGCTCTGTTATGTATTGGCTATGTGACCTACTAGCAAGTTATTTAATCTCTCTATGCCTCAGTTTCCGCATGTTTAAAATGGGGGCAGTTCTATCTACTTCATAACATTTTTGTGAGGATCAAATATATATATATGTGTTTCTCATATATATATCTCATTTATTTCATATCTATATGAAATATGTGTATATATGTATAAACTTAAATACATATGTAATATATATAGTACTTAGTATAGTACCTGGTATGCAGTAAGCCCTTTACAAAATATGATTTATAATTTAGGAAATAATATTTAACTGCCTTTCAAAGACGTTTTTAGTATTTATTAGTTTGATATTACCCCTCTCCTAGTGCATAGAATTAAGAGTTATTAGTCATTCAAATAAAAGTAACATTTTTATATTGGAATAGATACTGAGAGTAATAAAGTATCCCTGTTCAACATCTTTAAAAATAAGATAAAGAAAACATTTAAATTATAAACACGTCTTTGTATCGGTTAGATTTATGTAGCATTTTCCTTTCACATAATGAACAGTTAAAATATGCATGGGCTCGTTCTGACTCAGAAAGATTTCCTTTCTTGCTCTGCATTTTTGTCAAGCCTTTGTGTGTGAAGGGTATGTACATGTGTGTTTCTATTTATTATCATTTTGTATATTCCATTGCCAAAAATTTTTAAAAGATCTTCTTAATGTTGTAGCCTATTTGCTTAGAAATTATTTAAAAGTGAAAGACTGAATCTGAAAGTCCCTTACTCTTTTGAGCTTTTTATTTTATTTTTGTTGTTATATCCTTTTTTTTTTAAAAAAAGCATAAGTATGGTAATAAAGATAGATTCATTCAGTCATTCTGTGTATGTGTGTGTGTGTGTGTGTGTGTGTGTGTGTGTGTGTGTGTGTGTTTGTTCTCTAGGATATTCTGGATATAAGATCATGACAGCTGTGAATAGAGAATTCTTTTTCTTTTTCTTTTTCTTTTTTTTTTAGAGACAGAGCCTTGCTCTGTTGCCCAGGCTGGAGTGTAGTGAGGCGATCTAGCTCACTGCAGCCTCCAACTCTTGTGCTTGAACAATCCTCTCATCTCAGCCTCCCCAGTAGCTGGAACTACAGGCATGTACCACCACACCCAGCTGATTTTTTAAATTTTTTGTAGAGATAGGTTCTCACTGTGTTGCCCAGGCTGGCATTAAGCTCCTGGCCTCAGGCAATCCTCCCATCTCAATCTCTCAAAGTGCTAAGTTTACAGGCATGAGCCACGGTGATTGCCTCATTCATTCATTTATTCATTCAATCCGTCAGTATTTGAGTGCCTGTTATGCTGCCAGGCACTGTTCTAGGCACTTAAAGATACATCAGTGACATTTTTAGATCAGACAATATACTACTGAGTTTTTCTCTTTATGACATAGGAACTTCATAGTTGTAATTATTAATAACATCCAAGTATGCATTCAGTACACAGAGCTTTTCTTTATCTGTATTATGCAGTTAAATTTTTTTTTTATTCTCTTCTGTAAAATATCTTAGTTACTATATGCAATGTTCAAATATGAAACATCATCTATTATAAAGTGAAATTAAACACAAGGGAATTGTTCATAGAACTTCCATCTTGATATAAATCACCTGTTTTATCAAATTTGGATAATAAGTGGTATTTTGCTACCTGATTTAAACTATCCTTATTCAGGCTATGGATCAACCTTGTTCTTCCAAAAGGCTAAGGAGCTAGAATAGGAGAATATTCTACCTTTTCTGAAACTTCCCCACAGAGTTGTGTTCCGCTTAATGACATTAAAGTGCTGTTCTCAAGTCAATTTCCTTTCACCTAGCACCAAGTTTTTGGAATGGCATGAAGGGTAGGTGAATGTTCATTGTAAAGCAAACATTAATAGTACAAGTATGTCATATGTTAACAGTCCAGCAGCTTATTGATGAATGCACAATATGAAACAAGACTAATGCCAGGGCTTGATAAAACAGTGCTCTGGAGCCAATGAGTGTCCCATCCGATACCAGTATTTGTGGGCCATCTTTATTTCCTGAAGTTCTATAACATGGAAATCCAGTCACAGGCTAATTTTTATTAAATTTTGCTCTCTGGAATTATTTGAAAATATAGGGAAATGATCAGTAATTGTTACTGTTATACTATAGAGGGATTAAATTAATCTCAAAATAAGTAGTTCATGCTGGCCTGTATTCTTGTTACATAGACCCTTCTGCAAAATGTCTAATTCAAGTAACAAGATACTATATGGCCAACTCCTCCTCATTAGAGTATTAGATGTTCTTATTTAATTTTGTGACAGAAATATGAATGCTGCAATTTCACTGATTCTTAAGGCTTATATTCTAGAACTTTGTTCATTGAGTTTTGGAGAGAGGGAAATACACTCTTTCTAAAGTTGAGGGTCCTGATTTTCTCAGTGTTAACAATGGGCCCTATTATGCTGCTTCCAACTGAGCAAGGCTAGGAAGAACTTCACAGCTGGCTGGGCACCTGACATGCCTAAGGCAGGTACTCTGACCTGCTCATATAGCCCTGGTTCCTCCTGGGGAGAGTAGCAGTTTCCATTCCCTGAAGTGCCTAATTTATTCCAGGCTATGAATAAAATGAGCTTGTTGATTTGGGACTAGTGGCATTCCCCTTGCAAAACCTCAGGACATGATTATCCGCACCAGGGTCAGGCAGGAGCTTCCCATCTGACCCTGTGCGGTCCTCACCCTGGGCACTTAACAAGAGTGATAAGAGGCTATTGGAATGTCACCTTCTTTTGATGGTATTTATATTTTTAATAAGGTGTTGGTATGTCTTTTGCTTTTAACTGAGCTTGACTTTCTAGAAACTTGATTACAAAAAGTCTGTTAACTCCAGGAGTTGTAGATGAAAGATATTAATACTTGAATAAGGACAACCATGGTCCTAGAATATTTCCTTTTAGAACATACCTGGGTTTTTTTATTTCATAACGTATGCAGAGCACTGCCCTAAGTTCTATCAGCGACACAGAAATAAAACAGGGAATAATGGTCCTGCTCCTGACGCAAGAAGAAAACGCAGAGACATTAGAGAAATTGAGAAACAAATAGAAGGAAACATATTAATGAATAAAATCATAGGTACTGTGGTCTCACCAAATACCTAAGTTTTATTTAAACACAAAAGACAAATCACAGGGAGAAGGATTAGGAACAGTTTCTTATAGGTAGCAAACTACACTGAGTGTTGGTGTGTTTAAATGGGTGCCAAAAGAATGGAAGCCTTGCTGTCATGAGTAGTTTTTGCCAGGAAGGGAAAATTGGTATCTTCTTAGCTGGGCCTGACTTCTACCTTGTGGTTGCTTGGTAAATATTTGCTCAATTGAATCAGTTTTCTCCTTCAGGGAAGAAAGACTAAGGTCTCTGATGCCGTCAACCGAGTTACCCCAAGCTCTTGATCCTCACGTCCTTCAGGCGTATGAATTTGTGACCAACAGAGAAGACACACGTATTAAGATATTTGAAACTTGATTATATTTTATGATTTAATTGTAGAAGTGAGTAGGAAAAGACAGAAGACATTTATCATTTACTGTTGGCCAATTAAAAAAAAAAGGAAGAAAGAAAGGAAAAGTTGAGGGAGTAGATAAGGATAGTGAGATAGACATTTCTGTTGGAGTTTCTAAGAGAAAATAAGGCAAGAAAGAAAATGGTCAACTTACAAACTTAGACTTTAAAAAAATTATTTTAAGAGATAATCGACTCAATTTGCATACTGTACTGCATATTTTTAAATATTTTTATTAAATAAATACCTGGAAAATACTTCATGTGTCCCAGTCTTAGTGGGTATGGTAGCTATGTAAAACAAATAGTCGGCAATTTGACATAAGTACCTTTTACATGTATAAATAAAGTGTAGTGAACTAGCACAAAAAGAAAGGGAAGTAAGCAAAAGGAAGAGGAGGCTCCCCAGAGGAGGTGACATTCCACTTGAGTCTTAATGGATAAGTTAGGAGTTTGTTGGAAGAAAGGAATAGAAGGGAGTTCCAAACAGAGAAAACCACACATGTAAAGACAGAGAGATCTGAAGGCTCATGCATATACTAGAAAGTGTAAGAGGTTGGATATGTCCAGAACACAGCATTAGTGTGGAGGTCATAGTGAGACAGGGGTCTAGAGAGGTAAGTAGAGAAAAGAGCATGAAGGACTATCAATCTCATATTAAGAATTTAGAAAGTTATGTATAGGCCAGGCATGGTGGCTCACGCCTATAATCCTAGCACTTTGGGAAGCCTAGGTGGGCAGATCGCTTGAGGTCAGGAGTTCAAGACCAGCCTGAGCAAGAGCAAGACCCTGTCTCCACAAAAAATAAAAAAGTCAGCCAAGCATGGTGGTGCATGGCTGTAGTCCCAACTACTTGGGAGACTGAGGCAGGAGGATCATTTGAGCCCAAAAGTTTGAGGTTGCTGTGAGCTATGATGATACCATGACACTCTAGCCAGGGTGACAGAGTAAGACCCTGTTTCAAAAATGTTATAGAAGATGGGCAGACACTGAAGGATGTGCACTAAAAAACAAAAAACAAAATAAAACACTCCCACAGACGATGGATTAGAGAGGGAGATCAGAAGTAGGACAGCCTGCTAGAGACTATTGCAATGGTCTAGGGCAAAAATAATGGTATCCTGAATGTCAATAGTGAAAATCAGAATGGAAAGGAAAGGATGAAGGTAAGGGTGATGAAGGATGTATTGTAATAGGCCTTAGTGATGTGGAGGCTAAAGGAGGCAAGGAACTCTAGAATTTACTCTAGGTTTTGGCTTGAGCACCTGGTTAGATGGAATACTGTTACAGAATTGTGGAAAGTTGCAGTACAAACAGATTTTTGGCTGGAAAAAGAATGAACTCAGTTCAGGACATGTTGAATTTGAAGTTATTGTAGGTCCACCAGGCAGGGATGTCTCTTAGGCAGCTGGGTCTGAATCTGAAGCTGGAAGTCAGGACTGGAGATAAAGATTTTGGAACCACTGGGGAAACAGATTATACTGAAAAATTCATATATGTGTGGGGTTTTAAGAAGAGAGGTGGCTCTGAGTGTTATTCTCAGGAAAACACAAACAGTGGCTTTGGACCCTGGCAAGACATGAGAATCTCCTAAGGCAGAACTATCCCATTTTATTAAGGCAGCCTACCTTCCAGCTGCTGTGTGGCACTACCAAATAATGGAAACTTCCATCTCCTGTAACTGCTTTTTCATTCCTTATAGTGCCCAGCATTCTGACAAAGAAGAATTCTTGAAAGTTTTTCCCAACTCTTTAATGTAGGGTTTCCCAAACTGTGTTTTCTGGTGCACTTTCTGTAAGATGTTAATAAACATTAAATGAACTCCCATGTTCAGAAAAGAAAAGTGAAACATTTCTTTATTGCAAGACTTCTCGAAACCTTTAATAATATACACCAGGAATTTCCAAGGGGGGGTACAGTTAGTAGCTCCTTCCTGAGCTTTTTTTTCCCCCTAAACCACAGACTCCTTTTCCTCATGGAATACATATTAATATCTCAGGGTATTTTGAAAGATGCTCATCTTTTGATTGGAGAAATTAATGTCATCTTCATTTGGACTTTTAATGTTTAAGAGTCTTTTGTATGTGAAAGGAATATTCATAGTTGCTGTGTTTTAATTATCAGTTTTAAAAGTTTTAAATCATAAAGCTGAGTTCTTATAAGCTCAATTTATAAATGTTATCATTTTATTCATAAATCTAGTAATTTGGGATTACATTTAAACACTCATTTTCATTTGTTCTTTATAGTGATCAGTTAGCTTATACATTTGACAGATTAAATTCCCCTGAACATTTTACATCATTTTCAAACTTGATTGATTATATTCTTTTAGACATTTCAAACTCTCACCCCAATATGCTTAATTTTCCCAAGCACTCTAAATCTCTAGTAAGGCAACTTTATAAATCTAGCAGAAATCTTCCTGAGCACTTAAACACTACTAACAAACTGAAAGCCAAATGTATGTGTTAGTTTTAAGACACTCTATATAAACTTAGTCAATCAAACTATCCTTAAATATTTCAAATTAAAAACTCAAGATCACTATTAGTCAACTTCTTTTAAATATTTTAAATAAAAACCACAGGCCTTAAATGTCAGATTTCCTAATATGTCAGATTCTCTTAAATGTTTTACATACTTTAAATGTCAAACAAAAATCCCTATCTATAACAAAAGCATGAAAATATTGTTTTCATCCACTTCACATTTTCTTCTATGTTTTCCTTCCTTTTGGGGGGTTTCAGGGTTCCTTACCTGATGAAGGGCAGAGAATTACCATCTCAGCCTTGCTAAAGCTAAGGATACAGGGCAGCTGGCCAAACTGGGAATTAAATAACCCAGTTGTTAATTCCAAAATGGATTTGTTGAGCTGCGTTTTTGAGTGATAAGAATTTTTTGTGCCCATAAATTATTTTTTATGTATCATGCATCCCTTATACCATTATTCTTTATCTTATTAACTTCTTTTACTATTTTTAATTGTCCAATTTGAATTGATGATATTCTCTACCCTTCCATGGGTTGCAGTTAATCTCTTCACTACCTAACTTGATTCTCCATCTTTTCATATCTTGGTTTCCTATCTTTCTCTGAGACCGCTATTCTGTAGTGATTTTACTGATAGAAGGCAGATAAGTCCTTACTATGTTCCTTATTCTGTGCTTCCTTGACTTGAGTATTTTTCTTTCTTTTTTTTTTTTTTCTGGTTTGCTACATTCCTTCTAAGATTTTCTTTACTGTCATCTTTATTTCAAAAATTCTGTTATATCTTTTCATCTTTTTTTCAAGCCATGACTTATTCAGCAAAATTTCCAAGCCAATGGATATTGAGCTTATAAACAAACAGATGAAAACAATCTTGGAAGGTGGTCAAACGGTTAATGTTACTTTATTTCATTGTGATTTTGGACAAACTCACTTTGATCTCTTTGAGCCCTGACTGACTCAGCTGTTAAACGAGGTGAATATCTTACCTGTCTGAAGGCAGGGGCCAGATGACGGGATATCTTGGGTTCTTCTCTTTCATCTCTGATAGCTCTAATTCCTACTCCTTTTCATCTTGCTCAGTTGCTCTTTACTGACGTGGTCTGTATATGTGAGTCATTTTGTGGAACTACCCAGAGAAATAACTTTTTCAACTTTTAATTAGTTGTAAAGATTTAAACACTGGGAGATTTTCTTCTTTTCTTTTTCCCTTAAAAACTGAAAGATATGGCCAGGCGTGGTGGCTCACGCCTGTAATCCTAGCACTTTGGGAGGTTTGAGTCGGGAGGATTGCTTGAGGTCAGGAGTTTGAGAGCAGCCTGAGCAAGAGCAAGACCCCATTTCTACAAAAAATAGGAAAATTAGCTGGGTGTGGTGGCATGTGCCTGTAGTCCCAGCTACTAGGGAGGCTGAGTCAGGAGGATCATTTGAGCCCAGGAGTTGGAGGTTGCAGTGAGCTATGATGACACCACTGCACTCCAGCCTGGGCTACAGAATGAGCTCCTGTCTCAAAACAAAACAAAACAAAACAAAAAACTGAAAGATGTGAAAATACTGTGTCTGTATTCCTGCTCTTCCCCCAGCAGCTTGAGCTGAGTATTGACTATAGCCTCTGGCTGGGTCTGTGCTTTCCAATTTGCCTCAGTCCCCACCACACCCTTATTGTAATGAACTGAGCCAACGTGGTTTACATTGAAATGGTGAGTCTAAAAAATGAGGCCAGTTCTAGAATTTAAGGAGTAAACTTATATCTAATAGTATGAACTTTTTAAAGAAAAAGAAATTCTTAATGGCTATATATTTTTATGTCTCAGATTTAATATATACATACACTGAATTCTCATATTTTAGAAACTAACTTAGGTTTAAAAATCAATGAGTAAAACCCATGATTCTCCCATTATTTTGTTTTTTCCTACTAATATAAACTCTGAGATTTACTCTGAGTACTAGGAAGAGGCAAATATTTTTGTTTGCATCACTTGAGTACTTACTGTTTTATCAGGTTATTGTACCTGTACATATAGATACCTTCATATATGTCCTAATAATTATTCCTCAGTTTTTTCTAATATGTCTTGAATTTGCCCAATTGTCAGGTGATTGATGAAGTCACTTAAAAAAATTGCATGGGGATTATGATCTTGTATACACTTAAAAGAGTGTACACCATATTGAAGTGGCTACAATTTCGGCCTACATTTCTATGTAGGATTAGAGATATTCTGTTAATATTCCAGATAAGAAAGAAATCTACAACATGTTTGTCATTTACCTTGGTTCTCTAGACTGAGGACATGAAATTCTATACAGCAGCTTGAGAACAATATTAAAAAATGATGTAGCATCACAAGTCAATGGTAAGTATGTTCACCCTAAGAATTTAAATGTGGTGAGTAGATGCAGCAATGTGATTAGAATTCAGTGGCCTATCTCTAATTCTTTTTTCAGGCATTTAAAAGCCAACCAAGCTTGAAACATTTTGCAATGTGCCAAGCATTTGTGTGCTCCATTCAGTATCAGGGTAAATTTTGCCTGTTTGAATGTCTTTCTGATATAAGTAGTATGAAAAACAAATGTCCACAGATAGGAATATAAAAGTCACTTAGTATCCTACGCCATCACAAACAAAGAACGTAGGGCTACTGAACATATAATAACTTTATTTCTCATTATTGACTATAAAATTATTTTCTTGCCTAATTTGTTTCAATCAGCCATTTAGTGATGTGTACCTAATTGTCTTTCAATAACAATAGCACTCACTCAATATAAATGATGATTTATGCTTGATGTCATACTGAATTTATAATAATTTGTAAACCAGAGACAACAACTTATAGGGAATTGAATGGAATGAATTCACTAAGATACTAACAAATAGAAAGTGCTTTAGGAGTAAGCAGATTGTTACTCTGCACAATAAATCTATAAGCAATTGTGAAGTTCTGGCAATTGGGTTATTTAAAATGTGTACATGTTATATTTATAAAATGGAGTATAAACTCTTTGGGGGGGGCTTTCTTTTTTATTTATTACAGATACTGACAACCAAAGTTAGCTTCATGATCTTCATATGCAGCACTGCTGTGTAATGCAGACAGTTATTGCTACAAGGCTCAGTTTTTTAACTTCTATAACTGGAAAAGACATACAAAGGATTATTCTGTTTAAATGACTCAAAATTAATAAGTTTCTTCTATATGCAAAAGTTCTAAAAAATAGAAGAAACTGAAATGAATATTTTCTTAATTAATTTTACCTTAAATCTGTTATACTTTTTCTTTTGAAAAACCAATTTTCTGAAGAATAGTTGTACACAGCTTCATTCCTGGGATGACTATTTCAGATGTGGTATTCAGGGACTATTTCAAAGCAGAAGGACGTACTGGGTAGAATGTTTCTGGGGACAGACTTTCCAGGTTACAAGAAAGGAGGATTTTAAAATAGGTATACCTAGAATTGGAAATTTTTAATGTGAAGAGAATTTAGTTCTGTGGAAACATTTCTCAGAGAGATTCCTGTTATAATTGTTATAAGAGTTCTGCCGTAGCTGTGCTGCCTGAGAACATCCCCAAAGTACTTTTTTCTGTCTACTTGCCCATATTTATTATTTACTTTACTGAATTGACTCATGTTTATTACCACCATTCATATTTCATTTCATTCTTGATACAATGGAAGCAAAATTTAAGAAAACAAAATTTTCCCAGCACATGATTTTATATTCCCTGTAATATTTATATCTGTGAATATAGAATAATTTAAGAGTTAAAATTGTTCCATATTCACAGATATAAACTATAGTCATGTTAAAACTACCGTGACTATTAGCAAATACTCTTTGCTAAACTTCTGAATTTATTAGCAGTAAAACTGGCTTATATATAGGATCTGGATTAGGACAATTCAGTAATATTTTTCTGAATATCAAAATGTGATCTGTATCCCTCTGGTAGTGAAAAACACTAGATCATGCTTACTCTAATAAAAGACATGGTATACCACACCTTTCCATCTTTCCTTATAAAGCCTCTCACTCAGTCATCTATGACCTTGAGAATAGACATATCTACCAATATGTCCCTAGTGCCTAACCCAATAACTGACATATAGCAGATATTCAATAAACGTTTGTTGAATAAATGAGTAAGTAAATCTGACTGTGGAGGTGAGTGGTGCAGGTAATCCAGCAGTTTCACACTAGCTTCCTAGGACCAGCAAGAGTAGAAGATGTAAAAGGGTGTCTGTATCATCCCTTCTATACTTCTCCTCTAATACGTACATATACACACACACCCACATACATACACGCCCGCGTCTGGCTTAGCATAGCAGAGATCGATCTTTTATATTGGGCTTAAAGCTGGGGTGGGAACCTCTCCATATTGGGAGGCTGAATAAATTTAGCTGTAATCAAATAAGGCCATATTCAAGAAACTTTAATTAGATGTACTTAAAAATGTACATTATTTTTTAAAAATCTATCTACTACATACTTAATAATTTCAAAAAATGAAATGATTTGTTAATTTTAAAGTCAACTATGCTTTTAATGACTTGTTGTGTCTGCTTTTTGCTGGACAGCATTTGAATATTTGGTTGCAGCATGGAGGTCTGCAGTTTCACCTGGCCCTCTAGATGGGTATCAGTCATTTGTGACCGTAAGGGCACCTTGATTTGGGTCATGTAGGAGAATGTAGATTACAGCAATAAGTGGTTGAAAAGCAAGAAAGCATTTTTCAGGCATGTTGCTGAAGGCGTGAGTGTTCTATTGCATTTTTCCATATTTCAATTGGATCTTTCTTAGCATCAAACAATGATTTAAAATGTCATCCACTGAGTGCTCAATCAATTCCATCTGTGGTTCTTTAGGTGCCTTGGTGATATCAACCAGGTGAGGCCGAAATGCTAATTTGAGTGCTATGTCATGACTCTCAAAGTCAGTGAATCTTTCATTGTGTTCTCCAATTAATAGTTCTATAACAGCTATGTATTCTTCAAATGATTCGTATGTATCATCCTGTTCATCAGTGACCTTTGCCAACTGGGGAAAATGTTCATCCGAAATTTCCTTTTGAAGAAATGTTTTGAAAAAAGATACCTTTTCTTGAAATGCTTGGATTTTTTTTTTTTTTGCCACGTATCATATATAAGCTTAGTTTTACCTTGCAAAGAAATATTCAAGTCATTTTGATTTGACATGACACCACACAGAAATGCTGCATTCCTATAGAAATCTTCTTTCAATAATTCACATTACTGATTCTATTCTTCATAAAATTTAACTGTCTGTCCTCACAGAGATAAAATTTTGGCTAACACCTGTCCCTGCGAGAGCCAATGTACTTAGAATGATATGGCAAATCCACACAATACCTCATCCTTCAACTTTACCATGTTAGGAAACTGACGATGCTGTGTTGCATTGGCAGAAATATAATGAACAATACTTACAACTTGTTGCAAAGTGTAGCTTAAAATAGTAGCTTTAGCCCAGAGGTTTTGCTGATGCAAGATACAATGAAAAGAAATGACAGTGTCTGGATCTGTTAATATCTCTTTTTAATCTGTGCAATAAATCCTTCATGTTTTCCTGTCCGTGAAAGGTGCACTGTCTGTACACACGCTCACTAAATTTACAAAATTCAGTCCAACTTCACTACATTTTTCTTGAAAGTTGTTGAAGATATCTATTCCCTGTGTTCTGTTTGCAAGAGTACCAAAAGCGAGTAACTCTTCATAGGGAAGAAAATCTTACGTTATGACTGGAATGAAGTATGAAACCTGCACAGAGTCAATAGTATCAGTTTATTCATCCAAAGTGTTTGAATAATATCTCTTTTCCTTTTGAAGTATTGCACGAAGTTGTTCTGTTAAGTTGAAGGCTAATTCATGCTGCTGATCAGTTACGGTTCTCCTTGAAAGAGGCGGTTGTTTGTACTTTGAAACGTTATCAGGGTCTAAGCATCCTACAACTTCGACAATGCATTCCTTCACAATTTCTACACCACTGAATGGTTTCCCTTGTTTCCCAAGTATATAAGCTACTTTATAAGTTGCTTTGGTGGCATTATTTTCAGGTCATATTTCTGCTTGAAAGAATTGTCTTTGCTTTTGCTTTTCATCTTTTAATTTCTGCAATACCACCTTTCACGCCTCTCCCTCTAATTTAAAATATTTGTGGTCCTTATGAGTGTTACAATGCTGATGAGCATGGAATATCTGTAATGTTGATATTGCAGTATTACAAAGCAAGCAAATCATCTTATCTTTAGCAGAAACAAGATAATATTGCAATTCCCCATCCTCATTTAAAAAACTGCTTTCTTCCTTCAGTGCTCTCTTGGTCTTCTTTGACATGATGCGCTGTTAAGCAGACAGAAGTTAAAAATACTGTCGAGTCGTGCAACTATTGACGAATTCCACTTCAAACAAAAACACAGTGCACCATTGTCAGAAGCTAACAGACTGGCGTATTAGACCCCTGTAAACTCTCAACAACCAGCCTCGTGCAGTAGTGGCGTCAGTCAAGCGGGGCAAGTTAGAACTATATCATAAGCGTAGCAGCCATAAATGTAGCCCTTGTGGCTTGCTAATGTTCTGATTGTGCTGGTCAGTCTGGGAGGATTATTTCATTGAAATTTATTTTATTCTTTGGTATTTTAAATACATACATTTTAAAAATAAAATAAAAATATAAAAGACAAACAAAAATGTCTTAATGAAAATAAAAGGATTTGTTCTGTAAAATTCAGATTCCGTCAAAAAGCTGCACTTGAGGACCTAGAAGGCCACATGTGGCCACCCCTGGCTTAAAGGCTTAGTAGCTAAAAAGTATTTAAAAATTGCTGATCAAATCCCATCCTTTAATTTAGAAGATAAAGAGACTGCAATTCAGCCAGGTTAGCCAGATGCCCTTGTCGTCTTCAGAAGGAGGAGCAGGCCAGATGGGAACATACGTCTCCTGACGCCCTGCCCATGCCTTGCCTGTGATAGTGACACATCTGAAGGAAAGAGGTCTGGGTGAAAGTAAGAAGTACAAGAAAGATAGGGGGAGCTATTGGCAAACTCTAGATTGTAGTCAACCTGATCCTTGTATGCTACACAGTTTTAGGAATGTAAATTTCTAACTGTAAATGGGAATAGCATAGATGCTTTCCTTCTTCTTGAGCAGTAGTATATTTATAATACCCAATTAAATGTTCCATTCACTACTTCTATCATCTATGTTATTTATATGTCTATTTCTATCAACTGGTTTTTCTCCTGGTTATAGGGTATATTCTCCTGCTTCTTTTCATGTCTGGTAATTTTGAGTGGATGACAGACATGAATATAATGTTGTTGAGTACCGATTTTTTTTTTATTCCTTTAAATATTTCTGGGCTTTGTTCTGGGAAGAATTAATTAGTTGGACACAATTTGATCATCTCTGGCTTGCTTTGAGCTCTGTTAGGTGGGTGCTGAATAGGTTTTAGTCAAAGGCTATTTTGACCACACTGGTGAGGCATTGCCCTTCTAAAGCCTCGACTTGTGCCTCGTGAATTAGCAGGTCATTGTGTCCTGGCTTATGGAAGTATCACTCCCAGGCCTTTGTGAGCTCCAGATATTGTTCCACTTATTCCTTAATGATGGTTCTTTCTCTGGCCTCAGTAGTTTTCCTTTTAATACCAGACAAGTATTCAGCCAAAGAATCGGTTGGCCTATGTACATCTCCAGAGCTGGCTCCCTTGTTCTTTCTATGAAGCTCCTTCCTTTCTGATACTCTGCCCAGCAGATTCTAGCCATCTTGGTGTCCTAGAGCCCTAAACTCTGTCTCTGGAACTAAGCAAGACTGTTGGGCTTTGTTTGGGGTCTCTTCCCCCAAGCAGTATCTGAAAACTCTCTCCAGGCAGTGAGTGTTTTACTTACGTATAGGGCTCTCCTCATTATCTCCCTTCTCTCTCAGAGATCATTGTCCAGCATTGCCTCTTGTTCAGTGTCTAACAACAGGTTTATGACATAAAGCACTAACTTGAGCCACATCCCCACCCTGCCCTAGCATGGGGAAAGGTCCCTCCCTTTCTCTCTCTTTCTATCTCTCTCTCTTTCTCTCTGTCTCCCTGTTGCCCTCTGTCTCTCTCTGTCTCCCTGTAGTGGGTTCTCTGTAAACACTGCTTGAAATTCTGCAAGCTTAGGGGCAGTGACTAAGTAATCAATCCATTTGACAAGCATTCATTTTGTGATAGGATTTTGTTAGTTATTGGGAATATGGACATGAATAAAGCATGGTCCTATAGCCTGGTGGAGAAAGCTACCTACTTTCTGTGAGCTTAATGAATTTAATGTTTGAAAAATGTTTCAGATAAAATGTAGCGTTACTATCAAAGAGAAAGGTAGCATATACAGTTTTATACTCTTACTGAGATTAGAAGAATATGGGGAAACTCTTCCTGAGAGATCAGGTGTCTTAGAAAACTTTGTGTTTGTAGGATTTAGCATATAATTAGATCTTGTATATAATAACATTCAATAAATAGTTGTGGATGAAGGATACTACAGCTAATTTATAGGCATATTCTGCTCAGAAATGTTAACAATTTGTTTTTCTCCTAGTTCTCTAGAAAAGATGGCTTAAATAAAGAAGAATATGATGATTTTATGTTTCAAGAAAAAATATAACTTATATTAGCTTACAGCATCATGAATATTATTTATTGACAATTCCAAAAGACTTTAAATGTAACATTGATAGCTAAGTTATATTGACTTGTTTAGTTTCTAATTGTGGTATCAAACAGTCAAAAAGTACCAATTCAATCAAATCTTAATTTTTAACTGTTGCTCCCTCGCTTCTTTCTTCTTTTTCTTCCTTTTTTTTTGCTTGTTTCTGTTCGTTTTTTGAAGCAGGGTCTGCAGATAGTTATTTATATGTATGAATTCACTGGTTCATTCTAGTGCGAAATAGGTCATTCTGGAACAGTGAGAAATGTGATTGCTGAATTTCAAGCAGTTTTTGCTGCTCAGCTGGATCTGCAGAAAAAGAAAAGGGGTCAGGCCAGCACTTGTTGAGGATTCTTGTTGTCATTGTCCTAATGAAAGAGACTTGGTGCTGGTGAATATGGACTATTCAGTATATTGGAAAGGAGGAGAGGGAGGCTTAGATCCCAAGTTTAATAACTATTAGAATAGCCACTATGTAGATGGTTAATACAAGGAAACACATAAAATGCCATCCTAATTAAAATGTGTGGGGCTTTTTCTCCTTTAAAAAATTTAAGTGCGCAAATAAACGCACTGAAATTTTTGAGGCACAGATCTGCCTTTTTTTTTTTTTAGCATGCCAGTTTACCAAAAAAGAAAGAAAGAAAACTGCAGTAGGATTGGCAAGCGATGGCTCTCTTCAAAAAACAGGAAAATAAAGAATACTTTGAAAAAAATTATATGTATTCAGTATTTAAAAACTGAAATCATTTAATCCTGTGCTTTATTTTTCCTCCGCGTGGAAATTAGGGTTCTAAATAGGAAACCACTTTCAAGTTATAAACTATTTACAAACTTGATAAAGAGCCCATTAATTAAAATCTAATTCCCACAGTCAAGTGGCAATTTTGTTTATGAATACATGCATTAATTCATAGGTTTCTTTTTCGAATGACATAGCTCTAATGCACCGTAATTATTTCCATTAATATTCAGTTAAGAAATTTTAGAAATTCTATATTTAGAAATACCTATTTTAGACTATTTCAATTGTTAAATAAAAAGCCTGTATTACTGAAGAATTTGTTTTCATTAAACTAGAAGAGAAGATTTTGTAGGAGATTAATTCAGAATTATGCTTCACGTTCTGCTTGCGTGTTCTTGAATCCAGTAGTTTTTCTCATATTCATTTTAAAGCACATGAGTGAGAATGAGAGCTGACAGAGCAGCGAGAGCTTTGCTTGGCTGGCCAGGGAGCCTGTGTGAGCTCGAGGCATGCCCATTCCGTCTAGCAGCTATGTGGTGCCTATAAACTATTACGTTGGTCACTTATTGGCCTGTTAGCTAGAAGAGAATAAAGGCATCTGACTCCATCATAGAGCAGACTTTTAAAAGAAAATCTTCATTATAAAGAGAAGGAATTCTTTTTCTGGTTTTAAAAGAATGGATGTGTTCCCTTCTTTGCTCCCAACTCCTTATCTTCCGTGGGCTTAATGAATTTGATGTTTGAAAAATGATTCAGATAAAATGTGATATTACTATAGCAGATATCTTAAAATGTCTTAATCATTTATTGCTTTTGTACTGATATATATTGTTTACATTAAACATATGCAATAACATAAAGACCATAGTACTACATGTTTAGGAATCTTGGGAGTGGGCACCAGCAGGTATTCCATTCTGTAGGGGAAAAGTTTGCCTTTCCGTACCCATTGCTAGGTTCATGGCTGAGGCCCCTATAACAAAAGACAGATTTGCAAGAGAAAAGCATATAAATTCATTTAAATGTAAGTTTTGCATGACACAGGTGCCTTCATAAGGAAGTGAAGTCCTAAAGAAATAGGTAAACCTGTGTATTTTTAATGCTCAGTTTGTTGGAGTGAATCAATTTTGGGAAGTGTGATTGGACGAAGAGGCTGTGATCTAATGATAAGAAACTGGGGGGATTTTTACAAGTCCTGTTTGTTGAGATTCTTCTCTGTGTCCCTGTGCCATCAGAAATAAGGATGTTCCTTTTGTTGGGTCATCAGTCTGTTCTTGGTTCTTTGTGTGCTCTTGGCTGAAGAATGACCAGATACACAAAAGCAAGGCAAGCAGGAGGTGAAGTTTATTGAGCAAAGTAAGACAAATTCACCACAGACAACCAAGGGGCCACCTGTCTTAACAGGAGGGCCCTGATTATGGTCTGGGGTCCTGTTTTATATTGCCTACACTAGACCCTCCTCGTGGTTCAAATGTCACCATAGAACCACTTTGATGAACAGTTGGGAGTTATATAACCTGAGTCTTACTGAGCATGTGGATCTCCCATGAGCCTCTCTGAAAGCCCATGGGGGTAGAGGGGTGAACTGCAATGCAGATTTAAGCTACTGACATGATAATGAGCCTTAGGTTGCTCAAGGTCACCTTGCAGGCACTATTGTGCCTATAGTGCTTGGGCCCTGGGCTAGGGAATCCTCTGCATTCTTTTGCGGTTGGCACGCTATGTTCTGATTTGCAGATTGGCAGGGTGTTCCCTCCTCCTCCAGGTGTGGCAATTGCTGGGGGCTGGAGAGTCCCTTACTACCAGGAGGGAAAGCCAGAGGTCCCTTACTACCTAAAACTTTCTTCTGGGTGTAGGATGGACACCTCTCACATGAAAGTTTTATGACCTGTTTCAGGGGAAGATTAGAAAAAAGGCACAGGAAAGGTGAGAGTGACCTTCCTGCTTCTGTTGTTCTCTCAAATGCCATGTATCGTATTTTGGGGCTGTGTGTCTTGAACCTCATCAATTCACTCCATCACTCTTTATCCTGCCTTTTGCAAACCGCAGGTGTTGCCCTGACTTTCCTAATAGGTCTTTGATAATGTGAGTCTTTTGGCCCACTGGGGATCGAGATATAATGGGGATACTTTCCCCTAACTTGCCTTGTTTTAAATAATGACACAGATCCAAAATATCTAAAGAATGTTGAAAAGATGGAGAGGATTAACAAAGTTTTTTTTTTTTAATAGGAAACTAAAAGAAAATTTTAAATATCTTTAGTAATAGCTACCCATGTCTTTATTTAAATAAATAGAGCTATCCTAACCTGATTATTCTTAAACACAACAGTGTCATCCATTGTGAATCCATCTGTCTGACCTTTAACCATACTAGATGCACAGGCTTAAATGTACAAAGATGATTCCTATGTCCAAGAAGCTCATAATACTTCATAGTTTTCTAAGCACTTTTGTTGAGGTTCATCTGATTATTTATTCATTTATTCAAAAAACACTTGCTGATCTCCCTATTGTTAGCACTGGAGTTAACAGCAGTGAGTAAAACAGAAGGACACTGCCTTGGTGGAGTTACATTTTCATAGGAGGGATAGGTTATGAACAAGTAAAAATAGTCTTTACATCAGATGGTGGTAAGAGAAGGATAACAGATTAAGTGAATGTAGCGGGTAGGGTATGTAGCTGGGTTTATTTTTTGCAGTGTTCTGTAGGATGGTAAGGGTATGCCTCATGGAGGAGTTGTCACTAGAGCAAAACTTGAGTAAAGTCAAACAGTGAGCCATGTGAATAAATGAGTAAATAACAAGTACGAAATCCTTGAAGCAGAAACACATTGGTGTGTTTGAGAAACAGAAAGGAGGGCAGTATAGCCAGACCAAAGTCAGTGAAGGATGGAGAGATAGCAAATAAGATTGAAGTGCTAGCCAGCAGGCAGATTATGTTAGGCCTAATACATCATGCAAAGGAGTCTGAATTTTATCCTAGGTGTGATGGAAGCCATGGGAAGTTTTTCAATGGGAGAATGACATGATCTCACTTATGGTTTGAAAGAATCATGCTTCCTTGTGGGTTGTGATAGATAGTACCAGGGAAAGGATGGAAGCAGAGAAATCAGTTAGGAGGTATGTTATAGTAGCTCAGTGAGATGTGATGGTAGTGTGGACCTGGGTGATAAGAATGGAGATTATGGGAAAATGGTCAGATTTAATATATATTTTAAGGATAGAGGCAACAGCGTTTGCTGCCAAATTGGATGTAGGAACCGAGATGACCTCTCTTGGTACACACACCACCCCTACGGTGCTGCTCCACACTGCAGTTAAGGAATGGCGGTTCCAAGGCGAGAAGTACTTTCTCAAAGCTTGTTCCGTTTCAGAACCTGGATTAGCTCTGAAACAAATTTTGAATTATTTTTATGGTCCCTCATTCTTTCCATTTCCTCCTAATCAGAAAACTAAGACCATTCTGTATTTAGATGAGGAGGCAATATTCTAGATATAAGCATTCTGAATATAACAGACACTATTTATAACCGTAAGGATTACATAAAATTTCATTGTACTTTTCTTTGAAAGCACACACTCAAGATTCTAGATCGATTTCTCTAAGATTGTTTCCTCCCTTCCATTTCATGTGGCCTTTCCTAGGTAGGACAGTAATGAATGATTGACAGCTATGTGTGACTTGAGAGGGAGAAAGGAATACTTAGAGAAGGACTCTCATGAAGCAGGAACAGAATATAAAAGAGACAATAAATTGGGAATTAAAATACCTCCTATTCTATTGTGGATTATGTCTGCTGCATATTGTTCTCTTTGCAGCTCCTTTCTCTGTGTTCTGTCAGCCTGGATGCCTGGCTGAGTTAAGGCTGACCCTAGTCCAAGCCGCAAATAAAGTAGGGGACTGCAGGGGGGGACCTGTTTTCGTTATTAAGAAATTAACTAACTCTTAGACTTTACTCATATTGTACTATGAACACGACACTGATCAGAGTGCTTTTTATATATATTAACTCATTTAATCCTCATACAAGCCTGTGAGGAAGTTAGTATTATTTCCCTATTTTAGGGTGAGGAAACTGACCCAGAGAGGTCAGGTGACGTGCTTTGGGTTCACAGTTATGGCTGAGTAGCAGGGGTAGGGTAAGAACCAGTAAGTCTGGCTCCACTGCTGCTCTTCCCCCTACACCATGCTTCTCACGAGTAATAAGCACATGTGTGTTGAATCAAATGAAAAGGGAGAATGTTGTTTACATTTCATAATACAGATTTTCAAGATTTAAAAAAAGGAAGAGGAATATAGGATTAGAAAAAAATGTTGCCTAGGATATAACTCAATTTCAATAAAAATGGAATCAAAATAAGTGGTCTTCTTTTGTTTTAATTTTTTTATTTAATTTTTTTAATGGACATCCATTGGAGGTACACATGGACACCAGGGAGAGGAGTAGAATGTCAGGGTGGGATGAGCTCAGATGAGTCAACGCTTGGGAAACAGGTCCCCATCCTGACCTCTCAGAGTATCCATGGCTTGCCAAAGGCATATTTACTTTATGTATGTGTCGTCTGCCCCTTTAAAAATACCTTTTGCCTCATCTAACACCACATATTATATTCAAATTAAGTATTTTATAAAGACAGTTTGGATTCTGTAATTCACCTTTTTATTCTTCATGCTTTTATTTAAAAAGTCTTTTGGAATGAAAAGAATGAGGTTTCCTGTAAAAGAGCCTAAGGACATGACATTTTCAATCTGCAAAGGAGGCTGAATCATAGAATAATGACTAACCAGATAGACACTTTGCTTAATAGTTTAACAACTTTTCATGTTTTTATCTCATCTAATATACAGAAGACACCAAAATAATATATTTTTCATAGTTGTGTTTAAAATTTAGAGGTTTTTAAGGAGGAAATTCTGTACAATTGATTTTGATGATATTTGCCACTTTTTAATTTTTCTGACCATTTCTTTTAATTTTTTGACCTTTTTAAAAAATAACACCTTTTTTGAGATATAATTCATATACCACATAAAATTCACCCTTAGGATATACAATTCAATGATTTTACTATATTCATAGAGTTGTGTAACTATGACTACTGTCTAATTTTAGGAAATTTTTATCAGCCCAAAAAGAAACCCTGTAACCAATTATCCTCATTATCCTCTTTCCCCAGCCCTTGGCAACCACCAACCTCCTTTCTGTCTATATAGATTTACCTATTATGGACATATAAATGAGATGATATAATATGTGCCCTTTTGTGTCTGGCTTCTTTCACTTAGCAGTGTTTTCAGTGTTCTTCTATGTTGTAGTATGTATCCATTTCCAAGCTTCATTTCTTTTTATTGCAAAATAATACTCCATTGTATGGATATAACACATTTTGTCTTTTCATTCATTAGTTGATGGCCATTTAGGTTGTTTCCACTTTTAAGCTGTAATGTTGTTATTAACATTTGTATACGAGTTTTTTGCTTGGGCATGTTTTCATTTCTCTTGGGTGTATACTTAGGAGTGGAATGGATGGGACATATGGTAACTTTACATTTAATGTTTTGAGGAACTTCTAGACTCCTATCCAAAGTGCATCATTTTACAGTCCCACCAGCAGAGTATGAGTTCCAGTTTCTCCACATTCTTGCCAACACTTGTTATTGTCTGTCTTTTCAATTTTATTTTCTTAATTTTAATATTTGTAAGAACGGGAAAGCTGTCTTGCTTATAGTCTACACCCTTTGTTTTCCCCGGCTATGTACTGTGGGAGAGTTGGTAGCAATGGTATAGTAGAAAGAGCCCTACATATAGAAGGATTGGCTATGAGTCCCAGCTTAGCACTTACTGCTTGACTGACCTTGAGTGAAGCAATTACTTCACTTCTGTGAGCCTTAGTTTCCCATTCTTTAAAATAGGATTAATTAATCCCTTGCCTTCTGGCAATGATCCAGTAAAAACAATATGTAGAATATATTAGAGCATGAGACAGACTCTTCTTCCTCTTGCTTTTCTGTTACCCTTCCTTTTACTCTCTCTTTTATGCATGTTTCTTAAGTGAATAAATGGGGGGGATATTAAGTAATTTTGTTAAATGGCCTTTTTTTAAATAGAATATAAACTCTAAAAGAAGCTTTAAGATTTTTTTCTTTCTTTTTAATTGTTAGTTAATACTAGAAGTAGTTATATCAGCAGAGAAGTTGAAAAGCAAAGCTGTCTCCTGTCCTATTCCTTTTGAGAAGAATTTTATGATTTGTCTAGGTTAAGAAATGAAGCAGATAATCTACACATTATACATAGGTAATTAAGAGTAGAATGTGGCCCTCATTCTTTTCTAGCATTTAAAATTTTTTCCCACTTTTTAAAATTTATGCTTATAACTTGAGTATATATCCAAAGAAAGCTATGTTTTCACCTTTACCTTTTTTATAGTTAAAGGCAACTTTGAAAACATAAGTGAGGTCTAATGGCTTAAAAACAACATAATGTCAAAGTCTTCACCAGTTTACAACAACTAGAGTTTTCTGCGACAGTTTTCTCTGCATCATCTTCTGAAGCTAAATTGGCACAATTACTATCTTGCACGAGTGCCAACAACTTTCTTTCCACTGTGTTGTGCTCCTTTTGTGCCACTGGCCTGGCCCATCACTCCCCGGGTAGCCCTCAAGGTCCACTCCAGTTCTGCCTTCTCCAAGAACCCTTCTCTTCTCTTCATTCATTAGAATCCTTTTTATTTACTGTTTGTGATTTTTTAATACAAAAACAATTCATACTTTTTAAAAAATCAAACATATCAGAATCATGTAAGAAAAGGATAGTCCTTTCTATTCCACATAGTTCTCTGTGTATATCCTTCCAGTCATTTTTAATGTATATCCAAATAAAATTTTATCACAAATGGGGATATCCTATACATATTGCTGTTCACTTACTTTTTAGATCATCTGTGATATTCACTGAATGAATCCTGTACTCTTTTTGTTTGTTTTTTATTTAATTTTTTCATGTGTGTTAGTCTTACTCTTCCAATTAAAATAAGATGCTTGTTGGAGGACAGAGACTGTATCTTAAGTTCCTAAGCTTTTGTTCTTCCCCATCAGGAATGCACAGAGACCTGTCCTGTAGGAGATACTCAATAAGCATTGTTGGTTGAATTGGACATTTTGACCCTATAGTTTAGTGTGATGCTCTATAAATTCAGAAAAAGTCTTAGAGAATTGATTAATTTCTTTATTTTAATTGTAGGTAATCTTTCTAATGAAAATAACATCTAGAAGTAAAATTACATGTCAAATTAATATTTGGGTTGGGGAGAGAATAAAGTTGACGCAGAAAATTTGAAAAGGCCCAGTATAAGATATAATGTCTGGCACAATTTGGTTTGTGAAATGAAGGAAAAGGATAGCAGGCAGCTACAGGGGAATAAAAAGGAAAAATCAACAAAAAGCATAAAAGTGACTTGGTTGGGGACTGAGAGAACGGGTAAATGAAGGGAAACTTTTTGAGAAGTAAAATACATATAGTCAATATAAAAACTGCAGAAGAGACTTGTTATCCTTTTAACTATAATAAAAACCCTACTGGCTTCCAAAATACCTCTTCCATCAAAGAAAAACAGAGATAAGCTTTGTGCATAAATGAAAGAAAGTGTATCTTCTTTGTCCTGAAACAGTTGGAAAATAAAGTTTTGCTGCAAGAGTGTGAGATTGCCTGATAAAATACATGGCATGACATAAAAGCTCAAAATCATTCTCACAAATTTTGATTCTCACAAACCTCTGCTGATCAATGTTGTATTTTATTTTTTCCTTAAATTAGATTAATAGTATTTTATACTAAAGTTTCACATCGAAGAGATCAGTGATAGGATCCCCTGACCAAAAGATCATTTAAACAATAACAGTAGCAAATAAATGTACTGTTTTTGAAACAGGCGGTGGCCCAGTTTTGTTCATTTTCTAATGAATGCTGTTTGAATTTTAAAATTCTTCATGCCATTGGAAAGTGGAATGGCTGCTGTTTAAAAGCATAAGCTGCAGGAAGTTTTCTGAAGTTTTAGAAATTGAATTAGTGAATACAGGTTACCTTTTGCATCATTGTATAAAGCTGATGAAATGGGTCACTTTTGCTCTGATTGCTTTCCAAATTCTACCCAAGTGAATTCACAGCTGATGGTTTTAAGCAGAGCAAGGACAGATTAACTGGCTCAATAAAATAAAACCTTTAGAGACAGGAAAATGAAATAGTCCTGCAGTCCTGCAGGATGTTATACATATTTGCAAAGTACCAAGTAATTCTGATGGCAAATATCTTCCCCCCAACTCTGATTGGCTTCACCGTGGTGTTTATAACATCTTTTACCTTTTCCCATTAGTCAATGTTACATCTTTTACTTAGTCTCTTAACTCTCCTTTACAATGTTTAGAATTATAAATGTTATTGGCAGAAAAAAAACGTCATGAGAAAATTGCTTTGTCGTAAGATTTTCTGTCTTATAAATGGTGTTATTTGCATATTTCTTCTGTCAGGAATTCTTTAGACAGTTAAACATTATTGACACGCAGGGAAAAATTATTCCTGTGTGTTGTATTTGTAGAAGTATCTCCTTGTGAAGGTTTTTGTCTTTTTTGCGTTCTGTTGTTGGTACTGTGTATCTGCACACGGTGTGCAATGGTAAACTTAAATGAGAGCAAAACCCACGAGAAGCCAAAAGTAACACAGTTGCTGTGGTCTGGAGCCCTTCCGAGTGGTCTAAGCTGCAATGGGAGCCATGCCACCCCATCGCTTCACACATCAAATTCAAAGCAACTGTGCAGGCATTATTTCCATTTTATAGATACGGAATAAATGGCTCAGAAAGATTTAAGTAATTTGCCCGAAGTCCCAGTTAGTGGTAAAATCAGGATTAAAGTTCAGGTCTGTTTGATTGCAAAGTCAATCTCTTTACTCACCACGCTCATGGTTTTGTTACCTCAATTCTAAAAATTTGATAGAAATCAAATCATTGTTAGTCGACGAAAATTAAAATTTGTAATAACTTTATTTTTTTTCATAAATAGCTTTCATGTAATAACTTTATTGTTTTCATCATTTGAGACTGAAAATTGGTTTGGGACTAAAAACGTTAGTGTTTAAAAATAGTCCTCGTCACCTCTGAGTTTGTTTTGTTTTATAACCAGGATCTCTGATGCTCCCTGTATCTCTGCATATTCTGATTCCACGAATCTCACTCTTTGGAAACAGAAGCACTTCAGTGTGTAATGGCCACCTCTCAAAAAATGAAAATAAAAATAAAGCTGTATTTACTCCTTTTTCCTTGAGGCAGAGTATAAGCTGCTGAAACTGCTTCGACTCATCTCACTGGAGCCTCAGCCACTTGCTTTCAGTGCTGCACCAAGCGCCCTAGTCCTGGAGCGCGGCTGCCCTGGGAACCCCTGCACGCATTCACACAGGTCTCTTGTCAAATGCACAACTTTCTCAAGGATTTTTTGCTTCTGTGATGTCTATTTTGAAATTTTTGCAAAGTATAGCCTTAGCATTTCTCCCAACTGAAGTGGCATGCCTTGTACATTCAATTCTGTGTTTTTGGTTGCTTTGAAAAATTTTTGTTAGTTAAAAGCCACAGTTAGTATAGGTAGTAATTAAAAGTTGGTACTTTTTGTCCAGTACTTTTTTCCCTACCCGTGCATTATTGAGAAACATGGGAGAAGATCGCTGGGGAAATTACTATCACCAAGTATCTTTGAAAATGATTAATTATAAACATTTTCTCCTTTTTTCTTTTTTGGTATCAGTTAATGTTGAAATACAGCAGAGAGGTAACTCAATTTAGTTCAAAAGCCATTTTCTAAATGAGAGGAATTAGCTGGGAACTGTTACATTAATAGACACTGCCAGCGGCTGGATTCTGCATACAAAACACTTGTTCATGTTTTCCTTGACCTCCTTTGATTGGGCCGAGCCCTAAGTTTATACTGAATGGGCTCAGTCTGGTCTTTGGCAAGCATCAGGGAATAATGAATAGTGGAACATCGAAAGGCTTAAATGTCCTGGCACAAGCTCTCTGTCAGTATGATGAGCTAACCATGGCATTATTCAATGAGAAGGCCCTGTGTCCCTTTGGAAATAAAATCTTGGCTCATGGACAGAGGTCTGTGTACACACATTGAATTTCTCTGTCTTTCTGCTATGCTATTCCATTCATAATTCAACTTTGAAATCAAAGTTCTGAAGAGGTTCTTCAATGCTTCTTCTCCGAGTATGCCCAGAGACAAGTGGCTGATGTAAAAATGGCATAGCCCTACCCTTTTATTTGGTAACTCTCCGAAATTCACATCAAAGACTTGAAGAATAAACTCTTTAAGCTGGAGAGCAGTGTAGACATTTGCTGTGTTTCTCTTCCTCAAAATGTCTTCCCTCTGAAAGCTGTGGTAATCACAGATTTTTGCTGCGGAATTTCTGATGTTCTGATCTTTTGTGTTTACAGCTCCATCTGTATTTGTAGTGAAATGTCTAAATTTGTCTCAGTACATCTCAATTCCAAGAATGAATTGATCTTCTTATGAGCAGTTCCCCCTTGAAAGCAAAGAGAGGAAGGAAAATTAAGCTCTAGAGATGATTAAAACTCTGACATTATAGCTTGCCTTGCCTTTCTAATTTTCATTCTTAAAAATGAACAAAAATTTTGTAGTTAAAGCACGCCAGAAAATACCTGAAGAAGCCAGGAATATTTGGGTAATAGAAACTTATTGCTGTTGTTACTGTAAGTTATCAAGAAGAGTCTCTTAGGAGTTCTTCTAAAACATATTTTAATTCTATGTCATAAAACTAGACTCCTGGTAGGATATAAACAGTTAAATAAAAGCATGAAAAACCTACATTATGCAAATATTTAAAATCTGAAGATCTTTTAGAAATACATGCTGAAATACTCATAAATATAATGACATAATTTCTGGGATTTGCTTAAAAACAGTTTGATGTAGGGAGAAGTAGGTCAGCACATAAATGAAATAAGATTAACCATAAATTCATTGTTGATCTGGGTGATGCATATATGAATGTTCTTTATACTATTCCCTCTACTTTTGAGATGTTTGAAATTTTTCATAAGTTAAAATTTTTTTATGATGGTTTATATTGATAGTTTCATAGGATGAAATGTTTTCTTGCTGAAGAAACAAAGTCAAAAAATCTAAGCTACTTTAAAAAACTTTAAAAATGTTTATGATATATAAATCATACCACAATTGTAAATAATTAGTTTTTACCTCAGTGATTGCATTCAGGATGCTAGCTGTGAATATGGATATAAAAATATGCTATAAATATTTTGAAACCTGAAATGCTTAGGTCATTGAGATAATTGTAATAATTTAATTAATCTTTAATATAGATTATTCACAGACAATCATAAAAACATTACTATCTTCGAATAGGTAGCAGTAAACCCATACCAGACATAATCTAATCTCTATGAGGTGATCAAGAAAATGATTAGATTCTTACGGTTATGCTTTATCATATTCTTGTGGACATGGAAAAATTTTGATTAATAACGTATCAGTTAAGAGAATAAAAATGATTAAGGAGTTAAGAACATGCCACCCTAAAACATGCCACGTTAGCATACTTACTATTTTGAGTTAAAGGCACTTGATAAAACAGTAGGTACAAAAGATGACTCTGAACTTCCTTCTGTTCTTTAAGGCAGGAAATGAAATTCCCATGTAAAAAATACTTTCCCTATACCTGAAGGAAATTATCATTCTTATTCAGGATGGGAAGTTGAGGTCAAAGGAAATGTCTACAAACATTGTCACACTAACCCTTATCTTCCTAGCTGCTTCTCCACCCAATTAACTACCCTAGTCCAAGCCTCTTTGTCTTGTCACATTTTCACAATTTACTACTCTTTGTATAATAATTTTGTCTAATCTTTTGCCTATAAGGCAATATATAAGTGCTCAACTTTAACCACAACTTTGGATCTTCATTTCCTTATGAAGGGTCCTGTGCCACATAAAAACTTATATTAAATAAATTTATTTGCTTTTCTCCTATTGATCTGCCTTATGTCAATTTAATCCTCAGGCCCAACTGAAAAACTCTAGCGGATAGAATGTAAAATTGTGCCTCCCCTACAATGTTCTACGTACAAAAAGTAACTGATAAATATGTTAATATCTACTTTTATCATATAATAAACTATTTTATACTTCATTCCGTTTGGCTTAATTTGACCACTAATCAACTATATTGAAGTTTAGGGTTTTTGGTTTTTGTTTTTAAGTATAGTATTGCTTAGTTAGGGGATGGGCATATCTTGGTGAATTCCCAGTGGGAAAGCTTTACTCTAATAGGGCTATTAATTTTAGTATTGGAGGCAGTGGAAGTATCAAGTAGTTACTGATGGCTGTTGAATAAGCAGGGTCAGTCTTTAATGACTGCTCTAAACTGCTGATGCTCTTAGTATTTCTTTGAGTAAAGCAATTAGGAGCCTAAGTAACTGGCCATCTATTCTCTGAAGAATGATACATTATAGCCATGAAATTATTAATGAAGAGATAGTCATGTTTATAATCTTTTCCTCCTGTCATATGAAAAAAATTAGAGTGTATTTTTTCCTCAGCTTGGAAGTTTGACAATTCCATTTGAGAGATATTTTTTAAAATATTCGTTTTCTTGGTTAACTTAACATTAACAGGAGATGAATCAAAGCCTTTATTAAGAAAAAACTTTGTCAAGCAATCAAAGCCTTTGTTTAGGAAAAAATCTATATGATCTATGGACAATGTGGTAGATAGACAAGAAAATCATGTCTGTAGTATGTAGTAATTTGGATTAAATTTCTGGTCTTTTTACAATACAGTTCATCATCAAATATTTATTGAAGATCTACTGAAGTCACTATGTTGTCATCCATCTGACCGTACCCTTGTCCATTTGTTCATTTAGTGTGTACTATGAACTTATTCTAGGAAATCTAGCAGTGAAAAGTTTCCTGTCCTCATGGAGCTAACATTCTAGGAGTTGTGGGCAGATAAATAAGTAAGAAACATATCAGAAAGTATAAAATGTTATTCAGAGCATTATGATAGCATGATATGATGGAAAGAGAAATGCTAAGTGGTCAGGGAAAGCACTTCTGAAAATATAATTTTTAAGCATAGATCTGAATATCAACAAAGAGCCAGTGATACAAAGATGAATTGCTTAGGTTTTGTTGTTGTTAAAAACCAGAATCTTAGAGCTATATTTGACTTTCATAGTGATAAGGTTTTATCCAAATTATGTGTGTGTGTGTGTGTGTGTGTGTGTGTGTGTGTGTGTGTGTGTATACCTTGATTCTTCTGGACCAGGCAGTGGACTGGATAAATGTCCCCTAGAGGTGCCTTTAACTCTCTACCACTCCTTCATTCATCAACACACTGTAGGCTGGCTTTCTTTCTCCTGTATCACGGGGTTCTTCAACTTCCAGTGCAAAACTCCAAGCAGGATGCTTGTGTTTGGCATGCTACTCTTGGCCTTTCAGCCATTGTTATGAGGCCTGCCCTCTCCAACCCAGAACTTCATACTCTTCTTTGCTCAAATGGCTCCTTAACTTCCTGATCCTTTTCCTTCCATATTTACTGGCCATCCAGGTACATTCGTTGCATGCAGCCCCCCATCCCCAAGTAAAGCCTATCTTGTTGTTTTTATCTGTTAAATGCCGAATTCTTGTTCTTCTGCATATTTCTTCTGGATAATCTGATAACCCAATCAGGGCCAACATGTGAATGCAAGAAAACTTGACTATGATCTCCTTCTCTGTGTCCAACTCCACCTTTCCTTGCTCTCTATCATGTTCTTTCACTGCAGGGCAACATAAGTACTTTTTCCAGTGGTCTTTTGGGACAATTCCTATACATTTAGTTTTAATTTTGAACTGTCACCAAAGACATTCTGGAGAAAATGGGCCTTATAAGATTGTCCTATGTGGGTAACTGCCTAAATTAAGAGCTGTTCCTGCTCATGTCTGAAAAACACTGTATTTCCTATTTGCGTAGGATTAGTGTTATTTATTGATAATGAATTAAAGGCTTCTTACTGAACTGGAAACTCATTTTTCTAGGGCTCCATGTGTGGACTCTTCATGCCTAAATAAATTGCCACTTCAATGCATAGGCAAAGAGTAACCAACATTTATGAACGAAATCAGATGGAATATTTTGTATTGCAGTAATCAATTGTTCACTTTTTCTTTGACTCCTTAACTTTATGGAATTGCAAACAAGCATAACAGTTTTAAAACACCGAGTCTATATCTAGGAAGATAACTGGATTGGTATGGTAATCATGCTGTTTAAACAGATTTAGAACAGTTTCAGCTCCTTAGAATTTTAAACTTTTAAAAAACAATTTTATCTATATTTTTAGAAGTTGTGCTTTGGCAGAGTGTGTCCATTTCTGGCACTGATTTTACCTGTCTAGGAAATTGATTTATTAGTTTTTCTTATTTTGAAGAAGACAGTTCTCTTCATAAAATCCCCTAGTTCTTTTCAAACAATTGAATTTGTGTCATTGTGTTCTGGCATCTGACTTAAAAGGTGAAAACTCTGTAAATGATGCCATTTATCACATTAGGTCTTACTATGAATAAAATGTAACTACATTTGCCATTTATTGCCTCTGGCCTAACAATAACTGTGCTAAATTGTACCTAATAGGTTCCTAACACATAATATGTTCCTAACACAATGAATATTGATAAGATTTGTTGAAATATCAGAAAAAATATTTCAATTGTCAGGAAATTATCAAAACAGTTAGATACTAGATAATACTACTGTGTTAATTTGATTAGCTATTCAGTTGATCTACTTTATACAATATATAGGGTTAGCACTAGAAGAGACCTCTGTTCTCCAATTTCTTTGTTAATAGCTTACTAAAATACTTTATTTAAATTTTATGTAGCTTGAGTTCCCCCACATAATGGACATAAATGCCATCCCTTCTCTTTCTTCCTGTCAGTATGGTAAAGGTTAAATAAATACCACGTTAAGTGAGAAAGCATCTGGGGTTCCCACTGATATCTGTTCTCAGTTCTTTCTTCATTTTCATATCTTAGGTAAACATTTTTACCATCTGATGTTATTTATAAAAGTTGCTTTGAGATCTTTAAAAGTATGGTTCATATGGACACATAGGAAGCACTTAATAGGAAGAAAAAAATGCATGTCCCCCGAATGTGAGCATATGACGTTATGATTTTTAAATGAATGTTATAAACAACTTATTTGCTCTTTAAGAGGACTCACTTATACATAAAATGGAAAAACTAAATGTAATATATCACTTACCATATTTGGCCAGAGAAGGAAGATTTTTTTCCTCAATATGATGATTGCTTCCCTATCAATTTTGAAATGCTCTGATAAAATGCATACGAAATAGCATGCCAAGATAAACATTGTTTATTTTTCATAGAAGGTCACTCATTTACTTTTTTGCATCCTTGTTTTTGTCAATTTTGATAACATTTCAAAATTTAGGCTTTTAAAACCATTTTTATTTTTGCTTCAGCCTTCCTAAGGTTCATAATCATAGTAAATCATGTAATAATTAGTCCCAAAATGGTTTAGACGGTAACATTTTTAGAAAAGATTATGAGAGCCCTTTGCAGATTTGAAAGGAGTATATTTTCAATTATAAAAATACTTTTCTGCCATAAAACAGTAGGAGCACATTTGCAACTTTTTGTTATTTAGCTGCAGACCTGTTTTTATACATGGATGAGGAACTTCTAAATATTGTCCATGTGAATGAGTGGAATAGAGTTTAGAAATAGCTCCAATATTCTTTAAAGATATAAGGGAGAGATGGAATGAGTGAATAGGGAGAAGTTTCCCAGAATTTTTCCTCCAAATAGTACATAATGGTCATACAGCGTTATGTCCTGGTGGCATTTTTACGAAGTAAACTTGATCACATAATAATCACTCCTCCTTCATATACTGGGGTTTGGACAAGTATTTGGATATAAGGTGTACAGACATACATAATTAATTTTATCCTTCTTATCAGAATGATTACTTTGTAACTTGTTTGTGCAGAAGGGCTTTTACCTGGGGTTTTGCCCTTGCTTCTCAATTAACTAACTAGTCACAGGGAGCCTAATTTGCACAAAACAATGACTGAAAAAAGCACACGCTGCTAAGTGCCACAGATTGTGTTTTGTGCCCGAGCTCTAGTAATCATTTAAAGTTTTAGAGCCCAAGGTTTTTAACTTTGCAAACTATAGAGAGAATATTATGTGTAAGTATGCATTTTGATTATTAATCCATAACCTTTATGCTGATATTTTGGAGCACCAAGTGATCAAGAAACTGCTAAGAAGAATATGGGCGTCCAAAATTAAGGATTATAGTACATGCAGATGTGTTCTGGCTCCAGCCTCCTGAATCTGTGGTTTTCTAAGTATTTGATGGCTTTGATTTTTAAAAAATCATGCTCTGTTTCTTTCTGTATTATCATACATTTACATTACATCTGAAATAAAGTTAAGCATTAGAATAAAACATAGACACCCCTCTGAGTTAAAGATTTTAAATCTTATCCTATTGTACTTACCCTTAGACAGATCCACCCACTTAACTCTGAGGTCTGCATATAATCTTTGCAAATATAAATGCAGTAAAATGACTAAATCAAAAGATGTTAAAAACTGTCAGTGTAGGATTGTAAACCTGAATGGGTGGAAAAGGAAATTCTAAGACACTAAACTGTATGTTATAATATTTTTTCATTGGTGACCCTTAGGGAATATCCAGCAGTGTAAATTGCCTTTCAGCTTTTCAAGAAGAGTACCTTATTAGAAATTCAACGGAAATCTTCCTTAGTAATCATTTTAATGCTCCACATCAGTGGAGTCAACTTTACCTCCTCATAAAGTTTTGCTTTTCCTTAGTAAATTACTGGTAAAATGCAGTGGGGGTGGTGCAGGACTGAGTTTTCTTATAGAGCTCAAGGGGGCGGTAGTTCCAGAGGAAGATAACTATCTGCACGAAGCTACTGAATTTTATTTTGTAAGTAGATAAAGATTTTTAGTGGGAACAGTATCATAACAGTTGATTATGGCACATAAAATACAGAAAACACTATCTTTTTCAATAGCGAAATAATGACCAGTTTTGGTAATGAATTATAAAAATTCGTGTTTAATTTATTCTCTCTGGAAGGATATTTGGAAGTATGCACGATCTGAGTTTGGGAGGAGGGGTAGGGAAGTGAGTGAAGAGGTCTGTGCATGTGTATGGTTAAAATGTTTATTAACATTTTATTATTTTTCTAAGTAAATGGTTTAGAAATGTTTTAGTTCCCTCTCTATTGCTGATTACCTGGGAAATTATTAATATTTCCTATATTGATTATATGTTTATATAATTTGGGAATTGAAAAGGATATGTAACAGTAAGACTCTCAATCTGTCATTGTTTCATTCTTCAAAACAAAACAAAAATCACCAAATTCTCAAAATATGTTGTACATCTTAACAGCATGCACAAATCCAATAGTTACTACTTATTTTCATTCTGTTTCCTGTGGGAAACGTTCATCCCTCAGGTATGTAATTGAAAAGACCTGTTTTGTGTACTCATTTCTGGGAAAACATTTAATGAGACCTATAAATGATTCTCGGCAGTAGAAAGAAAACAACTCCAAATTTTGTAAGTTTCATATTTACATAAATATAGACCCACTCAGCTCCAGCGTATGGTCTATTTCTGAAGGCCAAATGTTATCTACTGTCATTGCACCCACCTTTCCCTGGCATGATGAGGGTTATTAGAAAAAGTCCAGATACGGACTGGTTCAAGTGTTCCACGAGGAGGCTTTGTAGAGTTTTTCTGATCTTTTATTGCAACACAGACGCTAGTTCATTTTTCGTGGCACAGTCCAATAAGTTTTAGTATAAAGTGATACATAGAACTAACAAAGACTTGATGTCTGAAGTCACAATTTTTCTCTGCCTAGCAGATTATAGAACAGTGCCAAAGCTAATGCTAGAATACAAATGGAGGAGGGATAGTGTGTTTACTAGGCAGAGGTATTTGGCACCTAAATTAACAAAAGATAACATGTTGTTACAGATTATTTTTACTGTTACTACAACTAAATATTTTGGTACCCACACATTATTCTAATCTACAATATAGTATAAAGATTAAAGAATATTAAAAATTTGCAAGAATTCTATGTGTACCTCAATTTAAGTGAAATGCATTTAAGCAAAATGCAGATTTCAGGGACTCACAAATTAAGTTAAAAATTCACTTCTGTAAGCAGTAGTACATTTCCTCAAGGACTACTGTGCTAAGCCCTGTTTTAAGGGAGTGAATGGGGTATGTGTTTTGTGTATAAGGAGTTGAGAGGGAAAGCATAGGCCTGATCCATGTCCTCAAGGAACATATTTAACAATCTACTTAGAGAAGAAGTAAGGTTAATATAAAATGAACAGCAGAGAAGCAAATAATAACAAGAAACATACAATAAAGTGCCCAAGTGGGTTGCGTATTAAAGGAAAAATAAAATAAAAGCAGACCTCCCTCTCCAAATCAGATTATTTGCAAAACACCAATATAGAAAACAGAGAAATGTGATTTTTTTATTACTGTAATTTTGTCATGCAAGTTCAATGTATGTAACATTTACTCAATATTTATTCAAGAAACAACATTTAAATGAGTAGCAAAGGGACTGCTCTATAGTAAGGACTCAATAAATGCTAATTGCTGTTGTTATTGTCATTAGTTATGTAATATATAATGTGCTTTGGATAGCAGTTGCAATAAAATATTAGCCTCAGCTTTCAGTTTCTATATTTTGTTTGGGCTGCACATTTTAGGGAAAAATCTTGATTCACACAGATAAATAGCTGTACATGGTAAGGTTTTGTTTGTTTGATTTTAACAGCTTGCTTTTCTGTCACATTGTGACAGTCTTCAGTTAAATCAAGATGGCAAAAGAAGAGATTTTTTTTAAGCATCCCCTCCCCCTCAACAGAGGAAACAAAAATCCAAATCTTTGTGGCACAAGTTAATTCATTGTTTATTTTAGTATACAAAAAGAGGTGAGTGTGTCTATGTGTGTTGTATTAATGTGTAACAACCTACAGTATAGAACCAGATATTTGAAAATCTCTTAAAATGTAATACTAACTTTCCAACTTACTCAATTTGAAAACCCCTGGTGTGTTTATAAGCTAGAGGGTCAACAACCTCATTCCATAGGCCAAATTTGCTACCTGTTTTTGTATGGCCCACAAGCTAAAACTGGCTTTTACATTTTCAAAGGTTCAAACAAATTTTACAAAAAGAAGGAGAATTTATCAGGACATGTGAAAATTATCTGAAATTCAAATTCATTGTTTATAAATAAAGTTTTATTGACATACAGCCATGCTTATTCATTTACATACCATCTATGGATGCTTTGCTGCTACAGTGGCAGAGTAGTGTGGTTGTGATACAGACCATGTAGCCTGCAAAGCCTAAATTACTTGCTGTCAGGCCCTTTACAGAAAGAAATTTGCCAACCCCTGCTATAAGAAATATTGTGGTTGGAAAAGAAGGGGACCATTAAGTCCAGAAGTCAGGGAAGACATTATGGAAGAGTTGGTCGGTCTTGAATCAGGCTGTTTGGGTGGGCTGAGGAAGGTCAACCAAGGAAAGGAAATACAAAGGAGAAGATGCAGAAGATTGAGGGTGAATAGCTCCCATTTGGTGTACCATAATCAAACTCATATGTGAAATATTCTAAGATACCAATAATGTATCAAAACAGGAGGTTTCATGTACTTAGATTCTTTAGAAATGATACGTGTTACTTATAATTTATTTGTATTAGGCTCAAGCTTATTAAAACATTCTACTCATTAACTATTTATTTGGTAATTATTGTAACAAATATCTCTTGAGTGCCTATCGCGTATGAAGCAGTTTTTCAGGAACTAAAGGTGTAATAGTGCACGAGCAAAAACGAAACTAAACAAGGGTGGGGGGAAGCTATGGTCCCTTTTAGCCCTTTTAAGAGATTATAGTCTATGGAGAAGAAGGAGATTTCTCAAATAATCACAAACAAGTATACAATTACACTAGGAAAGCCTTTAATTGACTTAGGGGATATGAGCATATGATAAGTGGGTAATTCCAGAGTAAAAGGGTTACAGACATCTTCCCTGAGGAGCTGTAGGTTAAGCAGAAATTCAGGGAAGAACAGGAGTTACTCTGGGGATGAGTGTGTGAGGGTGGTTAATATTCAAGTCCGAGAGAAATGCAGATACTGAGGGACCATGGTGGGAATGAGTGAAAGTAGGTTCCCATGGCCAGATACAGGGGTGAGGAAGAGCATAGTGCGGATTAAAACTGAGGCAAAAGCCAGAAGATGCAGGGCTTCATAGTCATATTAAGATTTTTGTTCTTTATCCCAAGAGCAGCAGGTTTCATTGAAATATTTTAAACAAGAGGAAACATATTGTAGACACAGGCCAGCTAGACCAGTTAGCAGGCCATTGCAGTCCAAGTGAGAGATGAGAGCATTTTGGATTATGGTACACCAGTAAAGATGGAGAAAAGTAGGTAAATTAAGTGTATGTTGGAGGCAGAGCCAACAGAACTTGATGGATTTGGATATGGGGAGACAGTGAAGGAGAAGGAAATGTCACTTAAGACTATTTGGTTTTGATTTTTCATTACAGGAAAAATAGAAGTACCATTCTCTGAGATGGACAACCTAGGAGAAGGGTTGTCAAAAATTCACTCTTTGGCATGTGGAATTTGAGGTGCCTTTGAGGCATTCGTTTGAAATGTTATCTGAGTGATCTCTGTATAAGTGGATTACGCATATTGGATAGGTGCTGCTTTAGATCCATGGGGTAGTGGAGATTGCTCATAGAGTGAGAAGAGAAAGGGGCCTTGGACCAAGACGTGAGGGACATCTTTTAATAACTGGTTAGAAGAGTATAAGCCTGGAATGCATACAGAGGAGAAGCAGAAAGCAGGAGTGAAACCAGAAGAGTGTTATGTGGTTGAAGTCAAAGGAAGAAAAGTGTCAAGTGAATGATAATGCTTTAGAAAAGTCATCAAAAAGAGATTGATGAGTATCCATGGATTTTGGGATATGAAAGTCTTTGGTGACCAGAGCAAAAAAATGCTTCAATGAGACAGAATAAAAGCCCTAAATTATTGTTTTATCAAAGTTATTTATACATTTAACTATATTAGTTTTAAAGAAAACCTACGTTCCCAGGTGTGATCTTTTTACTGTTCAATTGATCTCCAGCTTTACAATGGCAGTTAATTAAAAAAATGGGATTGACTTAATAGATTGAAACATCTATTTCCCATCACCTAAATATGTAAATCTTACCCAGACTATATATATCAAATCCCCTTTAATAAAAAAGGCAATAATGAGAAAAAAATGGTTGTTGCAACATTTAAAATTGTTTTAAAAAATAAAATCAAACTGGTGACTCATGAGCGATATCACAATTCTCACAGCACTTGTCAATTTTAAATAGGTTCCTAGCAAACTTAATTGTTTTACTCCAATTTGTTAAATAATGCCTTCCTGCTTCACCAAGATATGTTTTCTGTGTGGCTGAAGTACTATCAAAGGAGGCCTGAAAAAGGGGACATGTGGAGCAGAAGAAAATCTGTGTTATGCATTTTATTTATAGAGCTTTGTTTTTACACATGTATTTAATTGGTTTCCCTCTGTTTTCATATTTTGTTATAATGTGAAAAAAGCAGGGACTGTATCTATCCCAGCTGGATTCTTTGGAAGCAGACACTGAAATGGATCTTGAGGTATATGATGTTTATTAGGGATCAACTTCCATAAAAAGAAGTGTGAAGGAAGAAGAATTGGGTAGAGGTAAAACTCAAATTGTGATGCAGTCAAAGAGATGCGTTCGCCACCCCAGTGGGGAGCTCTGGAGCAAGTGTTGCCTCTTGGATTGTCCTGCTTTGGGCTGAAATGGATGGATCTTGATGTGCCCCTTGCTCAGTCACTGTTGCAGGCTGCTGCTTGGGTGAGGCTGGCTGCTGTCCACAGCCCACAGTTGGCAGCACGTCCTTGCTAGAAGAGGCATCTGAGCAGTGCATGTCTATCTCTACCACAATATATTGTAATATTCCACATATGTGAGTCAAATACCTTGTATACATTTAAGTAGCTTTGGTTTTTTTATGTTACAAGTAACAAAAACAAAAACTCACAGTCAGTGGACTCAGTTGCCTTATGTAATCAGAGGCCCAGGGATAGGGTGGGCTTCAGAGCTTCCTTAATCCAGCAGCTCCAGCTCCATTCTCTGGGTGTTTCTTGACTTTGTCCTCTCCAGTGTACACATTATATGTAAGGCTTTTCCTGTAGGCTGACCTCTCTGGTGGTAGCAAGGTGACCCTGGCCCCACACCTGCATGCCACTCAGTCCAAGGCAGGAAAGAGCATCTGGTCGTATGCCACTGTAGGCGTGGAAAGGTGCCATCCCTTTCCTCACCCATCATAAGGGTCACGGCCAACACTCCTATAACAAAAGACAGGTTAAGGAGGAAAATATAACAAATTTGTTTAATCAAAGTTTTATTTGACACAAGAGTCTTCAGAAATGAAGACCCCAAAATCCAGCAAAAATTATCTATTTTTATGCTTAGGTTTGATGAAGAATGGATAGCTATGTAGAAATGAGATTGGACAAAAGGGTATGATCTGATGGTAGGAAAGGGTTGGGGGGAACCCATCAAAGCCTGTCTGTTCAGGTTTTCCCTGGCCTCTCTGTGCACGGGGCAGGACCCCTCCGGAATGAGGGTCTTCAAGGCAGAAGGGAGAGAGTGACCTCTCTAGGGTTTATGGCTTGCTTTGGGGAAGAAGAATTCTAGTTTCTATGTCCTGCCTTGTGGGAGAGGAATTCCAGTTTCTAGGAATGGCTTTGGTGGGAGCAGAAAAAGGGGCAGGCGACGTGAGGAGGGGAGATGATCAGAAAGACCTTGTTTCTGAGGCCCTTCCAATGTCCTTTAGTTCAAAGTTCTCAGCATGCCAAGGACCATACCTTTGGGGTATCATATTCCGAGTCCTCACAATATTCACGCATAATATTCACGCACAGTTCTGAGATAAACACAGCCTGGACCACATGTGGTTAGAACAGTGGCACGGGTAGAGGAAGCAGTAATTAGCTTAGCCTGTGCTCAGTGGTCTGTTCCTGGAGCCCAGGGTGGAGTCAGCTTCTACTGGAACTCCAAGGATTCCCAGTAGAAGTCAGGGGCTGTTACATAGGGAGGGGAGGCCACCAACAAACAAGGAGACACGGGTTTTGGAAAAATGACTCTAGCTGTGATTGTTAGATAATGATGGGTTTACCTTACCTGTGTGAGCCTAACTGTAGACCAAGCTACATACTAAAAACTTAGTTATTGAAAACCCATTTCTCCTTGTTCTTTAAACTGTACCTTGGGGGTAAAGTTAAACTTTTAAACACTAAAGCTGTCATAGAGTTGGACATCCAGTGCAGGAAAAAAGAATTGGGGCGCTCTGTTAAGACTGTGTAATCAAATCTGAAATTGATATATTTGACTTTCATCTTGTCTTTTTTGCTCTGGTTCACCTCTGGGTGAAGATAATAATGAGGAAAAAAAGTGAAAGAATCAAGGAGCTTAGATAATTCAAAAATGTAAGCCCAAATTAAATAAGTGAAAGCTGACTTTTGGGTCAAGTCGCAGCTCCAAAGAGAAAAGAAAAATGAATAAAACTGGCGTAGAGTAATTGTAAGTGTTAAAATATTTATCTACTTTAAGAAGTTCCTAGTCTCGTCTGGGACGCCTATTGTTATCAATGGGAAGTAGATCCTATAAAAATTTATTTTCTTGGAAATTTTGTTAGGTTTTTAACAAAACATCAGCATTTGATTTCTCTGCCTTTACTAAGTGGTTGAGATTGCAGACTGACACTTATTAATTATACCAGATTTCTAGTTTTAATTAGAGAATCTCTTCTGAGACTAAACCTTTTTACCATTAGGCTGTTTGAAACTTATGAGATAAGAAGGGAGAGTTCTTTCAGAAAATTATTTACATGATTTTAATTAATGATTATAATCTCCATGGTCATTTTTGCAAAAGAGCATTTAATCCCTTAACCAGTTTTCATGATTTGCATTTTACAAAAACATGTCGGCCCTGCAGGCTTATTATCTCTGAGTTGTGTTTTTTTTCCAAATGAAACTTATTTTGGGTGAGTTTTATTTTGCTACTGCTCTAAGCCCCATTTCATACCTTAACACCTGTTTCTCATGCAGAGCAAACCGATTGGTAGAAAAGTAAAGTTTGCTTCCTTTTGCCAAGACAGAACATAGCCCTTGGCAAGGTTACCTTTGAAAACAGTTTTTCATGCAGAGACTGTATACAAGTAGCATTGCTGTTGCCAAGATCCTCTGACTAATGAAGGGTCGGAGAGACGGTGTATTCTTTTTCATTGCTTGCGGCACGTATATGTAGCATTTCTTCTGAGAAAAGGCACTCTAGCGTTTCAAACAGAAGCTAGAAGTTTAACCTTCCAGGAGGAAGGTCAGTGTTAGTTTTTATTGATAACACAGAAGAAAGCCACTTTATAAGAATATGAAAGATAAATTCTTTGCTATGTGGAAACGATTAAACACAGTGAGTTTTCCATCTTTCTTATGAAAATCAGTCTGAAACTATTTTACATTTTCAAAGTTGCTTTTGTTTTTCCTCCTAGCATAGGTGTCAGTTAGTTGCTTCATATTGATGATATTAAGCACCAGTCTCCAAGCTGTGGAGACGAGACTTGGTGAGGATTCTAGGCCCAGCTTCCTGTGTGCATCTGCCCGGTCTGTTTTGCTGCTGGTAGGCCATGTATATTTTCCGGTTATGTTTAATCATATTTTATGAGAACATTTACATTTCCAGTATGCTTTAAACTAACTATACTTTAATGGTTTCATAAGCTCTGAGACTGATGCTTTGTTTCACAAGTTGGAAAATCCTAGATAGTAGTATTTTTTTATTTTATGTAAAGCTACGGAAGGAATAGAAAATGTTTATTCCTATGTGCATGATAAAGGCCGTTGCTATCTTAACGTGTGTGTGTGTGTGTGTGTGTGTGTGTTTTCTGAGGTGAAAGTGAGGGAGAAGCCATGGAGAGGGATCTAGTGTTTTTTGCTTAATTTTCCTCATTTTAGGTGGATGTTTTCCACATTAAAGATTTTTTTATATTTTATGCCTCCTTAAACATTGATTACTTTTGGAGTTATATTTTTCATTGTTTTTTCTTATGTCTTCCCCTATTCAGTCATGTACAAGGACAAAATAATGCATTAATTCCATAAAATTTTAGCAACACTACTACACAACTTTGCCTTCCTAAACAAATGTAAATAGCTGATTGACAAATACGACATTTCTTTAAATGACAAATTCTGTTATTCAAATCTTAGTGACAGGCTCCACTTACCTCCAGATATTATAGGAATTCAACTATTTTCACTTTTGTTCCATAATCTTTTTATATTACTTTTGGCCAAAGACGATCTGATCATAGCATAGTTCAATCTGTTCATCAAAGTTTGGGAAATAAATTCTACAAAAGGGATTGTAACAAAGCAATAATGTTCTCATTAAACATTTTTGGTTTGCTTTATCATTATTATTATTATTTTGATGTTTTACAAAAAGGAATTTGTAAGAAATGACTCTGGGCTGTCATTGGGTTCATCTTCTAGCACACATTGCAGGTGATAAAGGAATATTTCTAGGACTAGAAATAAGAAAACTTGAAATACGCAGAATAGATTACTACTTTTTAAATTTTTTTCTACTGTGAAATAGAGGCAGCGCATCAGGTAGCTGGTTACACCTGTCTGTCATTGGAAATTTTTAGAATAACGGTGACAACAACTTACATATATCGAGTAGTTGGTATGTGTCAGGCATTATTTTAGGCACTTATTGATAATATTGAGTCATTTCAGTTTTATAACAATGCTATGAGGTGTATCACTATTCTAGAGATAAGAAATCGGATGCCTACAGTCATACTGCTTGGAAGTGACTTAGCTGAGATTTGAACCTAGGAAAACTGAGTCCACTCTTGATGGTTGAACCACTATCCTTTCTACATTACAGTATTGGCATTTTGTTACCTGAGGGGACTGTAAAGAAACTTTAAGAAATCCTCTGTAACCCTTCTTGTTTTACACATGTCCTCATATGTAAATAAGTAATTGGCTCAGAGACTTTGAGTAACTTTCCAAGATCAGATTATAGGGATAGAGGTAGGATTATAGTTGAGCCTATGGGCTTCTTGGTTCCATGTTTTCTCACCCGCTAGGCACCGGCCCTGGTAACAATTTTGGAGGTCTCATCTAACAGGAAGCCTCTTTCCTTATGCTGTATGAAGAGTTAAGAGCTGGGCTTAAGCCTTCCCTTCTTGATGGATTTGCAGCCCAGAATGGAATGGAGAGTTATCTGGAGAGGGTAAAAAGGGGAGGGAAGCCAAGTAAGTGCAAATGGAGTGGGTCCTGGA
>NW_012148230.1:1334855-1336610 GCF_000956105.1 Propithecus coquereli | reverse complement strand
TGATGGATTTGCAGCCCAGAATGGAATGGAGAGTTATCTGGAGAGGGTAAAAAGGGGAGGGAAGCCAAGTAAGTGCAAATGGAGTGGGTCCTGGAGGAATGACTTGGACATTATTTGTGAGGCAAAGCTTGAGTAATATCTAAACGTGGTTGTAAGGAGACCCTGTGACTGTTGTGTGAATTTTATCTTAGAGGGAACAGTCTTAGTGGGCAGGGACCCTGATTTCTTAAAATATAAATGCTGTGTTCTCATTAACGTTTGGTATATGACTCTACTGATTCCAGATCTTGCCTCTACTAACAAAGTGTAGGACTTCTCCTTAACAAGATGGGAAATGCAAGTACTTATTGAAACTTAAGAATTGTTTCCCCTATAGCAATTTGGTTGGAAACATCTAATTTCACAGAAAAATTTTACCCTTACTATAGACAGGAATAATTCATAGGCCAGATCACTGTACTTTGTATTTCTGTGAGAATATTAACTTTTAACTGTACTTAGGCTTTTATTTTAAAAAGCACCATAAATTTAACCGTAAGTTAAATTTATCTTGTCGTAGTTCTCTAAGATATTTGCTTTGACTCCTGTCCATTCATTCCATCAGCCATATCCACAGCGGCACAGGGATGCACTGTACAAATCTAGTGTCTGCAGACGGTAGGTGGTGGAGTTCGATCCAGTACTAAAGTGCAGTGTAATATAGAAATGGTATGCTCAATACCTGCCTCCCTGCCTTGTTTCTTAATTGGATCTGTGCTCTAGGGGGCATTAGGTTGAAGTGAACAACAGTGTAGAAGCATTGCATTCTTGAAACCAAGTCAGTTAATCACACGGTGTATTTCAAAACAGTTACTTCTAAATAATTGTTGTATAAATTAGGCCCATTGCAATTGCTGGGTAGTAAACATGGGACAAGCCTGTTTTATGCAACCTAAAAGCACCTCACAAGTTTGTACTTCTAAACCCCCTTGTAGATAATCCTTATAGCCTCATTGCTCCCACCCACAAAATAACCATACACTTTGTTATAACTACGTTGATTATGTTTTCCCAGTGAGCCTATAATTACACATTTAAATTTTCAAGCAGAGGTTAATAGTGATGAGATTTTTTAGTTTGAGGGTATTTTATTTTTCTCTAATGACTTTCTCTGGTCCTTGTAAAATACAGAGGATTAAAACATAGGTAAAGAATGTTTTGTCTTTAACAGTATTGAAACTCTACCCCGTGGCTTTCGTAACACCAAATAACATCAAATACATTATCTCTATTTTTATTTTAACAGGAATCAGAAATTGTATCTTGAGACTTCCTATTTCAAAAATATGTCCAAAATTCTAAAAAGGGCCCTCTGGAGAGAGTTTTCAAGTTCACACTTTACCCATTATACAAACTGTTTTTCAGCAATACAGTCTAGGTGCTCAATAAAAGTTTCCCACTGACCTCATTAAGAGGCACCCAGCTTTCTAATAAGCATGCCCGGGAAGTACAATTCTCACCGAACCAGGACTAACCATTTGAACTTTGCCGTTCACATTTCATCATCTTCTCAGACCTCAAATATGTTTGACTTCAGACCTCTAAGGTAGTGTTCTTGAGAATGCTTTTTTAGTGATTATTTTGGATCAGTTGTAAACACAGCTCAAGCTAGCCAGTCTGGTGCAAAGGATGGCAAGGAAGGTGTGAATCCAGAGCTTTCTCAGCCATGGTTCTGAGTTGTGAAGAAAGTGATTTTGAGAGATGCCAATTTGCAGG
>NW_012148230.1:1332543-1334100 GCF_000956105.1 Propithecus coquereli | reverse complement strand
TCTTTCATTTCCTCATATGTAATATTTTTCATGGTAAGTTTTTTACTTCAATTTAAGTCCCTGTAGATAATACCTTATAATTGGCAGTAATTATATTCATGAGTAACATTTTCTTTTCTTTTACTTGCTTCTCAAGTCACAAGTAAAATGAAATATGACTGGAGTCATGTTTCTTTAGAAGCTAAGCAGGGTGTTAATAAATATTTAAAATACTTGTTCTCTTCACCCCTTGTCCTCACTTTAGCTCTGAATTTCAAAATCAATGCAGTTCAAATCTTTATCCATCAAGAGTTGTTTTTCCCTGGATTTGGTACTATTCAGCTTAGGAGTATAGCCACAGAGGAGTTCTTCATTTTTTACTTTGTCCTCTTTAGTCTGCCATTTAACCACCTATTGCTGTGAAATATCAAAAATGCAGACTCACTGGCATTTCTAACTTTTGTAACTTGACACAGGCCCCTAAAGAGTTTTCTTCCTGAAGCAAAAAATATGTCTAAGTAAAAAAAAGACTATCAACAATAAGCATATGTATTTCAATAATTTTATGGTCATGGGCCCATATATTTTTACCTTTTTCACCTTAGGTGTGGTCCTTTTATTTGTGTAGGTCTGTAACATCTTTCTGCTGAAAGCAACATATTTCATGTCAGAGAGGGTGAGTGTACCTTAGCCTTCCTCTAGACATCTGAAATGTCTCTAATGAAAAACAGTTAATGAGGAATGAGTTAATAAGTGTTGTTAGTGGCTGAGGTCAGATACGGTTGAGGATTTCCTTGTCATACTCTCCAGGAAAGTTTCTCCAGGTTGTGACCTGCAACTGTTAATTGACTTGCTATTGCTCATACTTGAATTTCCAGTAACAGCTATTTCATTTATACAATGTATTGTAAGTGTTGGTAGATGCTAATTAAGAAGCTTTTGGGGTATTCTTAAGTCCTTATGTTTCGTTAAGTGAACGTCTAAAACTTTAGCTAGATAAAGTTAAGCATGAGGAAGATAAAGATGATGACCGCTTTTGGACATGTGGAATCTCAATTGAAGTCCATGTAGACAAGTGTTGTCGACATAAAGATTAAGAGTAAAGATCAGTGTTCAGGATGCCTTTGGGAGTCATTCAGGCAGAGTAATATACACATCACTTGGAATAGATGAGGTTACCCCATTCATGAGTGCTGAGAAAACACCACTAACATCACATGAGGAAATTAAGAAGCAATCAGAAAGATAGAGGAAGAACCAATGGTTTCATGAAAGGAAGTGTTTGGCAAATTTCAATTCTTTAGAATTGTGCAGATGAAATCCTGAGGTAGGCCTTTGATTTAAGAAATTATGTGATTTAGGCAATTTTGATGGAGTTGTACTTTCAATGTAGGGGATAGGCCGGGCGCGGTGGCTCACGCCTGTAATCCTAGCACTCTGGGAGGCTGAGGCGGGAGGATAGCTCAAGGTCAGGAGTTCGAGACCAGCCTGAGCAAGAGCAAAACCCCGTTTCTACTAAAAGTACAAAGAAATTATCTGGACAACTAAAAATATATATATAGAAAAAATTAGCCGGGC
>NW_012148230.1:1327775-1330919 GCF_000956105.1 Propithecus coquereli | reverse complement strand
GATAAGGTGTGCCCCTATTAAGTAAACACTGTTGATAACTTCAAAACAGTGTAATTTTTCAGTTTTCATTTTATAGCAGTTTTCTTTATTCATGATATGAAAAGCTCTTTGCATTTGCCAGCATGAAAGATAAGATTTTTAGTAATAGAAAAGAACCGTTAAAAGTATCTTTAAGAGTTAATGTCTCTGAGCGTAACAGTAATTTTTAAAATCTACCACACTTCCTATAGATAAATGCAATCCTGAAGAAACCATCATTAATCTGATCAGAACCTTGAGATTATATGTTATTAAATCTTTTCAGGATTTGGCTTTTTAGGACATTATTGACTATAATGGAATGACTTAGTGAACATTTTAATTTATGATGAGATTTCTAACATTGACAGGTTTGTTTATAAATCTGTTGCGTGAAGAAATACCTCTACTTATTCTTCTGTTTTAATGAATAATCGTTTAATTTGAAATATATACCATGTGTCCTAAGAATTATCATAGGATAGCAATAGAGGAAGAATCAACCAACTAACTTAGATGGGTAATTTTCTTTGTAAAACTATTTCTATAGATTAGTTTTATTTGCCCACTGGAGTGTTGTCTAGCTTCCAAATAATTATAGCTAGTAGTCTGGAATATAAAGTTAAAAAAATCTATTATCAGCACTATAGAACTTGGTTTTAGGCATCTGCACAAGGAAGGTTTTGAAATTAGAAAGATATATGTAAGGAGTCGTCAGCTCTCATTTCTTCTTCCAGCTGTGTAGGGCTTGACATCCTTTGAAACCAAGAAAAGTAAGACACTTTTCTTTACCAACTGTAACCAGTCTAGCGGGAAGGAAAAGTCTTCCTTTCCTCCCTGGATCAGCAGGAAGTTTACCTCTGTGATTTTCTGACTTGCAGGTTACAGAATCATGCTTTTTAATGAGGATAATTTCCTTTGTGACTTTTTCCTGCAAGTTCTTATTTTCTGTTTATGTGTACAGTTGGCATGATGCATATACACAAAAACACATTAACAGAGATAAAATTATCTTTTAAAAAATGAATTTCCCTTGTTATTTCTTTGTTCCTAGATAGCACTCATATTATATATCTTCTTTGACTTAAAAAGGAATAACTTTAGTGTTCTTGTTTTTAAAATAAAATATGCATTCTGGAGTAGCCTAGCTATAAGCCAAATTGTTGAATTAAGTCCTGGTCTCCTAAATCGTTTATATCCACCTTTTAAAATACAACGTAAATTATTTCATGTAGATACAGCGTAACCCAAAAAGGGAAAACAATTGATGTTATAGTTTAAGCAAACATGATTCAGTTGTAAATTTTAGGACATGTCTTCTGTGTAGTTTTTCTTATTTCTCTTAGCTTTACTCCCCAAATAACAAAACGATGTATGAAAAGGATCAAAATATTTCTTCCTGTATACTGTAGGGGTGTGTGTGTGTGTGTGTGTGTGTGTGTGTGTGTGTGTGTAAGTAATGTCATATTCACAACTTCAGGCACTTGTTTTAACAGAATTATCTTATGATTTTGATTTCAGCAGAATCAGATATTCTTTAAATGTTTTCTTACATCATTCCAAGGCCAAGAGTATTCTAAGAACCCGATTAGCTAGCACTGCTATACAAGTTTAATGTTTTTTCTTGGTTTTTGTTTTAAAGGGTGTCAGTGTTTGCATTGTAAATGCTATTTTCCAGGCATCCATTGCTCAGCATAGGCTATAAACATTCACTTGTCAGGACAAGTCTGTTAGCAATTTGGGAGTATTTATATTGTATTGGTTTAAAGAGAACTTTTTTTTTGGCTAGCTTTAACAAAAACATCTTTGACACTAAGTATTTCATGGTGCTTTGTGATAGTTAACTTTTGATATTTAGTCAAATGAGTATGTCAGAATAGTTAACTGAAAATCGAATGTTATATGCATATTTTAATTATGCATATTTTTTATGACACATGTTAGATCCACAGGCAAAAATCAACAACTTTGTGATATTTTCACATGTTGAATAAAAAGTATTTTAAAAAACAGTAAAGAATCTAAAAAGTGATATCAAAGTATCTGTTTTTTCCCAAATACTTATACGCCTTATGAAAATATGAGTAAATGTGAAATGTCAACACATGAAGGAAAAAAAAAAGTGAAGTAGTAAAGTAGCTGTTAACTGTCAATATATGTCCAAGCGTGATTACCAGAAAACTGCAGTGTGAGAAAATGTACTGATAGGTGATTGAGATCTCTCCATGTGCTTTGGTACCTGATAAACTGTACTTGCAAATAATGTGCTTAGCTCATAATTTAGAACTGATCATGTTTTTATTTTTTAACAGGAAGTGACAGATATTTATGAATGTAAACTAAATCTTTGTTACCTGCCCAAATGTTGGGATAGTTTCCAACTCTGCTGTTAAGTTACACTCAGTATAATAGGGAAATATGGATGAGAAGATCCAAGTTTTGAGGCTTGTCACTTTTATAACTTGCTGTCTACCCCTTAAGAAATTGAACACAAAATTGGGTTCTAAATGTTTAGTCATCTTTATTGTACTTAACATATTTCATGAAAAATTTACATATGACCACGTGAATAAATGCTAGGCCTTAGAAGGGGTTGGTTTATTCAATCTAGAGTCCTTCAAGCTTGTAGATTATAGAAACTGACATTCTGGTGAATATGATTATTCCTTTAAGTTTTTATTTTCTAGTTATTTATGCTAGTAATTTTTCTTATTTTACCACTTATTTAGGAGGGTTTTGCATGTCGTTTAGTCATTCAATGTTTATTGAACTCCTCCAATTTATGAGGTTCTGTGCTTACTAATAGGAATAAAATGATGTATGTTCCCAGAAGGAAAATAAAAGAAGTACACATATAACAATAAAATTATATGAAGTAGATATTAAGTCTTTGTTACATGACTCAGATAATTCCATATATTTTTAGTGCATTAAGAAAAATCCCATATTGTTATAACAAGTTTTCTTCTTTATTGTGTAAATTGTTAATGACATGCATCATGTTTCTTTCAGAATATTCATTCAGCAAACGAAATCCATTCTAGAGTATGTCTTTTAGTACATTTTAAAAATATATAATGTAGATTGAGGTTTATATAATACTGTGATCTTTATGATAATTATAAG
>NW_012148230.1:1325919-1327725 GCF_000956105.1 Propithecus coquereli | reverse complement strand
ATAGAAACTAGATTATAATGTACCAATGAGAAATGAAATATAAGAAAGAACAGCGTGTTTAAATGATTTGGCCTTTACTCGTGAAGGGAAGGGGAAAATGCATTAATTATTTCAGGAAAAGTAGAATAAGGAAAATTCCTTTTAGGGTTTTGGAAACTTGAACAGGGGAAAATAGAGAGACACTGAGAGAGGGAAAGAGGGAGAGAAAGAGAGGAGAAAGAGGAAGAGAAAAAGAGAAAGAAAAGAAGGAAAAAAAGGCCGGAAGGGGACAGGCAGGGTCTGAGTTGACTTGGAATTAAACTGGTTGTCCGTTTGGATCTGGACTGAGATTGGTGCAAAGAGGAATCCATGCACTTCAATGAAGTCATCCTCACAACTGGAGGTCCCAATCATGAGATGAAGTTCTTTGTCTAATTTCAGTCCTACACAAAAGAGATGTGGCTCAAATAGAGTTCTTTATTTTCAACCATTCTTGAGTCCTGAAGTAGGTAGTTCCTGTATAAGAATTGCTCTATTGCCTTATACCTGAAAATTTTATACACATAGGTTGAGTATAATAGGATCATGAAAATCTTGGTACTTACATTCCTACTTTCAAAACACGATATTAGCCTCCATGTTTTGGCAAAGAAGCCAAGAGTTACACTTTAGGAATTGCAGTGTGACAACTGAGTTCATCCCAGCAGTGCAACCTGTAGCTGACAGTGCCATTTGTATCTCAATAACATACACTGTTGTCAGAAATTGATCTTTTATTTTATCTTAAGGTGCTTTGGATTCTAATTAGCTGAGACAGCTTTTGCTCCATCAAGAAACTGCATTTATTTGGTTTTAAAAATAAAAGTGTTATCACCGTGCCTTATCTGCTGCATTTGCAAAATTACTGAATTTAGAATATTTCTAGCACTCAACTCCTTTTTTTTATTTAAAGGATTCACCTTTATTTCTGGCAAAGAGTTTTCTTAAAATCTTGCTGCAAATTAAAATTGCAGTTCCCAGTGGTAGTTACATGGTAGTGGATATTCTGGGTTTGTGCCTGTCTATTTCAGAGGGCCTTTATGCTCTGCTATACTCTGGAACTATTCAGCCCTAAATTATCTTAATCTCACTAGTCCAGATAATAAGGACCATGGTTAGTAAAAACTGTCCAAAGCAAACTATATATTTTTAATTAAGTGACATTAAATTGGGTATCTTTATATCTATGTTTTCAAAAATGCTGAGATCTTTGCAATTGAGGTTTGGTTTACCCTAATGAGTTTACCCTAATGAGTACTGTTTTGATTTATGCAACAGAAATGACAGTAAGAAAAGCAGATGCATCTTGTGAGATGGGTTCAAAGCATTTGTAGTGATAAGGTGTGCCCCTATTAAGTAAACACTGTTGGTAACTTCAAAACAGTGTAATTTTTCAGTTTTCATTTTATAGCAGTTTTCTTTATTCATGATATGAAAAGCTCTTTGCATTTGCCAGCATGAAAGATAAGATTTTTAGTAATAGAAAAGAACCGTTAAAAGTATCTTTAAGAGTTAATGTCTCTGAGCGTAACAGTAATTTTTAAAATCTACCACACTTCCTATAGATAAATGCAATCCTGAAGAAACCATCATTAATCTGATCAGAACCTTGAGATTATATGTTATTAAATCTTTTCAGGATTTGGCTTTTTAGGACATTATTGACTATAATGGAATGACTTAGTGAACATTTTAATTTATGATGAGATTTCTAACATTGACAGGTTTGTTTATAAATCTGTTGCGTGAAGAAATACCTCTACTTATTCTTCTGTTTTAATGAATAAT
>NW_012148230.1:1313571-1322864 GCF_000956105.1 Propithecus coquereli | reverse complement strand
TAATTCTTTTAAGTCTTTCACTATAATACAGGTCATATACATGTATTAGTCCATAACAAGTACATATCCCAAACTTTTTAAGTCAAAAAAGATTTCAATGGTAATCTGTGTAGTTTATATCTTACATAAATTAGTGTTCATGGTTATTATATTGGACATTTTAAATGTTTTTTTCTTTAACCCAACATAGTGCCTTGGTTAATAACAGTACTAGTTAGCAGATGCTGAATGCTCTCTTAGTTTTCATAACCTTCCTTATAATCAACAACATGATGTCTCTTTTGTCCCCAATAAAGACATTTTGGGTTAGGAGTCTTAAGTTTCAAAATGTACATCTGCCTACTTTCTTTTCATGCTTTCCACTTATTAACTTTTGGAGAAGTCCTCATTGGGAAGAGAGTCCATGAGCATCTCTGCCAAAAATCTAACCTTCAACAACCCTCTGTTTCCTTACAAAGCCATTTCCTTCCCCAGGTACCATTAGTGTTCCTTTAACAACCATCCCTTTCCCATCCGAGACTCTATTGGAAATTTGAGGATTTCTAATTCAGACAGTCATGGTTGTTTTGTTTCACTCTTCTCACTTTTTCTTTTTGTTTTTCTCATCACCTCTTGCTTGAGAGGTAGGCAGTCAGGGATTTTGTCCTGAAACTCCAAGGTTACTAGAAAAGGGGACCCTTCTAAAACCTAAGTTTAAAACCCTTTTTCATGTTGAATCTAACTTTTTTCCCTGTTTACCCATCTATCAGGCAGCATACTCTGTGTGATTGATGGCCGTAGTTTTTAGGGACCTATAATCAATCATATACCTTGAATTATTAGCCTTGAGAATAAGACAGTAACCAGGTACAGAACTTATTAATTTTGAATTATCTTTCCATTCTGTAACAATTCATAGAAAATCATTCGGTAGTCATAACATACAAGAAATTAATTGCTATGTTGTATTTTTGAATTCCAAATTTTTACCATTGATAAAATATAAGGAACAATTTGGTGGTATCTTTCCAAATAAAAAGTACATACCCTTTGCACAGAACTTCCATTGTAGGTATTTATCTAACAGATAAACTCCTACATGTATAAAATAATATTTAAGGATATTTTCTGTATGTGTTGTTTATGTGTCTATGTACATGTTAAAACTAAAAAGTTTTATATAGAGAAAGTGAAAAAATGTTAATAGAATGGAGGAACAGCATGTATGCTATGCTGTTATTAATAGAGAGCCAAATTATATGTATACATACATGTATGTATCATACACATATATGTACACACACAGAGAGAGCATATGTTTATAAATTCATAGGTTACTTCTGGAAGGCTATTTAAGAAATTGCTAATAGGCTAGCCTCCAGGGATAGGAACTCAGCTTCCAGTGATAAAACAGGAAGAGAGGTAGACTTCGTTTTCACTATCTTACTCTTATAGCTTTTATATGTAATTACTATCTAAAAATAAATAAAATATCAAAAATTAAAATTAAGTTTAAAACTTAAAATGAAAAAGCAGTGATCCAGGTGAGAACCTCTGACAGAAGGAAGCTTCAGGAAGTCTTTCCTACCGTTTAGCCTAGGAACTGGGAGCTCACATCACCAAGCCCTTTAGTTCTAACTCAGCCCATCAGACCAACTCTGTACTATAAATTTTTGAGTAGGTGAGAATACACTAATCTGACAAGGCCAGCAGCAATCCGGCTTATATTATAGTAATGTCTAATTTTAAATTAATAAATTACTGTTATATAGGAGTTTGGTTTTTATGAGTTTATCCCAGAGAGGCTTCTCAGTTTCTCTGTAAGAATAAAATCATTTCTAGAGTGCAAAGGTGAGGACTCGGTCCTGACTGTAGTGACTGGGATGGAATGCCGCCCTTGCTGTCTGGCACCCTCGGATGGCACTTCCGCCCCGTGATTGTCGCAAGGCTGGATACACATGTTGTTCAGTGCCCATCTGTGGTCTCCTCTATCTTGGATTTTAGTTTCAGTTCTTCAGTTCTTATTTCATAAACTAAAATGAGCCCAGATCCCAAGAGAGGTAGAAAAATGAGCACTCATTAGCTACATTGCAAATTGTGAAATTATTTCTCAGAAAGTGAAACTTGATAGACTCATAAAAGAAAATTATCTTTATGCAAAATAACTCAACATAGAATAAAAAGCATAGTAAGTGATCGACTAACATAAATGTAGGTGTGCCTACAATATATATTCATAAACAAGGCTATACTATTAAGGGGCCAGACGCTATTTCATTTTTTTAAATATCAAGTGAAAGTTGTCTTCACAATTATGAATATTTAAACAGTATTATTGCTTCTGAATATATTAATATAACACATGCAAGCATACCACATCATTTTTATTACCAAAAAGGAAAAAAATAATTAAAACGATAAAAAGCTGTTCTTAGTGTCATTTTAATGTGTCTTTGTTATTGCCATTTATTTCCAAGAGATAATATGAAAAAGAAATTGAGAAATAATGCATCAGTAGGTGATAAATTTTATTCATAGCAAATTGTTTTGAAAAAAAAATCACTATTGTTTTTCATCTAAGAGAATAACAGAGAAAATAAGAAAGGCATCTATTATAAATGTCTGTTTTATATTTACATCATTTTAAAAGTAAAGATTTGCTTTTTTCCCCAAAGTTTTCAGTTTAGTATACCTTTTGTATGATGTCCATCTTACCTAATTTTTTAAACATAAAGAAGATTTTTATTCTTTTTAATGAATGCATATATGAAGGAATTTCTTTCTCTCCAAAACACACTTATATTATAGGTTACACACATAGATCCTTCCTTCATGAATGTGACAAATTAAGAAGAGTAGTTCAAAAATCGAGCTTCTTGTTTCCTTACATGTTTAGGGTAGTAGCCTGAGGGGCCCTGAGGGTGGGATAGCAGCAGCAGAAAGAGATTGACAGTTGAGGTTTTTGAAAGCCAAGTTAAGGTAAGGTTACTGGATAGTTGCTACCATATACCATACTTGACCCCACCTCAGACTTTACTGTAACTGATATGAGACTAAATTCTTGGATAGTTGACGAGGAAAAATTCTGGTCTCTCTTCAAGTTTAGATACCAAAGCACTATTGTATCTTGGAACACTCCAAATAAGACTGCCACCATCATTTCTCAGACCATTGGGAACAGTCTGCAGGACAAATGACAAAATTCTGGGCCTCCTCTTTGTACATTTAGGAATGTACAGCTTTCCATCGTGAGAGATTATAGTAGTTTTTTGAAGGGGGAAAAAAATGAACTTAGAAAAATACATGCTTTAGTATAAAATGTTTCTTGACATACTAACTGAAAAGAGCATGATATAACATTGTGTCTCTAGTATAATAGTGTATGAGATATAAGAAAGAAAAAACACAAAATAAAATATGTACAGGAAAACAGCAAAAGGAAATATATAAGAAGTAACCAGTGACTACATTAGATTCATAGGTTTTTTTTTTCTGTTTTCACTTTTCTAAACTCCAAATTTTATTTAATGAATCTATATTGCTTACATCATAATGAGGTGAAAGGAAAGCCCTGACCTTTGGAAATTTGATAATTTTGCTTATGTTTTTACACTTACTTCATTGTGCATTCTTTTGACACACATACATTTATATATTATATGTCAAAAAGAAAAAGAAGGGAAAATAACCCATAGAAAGGAGTAAATATAAGAAAAAATATTTAATAAATGGTTTATTCTCCAAAAAGAAATTGGTATGAAAATTGCTTTAGTATTTTAATTCCTAGATTGAGAATGTTAAATTTCATGAGGCTAGGGAGTTTATCTATTTAATGTTTTCTGTAATATGGAATAGTTCACTCCCAGCTACTGAATAGTTTGTGATTATTATTTGTGGCTCCCTTTGGGGAATCTCTCCTTGTTGCTTTGTTTTCCATCTCTGACAGAATAACTTTAATTGTTGTTGCAAAAGTTTGTGCTTTTTTAAATTGGTATTTATACTATTAAAAATACGAATTTTATATAGATGGATTTCTAGATTCATGTTGGATAGCCCTCATATTCATGACCACAGAAGCATGATGTCTGTATGCTAATATGCTTACTTAATCTTTAATACATTATATTTTAATAATATTGGAATGCCAAGCTACGGAAGAGCAAATGAAAAGGTCATTTTTTATTCATGTACTACTGAATGTACCTTCTGCTTGTAGCTCATTATACATGCAGTCGAGCCCAATTTTTTAAAAGTGGAAAGCATACCAAATTAAACCACAAGTTTCACAACTGATGTTCCTTTTGTAAAAGAAGTGCTCTCCATCTTTTCAATTTTATTTATTCTGACTGCTTGTTACTCATTTGTGTTTCTCTCTTCTCTTGTTATAGTCAGAATTTCTAATCCCATTTCAAGCAGAAGGCTGCCACTTCTCATCAGAGAAGAGGCAATAAATACGCATCACACTTACATATGCGGGCTTTCATCTGGGGAGCTCAAAGTGTTTTATGCATAAGTAGCATTTCCTACTTTGTGTTACGTAGGAAAAATGAAATCTAGAGAGCTTAGATCACTAAAGGAAGCCCACATGTGCAATAACGAAAGTCATGAATTTAATTAAATGTATCAATGAAAATACTCAGGATTCCTGGACCTGGATATAAATTTATATGCTCTGCTTGAAGACTAACAAAATTGTGGCAAGTAAAAATTGGTACTAGCACATCTTTGTCATAGCCAGTTTAGGGTTAATGGTGACATAACAAAAATGAGCTCTAACGAAGAATAATTTTACAGACCTGACTATTAATGCCTTTAAATATCAAAATTACAAAAATAACTCAACTAGGGGGAAAAAGTATTTTCCTGGTCAAATCTTTTGAAAGATTTGTGCCAGCAGGTGAGAGGGCCAGAGAGCAGGCAGCCTGTGGATGGGTTCTAGCCAGGACACCAGGAAACCTGGTTCTAGGAATGATCTTTGCATTCATTTTGGGTCTCTCTTTCTGTCTCTCTCTTTTCTTCTTTTTTTTTTCTTTCCAAAGGTTCAAATCATCTCAGTGATACTAAATGAAATATAGATAATTACTTGCAAAGACATGAGTAAGAGAATAATAGAAAATGGAGGGAAATATTAATATTTTAATTTAAAACCCCAAACCATGTTGTTCTGAAGATGTCTGGATGTAGGTGTGTGGTTCTGGCTTGCACTGGACCTGTGGGGAAGGGCCCCAGAAATGTAGAAAATCAAAGGAATGGTGCTAAGAAGGTCTTTTTCTTACCTCTACTTTTGGTGGTGTGCAGACTGATTTAGTGCATGTGTGTGGCAGTAGGGTGAAAGGAACCTGGGAAATTTGATTTACATTGAAAAGGGAGTTGTAGGATTGTGTGTGGGTGAGGGGATGGAATGAGAAAAATTAAAACCAAGGAAGGCAGTGCGAGAGAGATGCTGGAATTGAGAAATTTAAATGTAGAGATTAGAGGTTGTTGCTTTCTGAAAATTGATTTCTGCAGAGTATTCAGAAGTGTAAATAGACACTAAGAGAGTAGTGGCTAGATAAAGTACTACTAGGTAACGGATTACTGAACTTGCTGGCTGGTGAAATAATGTATCAAAAAGCACTATGTGTCCCCTACACTCATTAGAGATGGCTGGCTGAGAGCTAAGGATATAAAATCATAGATTGGCTGAACAATAGAGGGATGTCCACCATAATCCCACTCTACCTCTTTACCATGTATAACCCAAACCAGATTATTTTCTTAAATAATATAATTACGGAATCAACTCCAAGAAAAACTTTCATTTCCATTTAACCGAAAAATGGCTTGAAGCAGAATTCATTTATACCAATCAATGTAATTTTTTTAGCTGTGGTATATCTGTATGTATACATATGAAATAGGGATATTTAAATAATACATAGATATGTGCTTATAGTATAATATTAATACCTATGTGGAAACCTCAGATTTCCTACTGAATGTGTATGTGTGCATGTGTATATCTCTTCTAGAAACCCACTTTAAAATCACTCTCTATATAGGTATGATGAAAAGCACCTATTTTTTCCCCAAATTATCCTTATAAAATGTAGAAATACTCTTGGATGTTATAAATGCCTGTCAATACAGTATTTGGGGGGAAGCTGTGGGTATATTAGCCTGGAAACATAAACATTTTAGGATGTTAGATACCTGCCTGATATTACCACTACAAACATTTCATGCTCAAAATTGCAGCCTGGCCATGATGTTTCAGATGCTTCCCTCTGGAGAATGAAAGCAGCAGAGTATGACGGTATCTAGGGACAATATTCTGCAGTGCTTGTAGCTGTTCCTCCTTGGCCTTCCACCTGATGGCCCTCAACCAGACCAGCAGAGAATTCCAGCTTGCGCAGGATGGGATACCCCTGACATGCCACCCTGCTGAGGCACCATGGCCAAGTCTGGTGATGAGAGGGCATCATAGCCACTTTCCAAGGTCCTATGATCTTGGAACAAGATCTCAGTCCCTCTGGTGTCTAGGCTCTAGCTTCTTCATGTGTAAATGGAAAGGGAAGATAAAACCCTTAAGGCACCTGCCAGCTCTGATATCCAGAGATTATACCATTTAGTCTCATCTACCCTGGGACTATTCTTTGTCTGTACATTTAGAATAATGCGCCACAGGTCGACGTACTTTGAGAAAATGCACTAAAGGCTCTACTACGTGGTAATTATTATACAGGAAAAGCACAGTGTGGTCCATACTCAGATTATTTTAAGAGTCAAGTCTGAAACATCAGAAGCTGTTCCATGGAATATTAATAGGTCTTACACTTGGGAAACACTAGGTCAAACCAAGTAAAATGAGCCTTTGTTCTGCAATACTGCTCAGAGGTTTTTCTGTGCTTATATATGTATTGTGACCCAAGGATCTGAGGGTTCCAGAATGCAGTATTTTTCCAACTGATTTGAATAAAGTCCCACTTTTTTGGTGCAGACGTCTCTGTACACTGGGAAACAATGTTTTTGGCTGTTCTCTATCCACAGACATATTTAGCTAAACAATCATCTGATATACTGAGTGTTCCTCTTGCTAACATCTGCCCTTCTACTGGCTTGTTTTACCTTAGAGAAGCAACTTTTGTAGAAGTTCCTCAAGGCATTTGGGAATTCAGTGATAGGAAGAAGTGTAGGAATATCAGAATAAAGAATTAGAGTACTGACCTGGCCCAAATTCACCTAGTGCTTCAGATTCATTCCCTTTTCTCTTTCTCACATAAGAAACCATCCGTGTATGCATTTAGTAGGGAAGTAGTACATATCTTAGCTTTGTCATTATCTTCTTAGAGAAAGAGCGCGAACTTTGTAATCATGCTGACCTAAGTTTAAATCTTCCACTTAATAGGTATAACAAGTCAGACCACTATTGGACTCAGCTTCTGTTTCTGTGATTGTAAACTGGAGATGGTAAAATGGTAAAAATAGATTGATATTTTGCAGAGTTAAAGAAATAAATACTTTGCTAATTACCAGCTATGGAGTATTCGCTAATGTTAGCTAACTTTATTCTTTCATTGTCTAAGGTGGTCCAAGAGCTAGGAGTCAAGTAACCTGGTCTCATTCCATTACTAACTCATTGCTAACTAGTGCGACATATAATACATTGTTGGCTTCAGGACTTAATCTCTTTATAACTCAGTTCCCTCTTTTCTCAAATGAAGATAAAACCACCTCACAGGGTGTTTTTAAGGATAAACTGAAATAACAATTTTAAAATGTGTAATTCATTTTGAAAGATTGAAAGGAGGTACTAGTTAATCGTACTTATTCTTAGGAGAAATAAAATTGTTATTGGCTATTAGTCTGACAGTGGGGCTTTTTGTTTCCAGTAAAATATCTATTGTAATGGGATTGCTGAAAGAGCATACTATTTTAACAAAATCCCTTAGGACAGATTTAAGAAAAAGTACTGAGCCTTTTGTTTTCCATCTTACATGGGAAGGTTTATATACTTTTAAACATTTGTATACAATTCTTTCATCTTCAGCTGCACAACTGTAAAAGATTTAGAGTTTTTGAAGATTGTGCATTTAATTTTTAGCTGAATTGTATATAGATCAAATCCATGCATCAGAAAGGCTCCAAAAAGAGAATTTATAGAGCTTGGGGAGATGAAGTTAAGAATTTATAAGTCTTTGGGACCCTTAAATGGGAAAGATGTGAAAAATGTGTTTTTGAAAGGCTTAAAAACTACATTTTAGAATGCTGGGAACCTGACTATAAATTCTTACATGAAAATCATACTGTTAATTTCTTCTATCACATTTAAGATATGTCATTAAATTTATTAATTTCATAATGGTAACATATTGATATTGAAGTGTTCTAGTTATTTTAAAGTATTTTCAAATTAATTTCTGATGTGAAATTTTAATAGTTTAGTATAAGAAGCTTAGGTATTTTTTGGTAAACTAGATTCTTTATTCTGAAACATGTATTATATTTATCTTTCATTATGTCAAACACTTTTTGCCTAAGTTTTTCATTTGTATATTTGATGTCTTTGAATGGCCTGGTGGCTTTGAAGATATTTGCAAAATGCTTTTGGATGGTGGATCACTTACCTGTCTTTTTTGTTAAATCTCCATTTTCTTACTGGACATTTAGGAGAGAGATCCAGATTACTGAAGTACATCTCTAAAGCTCTGGCTGCTTTTTCTATCTATTGCAGCTATCTATTCATAGTTTACTTTCCAAGTGAGAACAGTTAGGTAGACATTTTATAATTTCCTGTAGGAGTTAAATGTGTAGGCAGAAAAAGTCTAGAAATTATATTTTTGAGAAAACCATGTCCAAACATGTAAATTATTGTTCCATCTAAGATGTACTTAAGTTGGTGACACATTTCAAAAGACCATAGACTAGGTGTCTATATTCATGCCATAATGACGGCAGAGAGTGCTCCTTAGCTGGAGCCTGCAAAAGAGATTCTTGTAGTGACGGAAGTGTTCTGTACTGAAACTGCATCAATGTCAATATCCTGGTTGTGATATTCTACTGTAGTTTTGCAAGATGGTGGAAATTGGGTAATGGGTCTAACCTATAACATGAGATCTCTCTAAGTTATTTCTTCCAACTGCATATGAATCTACAATTATCTCAAAATTAAAAGTTTAATTTAAAAAATCTATATGACAGAATGGATAGATGAATATGATAGAAGATGAATATGAATATGATAGAACAAGTATAGTAAAGTGTTAATAGTAGAGTCTAGGTGGTAGGTATAAAGGTTTTACCTATAACATGAGATCTCTCTAAGTTATTTCTTC
>NW_012148230.1:1306273-1312301 GCF_000956105.1 Propithecus coquereli | reverse complement strand
TGATTTAGAGAAACTATAATATAAACTTTTCTATTTTGTTTTCCAAGATATAAAGTAATGTGCTTCAACATTTTTACTATTTTTAAATAAACAACCAATGTCATTTTTAAATTTATGATGATGAGGAATTCTGGCGTGTAGCTTTAGGCACTAATTATATATTCATTTTATGCTGATTTGCTGCTTTGTTACGTTTTCCAACAGCTTTGAGAGGGGGACTATAATTAAATCAAATCTATAACAAAATATATTTTATCGAGATCAATTTTTTTTCTACTTTAATTTACTGGAACATACTTTTCGTGATTACGCTATTGTCCCCAAAGTGTGTGAGTAAAACTCAATATTATGCTAGTCCTCATGATATTCAGACTGATAATTTTTAACAGGAAAAGATATTTAAATTTTGGCACTTTATAATGGTAATTTTTAGTATTTTACATAACTTTGCTTTGGGAAAGAAGCTTATTTTAGGCATTGTTTTTCCTTTTAAAGCAAAGTTCAAAGGCATCTCATTTTCTTATAATTAGCTAAAATGAACATTTACTTTCATTTTTAGCTATTGCCAATTCTTTTGTTAAGTGGGCAGAATATAAATAACTAACTTGTCGCTGCTATAGTATTTACTCAGTCTAGTTGGTATCAGTATCTTTTATGTATTTGTCTTTGATCAAATGCAAAACACAGCTTTATACACTTTGGAAAAGCCTCTAGCTTCTAGATTATATTTATTGAAGTTATACTATCACATGATCTTCATTATTAAAACTGTAAAACATCTTATCATTTTTTCAATTTATACGGCTTTAATTTTATATCATGAATTAATTAAGTAAAATAGTTGAAACAATATTTCGAACAAGATTTTAAAACAGAAATAACCTTTGGATGCTATTAACAAGGGTTCTAAAAACTTTCATTAAAAAACAGCAAACTTGGAACGCAATAAAATCACTTTTTCTTCCCTGATGGGAATTAGTATTTGTTTAAACAGCTAAAGCAAGGGTGAGAGTTGTAAAATAAAATATTTAAACAATTTGCATCATTTAAAATTATATAAATGTCCATTTATTCAGTCTTCTGGTGAAGACCCGAGACCTTTTATTTGTATATAAGCGTGCTGATGGGAGTTTCATGTTACCTTTCTGACATGAACCACACCCCAAGCGCGTCATCAAGGATTTCCAGTTTTCAGTACATTAAAGTGGAGTGAGCACTAAAACACTTGTGAAGCAATTTAACTATAGAATTCATATAAATTTTACAAACTTTTAAATTCCTTGAACTTTACAATTATCTCAGACCTAATTCAAAAGCATCTTTTTAGTGAGTTGCTTGTATCAAAAATATGCACAAAGCATTCATTGTAGTTCTATAGAAATAATTATCTTTTTTACTTTCAAATGTCATCATTTATTATAACAATTAAATTGCACAAGTAAAATAACAAATATGATTAACATATAACTAGGTTTGAGGGCAAGCCACAAGTGTTAAATCCATACAATAATGAATTTTTAAAATTTAACATTTATTGTGGAAACCTTCAAACCCACATAAATATAGAGAGAATCATAAAATGAATTCTTGTGTATCCATCACTGAAACACAACAATTACCAACATTTTGCTGTTATTGTTTCCTCCACTGATTGATTCAACTTTTTTTTTCTTGGAGCGTTTTAACTTAAATCTCAAACAAATTACCTTGTATAAATACTTCAGTTGTCTCTAGCAGGTGAAGTTTTTTTTTTTTATGTACACATACAGTACTATTATTATAACTAATAAATGTAACAATAATTTCTTAATATTATTTACTGTGGAACCTATGTTTAATTTTCCCTGTCTCAAAAAATACCCTTTTCAGCTTATTTATTCAAAGTCAGATCCAAACTAGGTCAAATATTTCATTTGGTTGCCATATCTTTTAGGTTTCTTTTAATGACTAACATCCTCCACCTTCTTTTGCATGACATTTATTTACCAAAGAACATGAATCATTTGTTCTGCGAAATTTCTTACATTCTGTATTTAACCGATTGGTCTTCTTATGGTGCCATTCGATGTTTTGCTACATGCCTGCTCCCCATGTATTTCCTATAAATTGATAGGTAAATTAGAAGCTTGATTAAATTCAGGTTCCTGGTTTTGGGGGAAGATACTGTATAGGTGGTATCATTTCTTTTAATCCTTACAAAGACCCTTTGAAGTACACAGTGTTGCCCCCACTGTACAAATAAAGAAAGTGAGGCACAGGGAGTTTAACTTGCTGAGGTCCCCACGCCTGGAATTGGTCCTAGGCACTGGGTAGCTCCAGAGCACCCTGCCATTCTGCCTAATGAAGGCACTAACATTTTGGAATTAAACTAAAAAGAGGGGTGTTTTAGGCCCCTCAAGTAAACATGTTGTCTTAATTGTAAGCAAATAAATGTTAAAAAGAGTATATATATTAAAATGTACTCTTGAGCTACATTGTTTACTCCATCTACCTTCTTCGAAAATAATAGCTTGTAAAACCCATATTTTCTTACTGTGATATTTACTCTCACATTGACAAATTGTGATATTTTCCTTGTCTCGCAGTGGAACTTTTCATAGAAAGTAAATTTACTTCCCTTAGGTAAATGTTTCTTTTCTAATATCAAGAAGTACAAGATGAATTTCTTGAAATTAATGGCAATTTAAAATTTTTGATAGCCATAATATTTTCAAAACAATTTATTGTACCTTTTGTTGCTGCTCTAGTTTACAATATGTAGAATGATTATTATAGTGTCTTCTCAATCGGTGTGGCTTATCTAGTATAGGAGATATGTTTACTTAGAGAAATTCAGCAAAACTCACTTTATGTTTCCATTATATATTCTTACTCTATTATATGTTTTTAACTCTGAGGAGCTACACATAACAGTTTTTTCTCCTTTCAAATTCCTCTATATTTTGTTACTACATGCTTTTCATCCCGTTTATTAGTTAGGTTTTGCATAGGAATTTCTCTTCTTAAGTACATATAATCCAGTCCTTGTGCCTAAAAATAATGCCCTACTTTGTTGAAATATCCTTAATAGAAGTATTAAGATATATACAACAGCATGTAGACATATACAGTAGACATATACAACAGCATGACTTGTCTTATCAATATGCATCAGTTCTTCTCTCATTCATTCAACCTGTTTTGAGTATCTCATCAAAGACAAGTAAAACATGGGCCCTGCTTTTGGTGGGTGTGATGAATGGTAGCAGGACAAGTCAGGCCAGAGCTAGAGGAAGTCAGGTCAGCATGATGACATACTTCATACAGTGGCCACAAGTCACAACAGAAAGAAGGAAATCTAGGGGTTAGGAACGACAGTCACTCTGAGAAGAGATAAGTGGTTGAGTCTGAATTAAGGGTTCAAACTCAAGTGGAGGTGATGTATATGGTATTTGCAGGGATCACAAACTTAAATTGCTATAAAGGCCAGACATAAAATGTAAATGAGGAAAGTGCATCAAATGTAGCATTAGGGAATGCTGGGGACTGTAACAACTGGAGAGCCCATGTCAGATCTAAAGGCATTCATATTCAAATGTTTGTTTAAAACACTGACTCAGCCACACAAAATATGGCAGGGCTGCCTATTTGTGATTCTCATAGGGTCTAAGGACATGAAAGGTTTACTGTTTTGAGAAACCATCTGTATAATACATTCATTCAGTGGACCAAGTCAGGTAAAGTTATAATGAATATATGGACCAGAAGTCAATATCCAGGGTTTCAAGCTACACTGAGAAAATGAAATTACAGATTTGGAAGATGAGCCATTATTTTTTGTTCCAGGACTTCATGGCCTCTACACACCTTAATCTGGCCTGGATCAAGCAAAAAAATCACAGATTTCAAGCATAGAGGGATTAGGGTAGCTGGGCATGGGCACTGAAAGCCAGGTTCAATAACAAATATGATTCCACCCTATTTGTATTATTACACAGCCTGCTGGCCATGTAAAATTTCTTCCTCTCCCAAACAATTCTGAATATCTGTTCATAATTAATGTTGGGCATTGGTTGTACTAACTATTATGGGAGATTTCAAAACTCATAAATTTGGGCTCTTAATTTTTGCAATAAGCATGCATTTATTCTCCCTTGCCATTATTTGTAGATATTGATTCAAATCATTGTTTTAGAAGAATGGTATAAACATGAATTCCCACTGAGAGATCAAAAAAATTTTTAAAATCTGAGAATGAAAGAGTAATTTGGAGTCACTTCCTATGCCTTTCTATTTTAGAACATTAACAACAACAAAAAAATTCAATGTTTACTAGGGGAAGGTTCCCATGAATAGCAGTTTCATTGCTTAGAAATGCCAAACATTGTAAAGAACAATAAGAGATGATGAAACTACTCTACTAATGTTAATAAATAACCTTGAGATTGATAGTAAGTCTACTTTAAAAAGAATTAGGTTGAATATTTTGAAAGTTATATGGCATAATTGAATAAGGTGTAAAATGACTTTTAAAAGCTTTCATACAGTTAATAACTTTGCAATTATTTCTTAGTGGTTTCCATTTTTAAAATACTAATCTTACGAAAAATAATACAAAGTTTGTCTCTCCTACAGTACTTTATGTTCATTTGAAAACTTCCAAGGTTTTAGCATGTTTCAGTGAAGACTTTTGTGTGCAATATATGGAGCTATGAAAATAAATAGACTGCATGTTTCTTAAAACTGAGCGGTTCTCTTAAGTAATTAGAAATAGTAAAATAAAGAAATTTCTCTTTCTTTGTAATTGAAGAGAACTGTACTGGGAGGTCCAAGGTATCCAGCTTTTACTATTTGCTAGCTAATGCCAGGGTCCTAGTCCAATTTCTGGTAACACAATTTTTAAAATTCTCTTGATGATAGGATAAGCAGTATACCTTATAAATTACAAGATTATGTAATGTCTTTCACCAAATATTCGGTTATTATAGAAACCTTATATGAAAGCTTGATGCTAACAGAGGATCATGGTTTGGGGCTGATTTTAAAATTGTTCCCAACTGCTAATTCAATTTACGACAGATAATATGGAGGACTATGTAGATTATAATGTCGAGGGCTATGTGAAATGGCTGAAGACCTCTTTCCTGAAGTTATCTGATTATTGTTGGACTTGGAATAAAAGTGATGGAAGAAATAGAATTAGCCATGAAGATATTCCAAAGAACTAGCTGCAGAATGTTGTTGTCTGGGGCCAAAAAGTTTTTGCAAGGGGTTTGCACCAAGCATTGTCTATAAAACGAATAAATTATACTATCTATGTGTACTTCTATGTCTTGTAAATTTTTTAAAAGCATTCTGGAAATACATGAATTACTTTAAAAATAGTAACCAGTTTCCAATTATCTTTTGTCATAACTTGTGTATTTCTTAATTGCGTATTTATTTTCTTAACCAAAAGATAAAAAGAGCAGAATTATTATCATGATGGGATCTTTGAATTTTTTAATGTTGAACTGGTCTTCATTACACACTCACCAGAATGGCCTGACAACATCAAAGTTGATGAGGATGTGGAGAAACCACAACTCTCCTAAGTATTGGTGGGAATATAAAATGGTATAACAACTTTGGGAGAAGACACGGCTGTTTCTTATGTAACTAATTATACACCTACTACATAAATACTATTAATACTCTGACTCAGTAATTCCACTCCTAGGTTTTTACCCAGAAGAAATGAAAGCATATATCCACAAAAGATTGTATAACAATAATAATAATAATGGTAAAACCCATGTACTGTAATAATAAGTTACAGAAACTATTATGCTCTTTTTTTTTAAGTCAAGCAAACAGAACAAAAAACAAACTCATACAAAAAGTTTAGATAGAGATAGGAGAAAATTTTTTAAAGGATATTAAAGGTTAACACTCATCTAATGTATCAATGTTTTGCTTACTGGATGGGGCATTTTTGAGCCAAGAAAGTAGCTGACATTACTCATAAGGTGAAGATGGAAATGGTGCTGGAGAGACAGGAGCTTACCAC
>NW_012148230.1:1300009-1305210 GCF_000956105.1 Propithecus coquereli | reverse complement strand
AGGCTGAAGATATGTTAGCATTCTTTATATGTTTTCCTCTTTTCATCTTTGTAACAACTTAAAATTCTGTCCTATGCAATTATATCATCTTAATTATAATTAGCTTGTTATAATACATTCATAAATCACATTCCTTTGTGTCACACAAGTAATCCAGTGTTTAATTTAATAACATTTTTTAGATACTATATTAGTTTCCTATGGCTATTGTAACAAATTACCTCAACTTTGTAGCTTTAAAATATCAAAAATTTATTGTCACATTTGTGGAGGACAGAAGTCCAAAATCATGTTCCTGGAACCAAAATCAAGGTGTCAGCCTCCTTCTGGAGGTTCTAGGGAAGAATCTATTCTTTTTCTTTCCATCTTCTAGTGGCCACAGGCATTCCTTGGCTTGTGGCCACATCACTCCAGTCTCTGTCTCTGTGGTAATATTGTCTTCTCTTCTCTGTCAGTGTCAAATTGCCATTGGCCTTTCTCTTAAAAGTATACTAGTAATTGCATTTATGGCCTATATGAATAAGCTGGATAAAATCTTCCCATCTCAAAATCATATCTGCAAAGACACTTTTTCTATAGAAGGTAACTTTTATTGTTTCTGTGAATGAGGTCCTGATATCTTTGGGGGCCATTAGTCAGCCTACTATTCAGCCATTTTTAAAAAATACACCGGGTACTGTGGTAAGGTCTAAAAAATAATAACGTAACATTTCATTGTTTACTGTATGCCAGGTCCTGCTGTATATACTTTACATTCGTTTTTCTACTAAAAAGAAATTGAACTTGATTTCACGTAAACTTACCGACCATACATTTTTTTCTTCCATACGTCAGCTATTAAAGTCCCAGAGTACTAGTTTGCTGAGAAATGCGCTTTAGAAAATACTATTCTATTTTAAATAACCCTGCCTTCTTTGTATGGAGGATGTTAAAGTTGACAAGATTGTGAATTCCCTTTGGAAAGAGACTTATCTTATCCGTCTTTATATCTACATAATTAATGGCACAGTAGGTGTTAGTAAATGTTTATTGAATAACTAACAGCAGCTTCATAAATATTATGAAATGTAACCTTCACAAAAATCTTTGGAGACAGATATTGTAATTTCCATTTTACAGCAGAGACTTAACAGAAGCTGAATTATGTTTCCAACTTTAGGACCACGTCCTACACAAACACACATATGCGCACACACAGAGTTTTGACAGTATGAGCATTAGAGACTTATTTTCATTATCCATAACTGATCGATTTTCTACATGAAACATTAAAATTTAGTAAAATTTTGACGTAGCTAAATATCATCTTTATTTTATTATTGTATTATGTTACTAACCATATACAATGATACTTTTCAATTTTTTTAACATTTTGAGAGCTCAGTTTCTCATGGATTAAGTCCACAATGGTATTAAGAGCAGGAAGAAATTTTCTAAATAATATGGAATATTTTGATACTTTCTTAAAACTTCACCTTTCTAACAGAAATAACCTCAAACATATTTAGTCTTTTTGTAGCTTCTTTTGAACATCAGATTTTTTTAACTCATGATATTATGCATAAATTATCATGTTTCCCTCTTTCTTTGGTTCCTTGAAAACTTGAAATTTTATTCCACTTGTAGAAGCTTTTCAGGTCTGAATAGTATGAATCCCTTCAGGGTGAGTATACCCCAGACTTTATTTTTCTACTTATATTTTTTTACCTCCCTTGCCTTTCTCAAATATTTCTTTGATACTTTTATATGCATTTCCAGTAGAATAAAGCTAGATATGAATAAACAGATAAAATAAATTTAGGTCCCTTAGTAATTATTCAATATATGAATGTATTATTTCTTTTTCCTCTTTAAAATATTCTCTCCATAAGCTTAAATCAAACCACTAATTCAACTAACAATGCTTTTCTGAGTATATATCACATTCACTGACTTGCTTATTACTATAACCTTCTATAATTTCTGTCACCTTTTTCAGAGTATGATGTGGCATTGAATTGCCATTACTTTTCCCAAAGCCCCAAATGTTGCCAAATGGCCTACGTGTGTTGTGTATCTGCTGATCCTGTGATTACCTTTCAATACAAGATCACAAAAATAATTTATGTTCTAACTTTATTTTTGTTGATTATGCAGATAGAACAGTAACTATAATAATCAACAGTACAGTATTTAAAAATATACCAGAGAGATATACTGTTCATCCTTTAAAACAACATAAAGCTGAGCTTTTGGGTTGGTATGTTGCTTATTTCTGCTGGCTGTCAGACATGATGTGGTTGCCTGCAGACATACCCACCGTGCCTTCTCCTTTCTTGGTGTTTACTTACTGTCTTGCTTTTGCAACTTTCCACAGGGAGAAAATGGGTAATGCTTCCTCCCTGTGGTTTCTATCAGTCTTACACACTGATTCCATTAGCTTTCCACCACTTTCCCTATGAACAAAGACATGTATTTTCCCTTCAGAAGAAATGGACTGGTGACTAGTCCAAGCAAAGCAACCTGGATTTTAGTGATTATGGCATTTCAGGGACTAGGCTGCTAAATTCCTTTACTTAGTGCACTTAAAACAATTATATATTTGCTGACTTAGTGACAGTATCACTAAGGGAAAAATGTATTTGTTAAGAATTATATTGTATTTATAAATGTATGTACATACATGTAGACATATGTACTGGATACTCCTTTCAATATAAATTAAATTTTTATGATCAAGTTTTTGCATTGTTGGACAAATTAAACAGTTTAGAAAAAAACCTGTAGAAGTATATTTATGTTACAGGCAAATGGACTTTTTAAGAAACCATTGAACTGGCCTGATAGCCAGAGAAGCTAAGTAAGATTCAATAGCATTTTTCTGGAATTTCTAAAATTCATCCTATTGCATTTACTTGAATGTTAAGAAGAAAATGTGGAGGACTTCGTGTCTCTATCCTTCAAATAAGTAAAAATTAAATAAAATGAGCTATCATCCTTCCTTTGGAATTTAAAAAATATAAACTGCATAATTTTCATAAGACGATTCTGGATTGATGCCCCTTATTGTCATTTATAGAAACAAATGGACTATTGAACTTGAAATAATGAAATATAAATGTTATTTTTTTTAAGTAAAAAGTTAATTCTCTGGGTAAACATAATGTACTAGAACAGCTAAACATGACCTGCTGCCTCTTTTTCCTGTAAATGTGAGAGCAGAGATGATTCACCTCTGACACAGACATTAACATGTAAACGATAAGAGTGTATGGGCGTAAAGCAATGGCAGTCCCAGAGCTTTAGAAGCAGGTGTTTTTATGTATTCAGTGATGATCCTTAAGCGTCAAAGCATTCGGAGTTCAATCTAGCTAAGCATCAGTTAGGTCAGATTGATGTAGTGTCCTTGCCTTCTCAAGCCTGTGTGATCTTTCTCCTTTCTTATTTCCAAATGACTATGTGGGTCATTGTTCCCACTGACTACCCTTTTCTTGATCCCTATTCTAGAACTCTTTCCTTTATAGAAACTAACAAGCAGCCTTGACTATTCTGTTCTCCTAATTGCAAGATCAATTAGTTTTGTATAAACTCTACACGAAATTGCCTATAAATATTTCTTATTAGTTATTGATAAGGCCAGGAAGTTGCTAGGCTTAAAAAGTAATGACAAAGTGCAGGCTTCCTGAGTATGAATGCTTAAAGTATATGGGAAACATTTGGAATGAGATGTTCATCTACTTTCCTTTGTATTTGATTATAGCTATCTAATTATAAGCTTTCAAAGACATCAAATCAGGTACCCTCTTCATTGCATTTAAAATGAAATCTTTCTTTTTTTCATATTGCTAAAACCATTTTCTCAAAATTTTGAGTGGTACATCAGGATGTTTAGAATCATTGTTAGCTAAAGTGAGAAACCATTCTTTTAACTTTTATAAATTGTCTTTACTTTGTGTTTTACAGTCTTCTGAGAATTTGGCTTATCCAAAAAGAGATTTTGTGCCTTCCCAAATGAGAAGGAAACCTTTTGTCAGCATCTTGTCTGAGTTGCCTCCTTGGCTACACAGGTCACTGGAGGTCTATGTTGAACATCAGTCTTTGGCTGTATCACAAAACTGGTATTGAAGCATGGGCCAACTCCCAGAGTACAGGGGTTAAAGAGGCAATTAGTCACTACAAAGCAGAGTTGTGGCTGTCTTCTGGTGTGGAAGTCCTTAACTGTTTCGTGAGTGATGCCTGAATTCTCATCTTTTATATTCCACTAAAGTAACTTAGTCCTAGCTATTTTAAATTAAGGTGAGCTTAAAACATACAGTCTATTAAACTGAGATTTTCCTATCAATACTCATAGCCATTATGGGGACGGGGAAGGACAGGGAGATTATCGTCACTTATATGTTTAATATTCCACCTAAATTTCACAGTATTCATTTTAGCTATTTGGAGGTCTAACAATTCTCTTAAAAATATTTCTCGCTTTACTATTAACGTTTTTATTTATTATTGGTATAGGGGAGGGGTGGTTTGGAGCTTTCCAGATTTTTGCCTGACTTTTTTTTCTGAGAAGGAATGCCCTCTGATGAGTTATAATTCACTAAACTGGGTATACCGTTCACTAAACTGGACCATAGTTTTAAATTTTTTTACACTTCTGTTTTGCTTAGAAAAAGGGCCTAGGCTTTTGCTTCCATATAGTAAATTTTTGTTACATGTAGAGTGATAAAAATCTTCTGTTCTTCCTTCTGTATTAAAACATGCCAGAATATTAGCACCAATCGTAACTGTATCAAAATCGTGCAGCATCTGGATTCCCCTAGAATTATTGGTTGAAATTCATGGAACTCCAAAAAGCTTAAAAGAAGGTGGAGGTTTCTTAACACTTCCTATATCCAAGTAACTACATTTCTTTCCCACTGAGGAAGAATAAACTAGTGAATTAAAAAGTCATTCCTTTAAGTTTTTTTCTTCCCTTTATTTCTAGCATTTCCCTTCGTTGTGAAATATAACTATCTTCAGTTGATTTTTAGTGGTTAAGAGATAGTTAATATGATTTTGCTGCTCCTAGGTATGAACATCAATATCAACAATAATAACAAAAGTGAATAGTATTTGATCCATCAAGGTTATAAGTATTATGTGTTCATCATTTTATAATTGGCTTTATTATATCTGATTATATCTTTTAGTATTTCTTGTCTTTTTTTTTTTTTTTTTTTTTTTTT